>NC_069391.1:38274666-38581500 GCF_027475565.1 Acinonyx jubatus
GGGGAGGAGACTGCCCAGAGTTGTAGCCTGAGGGAAGTGGGAAGCCTCGAAGTCTGCACCATGAGAAACAGTTGCTGTCCCCGGGGACCTCCTCTTCCTGGGGGTCATCCTCCTCTCTCTGTGCTCCATCCTTGGATCTCCCAAACAGAGATGCATTAGGGCATCCTCACGCTGGGCTAGGTGCCAGGACACCTGGGTTTGAATCATCCTGGACCTTAGGCTGTGCCCAGAGCAGAAGAGACTGTCTCTGTGCAGCCCACTCTGGCCCAGCCTGCACCACAAGGACCAGTGTAGGCAAGGAAAGACCCTCCAGTGACACTGGGAGAGGCCTGGGAACTGGGAAGGTCCCACCCAGCCTGGGGTCTCTGTGTTCCACTGAGCCTTCCTGGCTGAGGCTCAAGGCCTGTGGGTGCCTGTGTCTCAGTCCCTGTCCACACAGACCTCTCTATAGGCTCTTTGTACAGTCACTGTGTTCCTGGAAAGCTGTAAATTAAATCCCACCTTCACACCGGCTAGCACAGTCATTTTAAGGCTGCTTTCCTGCTGAAAGGGAGCATCCTGTGAGCATTTCCCCTGTGTGCGGGGGAGGCCTCAGAATTTAGGCAAAGATGAGGGAAGTGGGAGGTACTCGGGCAGCAGCTGGCTTTACTCTTTTAGAGGCAGGCAGGCAGTCTGCCCCACTAGGGAGCCCCAGTGTGAGTTGGGAGGAGGGAAGAAGCATCACACTGGGGCTGCCTGGCCTCTGGGTCTGCCTCCTTTCTCAGGCAGAGCAGGAGAATGGAGAGAGAGCAGCCTGCTCTGGGGGAGCTGAGATGGGCTTCCTGCCCACTCAAGCCCCCTGTTCCAGGCTCACAGCCCCTGACCAGATCAGATAGGGCACGTTCCTGCAGTGAGCTGCCTGCTGACTGGGACCAGGCTGACGCAGGCAGGAAAATATTAACCCAGTGGAATGGGCACATGTTCATGTGTGCATGACTGTGTGTGTGTGTGTGTGTGTGTGTGTGTGTGTGTGTGTACCCACACACCCACAGAGAGGTTTTCACATGCAAGACCACACACAGGTAGGTGCACACACACACCGGCCCACTCACACATATACATGTTCACGTATAGACACACACAGAGACACAAATGCTGCTTCTTCTTCTTCTTCTTCTTCTTCTTCTTCTTCTTCTTCTTCTTTTAGAGAGAGAGAGCTGGGGAGAGGAGCAGAGGGAGAGAGAGAGCCTTAAGCAGGCTCCAAGCTCAGCACAGAGCCTGACGGGTTGCTTAATCCCATGACCCTGGGATCATGACCTGAGCTGAAATCAAGTCAGATGCTCAACTGACTGAGCCACCCAGGCACACTCAAATACTTCTCACACATTCCAATTCTTCCCTATTATGAACAGCATGGGGTATACACCTCTGTCAGTATCATCTTCCAACTTCTGTCAGTGAGATTGCCTCCTCTAAGAAGTCTTCCCTGATAACTTTAGCTCATACTGGAAAGTGGCAGGTCTGAGCTCGATGCCTGGTTTCTTTTTTTTCAAATTTTTTGATGTTTATTTATTTTTGAGAGAGACAGAGTGTGAGCAGGAGAGGGGAAGAGAGAGAGGGAGACACAGAACCTGAAGCAGGCTCTAGGCTCTGAGCTGTCAGCACAGAGCCCAATGTGGGGCTCAAGCTCATGAATTGCCAGATCATGACCTGAGCTGAAGTCAGACACTTAACCAACTGAGCCACCCAGGCACCCCCATGCCTGGTTTCTAATGCCAAATTAGGCGTATGACATTGGCTTTAGAGTGGAACAGGCTTATTTTTTGAATTCTGGTTCCTCGAATCACAGGATGTTTTCCCTTGGACAGGTGGCTGTGCCTCCTGACCCTGTTTGCCTTAGTCTCTGTCCAGTCTGTCCTGAAGGCCCACATATGACTCTGAGGATAAGAGGCTGAGCTGTGGAAAGGGGAGTTTGGTCACTGGAGAGGGTCAAGACTATATACCATCTTGTGGTATGGTATGTAATTATATACCATCTGCCTGTGCCCCTACCCCTCCGCAACCAAGCCACTTAGTCCCCAGTTCTCCTGGGTGAGGGGCCGTGGCCTCCTGGGGCAAGGGATAGAGCCCTGATCTGGATGTTCCAGGTCTGGGAGATCTTGAGCAAGTTGTTATCTTTCTCTGAATCTCAGTTTCCCTATCTGAAAAGCGGGTTTGAAAGGTGACAATTACCTGGGCGAGGTTTAAGAGTCCTTTCTTTTTTTGAGGAGAAGGAGAATCTTTATGACTGCAGTGATTTCAGAGAGACCAGGGGCCTTTGAAGGACTGGTACCCATCCCTGCCCCTTCAGCCAGAGCAGCTCCTTTCTTACTGATTGATACATGGGCTCCTGAGTTATACACAGGATTTGGTGGCTCAGAAGAGTTTGAAAACCCCAAATGTAAAACAATTTGACTGAAAGTAGTTTATGGGATAAGTAAGTTAATCAAATGGCATGTTGCCTGAAACAAATAATTAGCTGAAATGATTAGTTTTCTACACATCAACACTTTTGGTGGCATTTGGGGGGAAGTTCAGAGAAGTTTTAGCATCTTTTGGCAGTTTTATTTCTTTGTTCTGATTAAAAATTGTTTTCTATTTGCATTTTCATTCCTAATTGGATTTTGAACTATTGTATGTACCTCATGCTGTTCATAATAGGGGAGTATTGGATATATTTAAAATTGGTTGGGGCGCCTGGGTGGCGCAGTCGGTTAAGCGTCCGACTTCAGCCAGGTCACGATCTCGCGGTCCGTGAGTTCGAGCCCCGCGTCAGTCTCTGGGCTGATGGCTCAGAGCCTGGAGCCTGTTTCCGATTCTGTGTCTCCCTCTCTCTCTGCCCCTCCCCCGTTCATGCTCTGTCTCTCTCTGTCCCAAAAATAAATAAACGTTGGAAAAAAAAATTTAAAATTGGATACAATTTGGGGCGCCTGGGTGGCTCAGTCGGTTAAGCGTCTGACTTCGGCTCAGGTCATGATCTCGCGGTCCGTGAGTTCGAGCCCTGCGTCGGGCTCTGTGCTGACCGCTCAGAGCCTGGAGCCTGTTTCAGATTCTGTGTCTCCCTCTCTCTCTGACCCTCCCCCGTTCATGCTCTGTCTCTCTCTGTCTCAAAAATAAATAAATGTTAAAAAAATTAAAAAAAAAATAAAATTGGAGACAATTCTGTGCCATATAGTCACATACAAGATGTGAATGTAGACCTACTGGCATGGAAAGATATTCTCAATAATGTTTGAGTGAAAAAGTACTTTACAAGATAAGCTTCCTACTACTTATTATTGACAAAGTAGGAAAGGGATGTGATATGTGTATACATAAAAAAAAAGAGAAGAAAATCTACCAAAATGTTAATAATAGTTGTCATGGAGGGAAAACGGGTCTTTTAAGGTTCCTTTGGCTTGTTTGTATTTTAGGCCAAAAAAGAATAAAAGAAAATGATCTGAGATTCATTTTATTTGTATTCTATTTAAAAAATTTCCACACCAATGATAGACAATTCTATCTGTTCAACTTGCTTGACTTTGCATTCATAAATATTTAAATTTTCAGTTAGGTTGAACATTAATGTCCCCAATCACCAATTTACATTGTAAGATTTTTAGTGTAGTGAGTAAAGGTAGGAAAGTGAGGGGTGTTTGGGTGACTTGAGTGTCTGATTTCTTTTTTTAAAATGTTTTTTACTTATTTTGAGAAAGAGAGAGAGAAAGCACTGAAAGGGGTGGCACAGAGAGAGAGAGAGAGAGAGAGAGAGAGAGAGAAAACACTGGAAGGGGAGGGACAGAGAGAGAAAGAGAGAGAGAGAATCCCAAGCAGGTTCTGCACTGTCAGTGCAGAGTCCAACACAGGGCTTATCTTACAAACTGTGAGATCATGGCCTGAGCCAAAACCAAGAGCTGGACGCTTAACTGACTGAGCAACCCAAGTGCCCCAAGTGTTTGACTCTTGATATCAGCCCAGGTCATGACATTTCAGTCCTGAGAACCAGCCCCGGGTCAGGGGTTTGAAGTTCAGCATGGAGCCTGCTTGGGATTCTCTTTCTCTCTCTGCCCCTCCCCTACTCATGATCTCGGTAGAGCATGCAACTCTTGATCTTAGGGTTGTAAGTTCAAACCCCATGTTGGGTGTAGAGATTACTCAAAAAGAAAATCTTTAAAAAAATAAAATAGGTTGATGAGCACTGGGTTATTCCCAAAGTTTCACTACCAAAAAGAATGTATTGCAGATGAAATTAAAGTAAGAAAGTTAATTTCTGCAAGAGGGACTAAATGCTGAGAGATACATCAAAATTTGCAAAACTTGCCCTGTAGCACACTAATATTACCAATTTGTTTTTTTTATTACTAAAATTTTTTAAATGTTTTATTTTATTTTTTGAGAGACAGATAGAGATAGGGTGTGAGCAGGGGAGGGGTAGAGACAGAGGGAGACACAGAATTCAAAGCAGGCTCCAGGCTCTGAGCTGTCAGCACAGAGCCTGATGCAGGGCTTGAACCCATGAACTGTGGGATCATGACCTGAGCCGAAGTCAGATGCTCAACTGACTGAGCCACCCAGGCACCCCTCATTCTTTTTTTTTTTTAAAGAGTGTTTTAAAAAATTTTTTTAATGTTTATTTTTGAGACAGAGAGAGACAGAGAGAGAGAGCGAGAGAGCATGAGTGGGGGAGGGGCAAAGAGAGGGAGACACAGAATCTGAAGCAGGCTACAGGCTCTGAGCTGTCAGTGCAGAGCCCAACATGGGGCTTGAACCCATGAACCAGGAGATCATGACCTGAACTGAAGTCAGATGCTTATTCTACTGAGCCACCCAGGCACCCTTCTTTTTTTTTTTTTTTAATATTTATTTTTGAGAGAGAGCAAGAGAGTGCTTGTGCAAGTGGGGCGGGGGTAGAGAGAGAGGGGGACAGAGGATCTGAAGTGGGCTCTGTGCTGACAGCAGGCAGCCCGATGTGGGGCTTGAACCCATGAACTATGAGATCATGACTTGAGCCAAAGACGGACACTTAACCCGCTAAGCCACACAGGTGCTCCTACCAATTCTTTTTCAACCAATTTATCATTTCTACCAAATAAGATTTTGATTTACTGGGCTGCTGTGCCTTCATAAACCTTTTCCTGGGCCTTGTCTGGATGCCAAAAGTAGTTGGATCAGAGGACCTCATATCCTCCAACTCCATTTCACAGATTAGGAAGCAGAGGCCCTGGGGCAGGACTGAGCCACTTCTCCAGCCTTCTGCAAGCCATTCACAGAATGTGTTAGGTTTTCTCACAAGCCCACTGGGCTTCAAATAATCACCACCTTCCCACACTCCCTCGCTCAACTTGGAGGACTCAGCTTCCCTGTCATCTCTTCTAGATGATTCTTGCCCTGCTCCAAGTTGGCTTAGTTACTGCCTATATACCATCTACCTTATCACAGTGTATACTAAGTTATCTGCTGCTTATCTCTTCCAAGAGACAGGGCTGTCTTCTCTACATCTGGGTCTCCAGTGCCTGGCCCAGTAAATGAGCCCAGGGCTCAATCCCTGACTCTGATATGGATCCCAATTCTATTCCTCACCAACTTGATTCCAGCCCAATCCAACTGTGCCCAAGCTCTGACCTATTCCCAGACCCCAGCTTCACTTTTGACCCTTACCTCATCCTGATCTTGACAGTACACACAGGAAAGGAATAAAGGCAGTTGTCTCCAATGTCCAGGGGTACATCTCATCTCTCTCTTTCTGAAGGAAGGACTCATTACACTGAGCCCACTTGAGTCTGCAGGGTGGAGTGCAGGGCAGAGCCTCAGCCTTGGGGGGCAGCAGTGGAAGAGTTTGCTCCTTATGGACAGCTTCTGACCAGGAAGCCTTCTCCCTGCAGAGAGACCTGTGGGCAGTTTTGGGTAGGGACCTGGAAAATGCGGGTCCAGACTGGCTTGGTCTATTGGCACCCTCTAGAGGACAGTTCTTTTTTTTTTTTTTTACCGTTTATTTATTTTTGAGACAGAGAGAGACAGACCATGAACGGGGGAGGGTCAGAGAGAGAGCGAGACAGAATCTGAAGCAGGCTCCAGGCTTCTAGCTGTCAGCACAGAGCCTGACGCGGGGCTCGGACCCACGGACCATGAGATCATGACCTGAGCCGAAGTCGGATGCTTAACCGACTGAGCCATCCAGGCACCCCTAGAGGACAGTTCTATTACCAGAGCTATCTATTACTTGGATGCCCAGCAGTGCCCTGGCTCCCGAAGTCTTCTTAGATGGTAGCTGAACCCCGGGCTCACTCCTGACCCCATCTCAGTCACTAAATTTCTGCAGCCTTGGGCCAGTGCCCCACACTCTGGTTTGGCTTTGACTCCTGCACAGAGGCCTCGCTTGCCATTCCTGAGGGAGGTATTTTGCTGACGATAGGGCATAGGTTTCCCTTCCTCTGCTCAGACAGGCTCCCAAATGACGAGGCCCATGCTTCTTCTCTCCCCCCTTCAGACTAGGGACCCCAGAGGATCAGGCTTGGCTTTCTACCTCCCCTATCAGATTGGTGTTTCCTGTAAATATGGCTTATGTGTCCTCCTCCCCCTGAGACTGGGAGGGGCCTGAGTTTCCCTTTCCTCCTTCAGAATTGGGGTTCCTTGAGGACTGAACCAGGGTCTTCTCCAAAACCACTCCATCTAGCTGTTGATTTTCAGGTATTTCCATCTCTGTTCCCCATTCTGCACAGCTCTTCCCAGAACCAGGGGCTCTGGAGTCTGGGGCCCTGAAGGGCTTCCTCTAACTTTGGGCTGGACACCTGGCTTGGAGGGCAGGGCCTTCCTCTGGGACCCACTCTGAGCTCCACCTCTGACCTCACAAAGGCTGCCTCAGAACCTGGTCTCTGTGGCGCCGCTGGCCGGAGAAGGGATGCTATTTTGGGCAGTGTGTCTGGACTTGGCCCAAGCGGTTTGGGCCAAACCCCTGCCCCACTGACTTCTCCCCTGGAGGAGCAGAGCAAAGCAGTACGTGGGGTCACCTAAGGAGGGCTGAGAGGCAGGCTCTAGACTTTGGACACAGGGCAGTGGAGCCCCAGCTGCGGGTGCAGCCAGAGCCTGGGACAGTCATGGAGAAATAAGACCAAAGCTTGCTATAACCAAGAAGCCCCCAACGTGGACGCTTTAGCAGAGTGAGTCAGGCTCCAAGCAGGGCTGGGACAGGGGGCCTCCCCTGGGGCCCAGGCCTCAGAGTGCCACTTCCTGGGGACTGTATGGGGAGGAGGTGACCATGGGACTGTCTGGGGAAGCAACCCCAGCTGGGAGTTGAAAGCCAGGATGTTTGTTCTGGTTTAGTCCTGAGTTGCTGTGTGACATAGGCATGTCACACACTCTTTCTGGGCTTTAGCTTCCTTACTTGTAAATTGACTGTTGGGAGGACCAGCAGCGCAGCAGAGGTTGGGAGGGTATGTAGGGCTGGGCTGTTAATGGAGTGCTGGCTGGAGGATCAGGAGACCATGGAAAGCAGACACTGGACCAAAGCAGAAGGGAGAATATCAGAGATATGGCTTGATTGCTGGCTTTGCTGGAGTGGTTTCTCCCCTTGGAGTTCCCTCTTGAGAAGCTGGGGCTGGGGCTGGAGGGTGTCTGCAGTCAGGGCTAGGGATGTCAACTTGTGCAACTGCTAGAGGGAATTTGGCTAGAGAACAAGGGGGACTCCCAGGATGGGGAAACTCAAGGGTTACATTTGTGTGGTCATTCGGGTGGAAAATGGGAATACACAGGGGAATTTTCAGGAAAGGTAAGAGGGTAGTTCTGAGTTAGAAGAATGGACTAAATGAATTCTTAGGACCTCATATTGTGTGTGTGTGTGTGTGTGTGTGTGTGTGTGCGTGTATGTGTGTGTGTGTGTATGTATGTATGTAAAAGGAAAAGGCCCTGGAAAATCGGAATTTAAGTCAGCAGCAAGAGGTTAGACTAAAAGCAATAATACCCACATATGTGAGGGTGGAGCCACTGAGGGGAGGCTGTGGGCATCTCCACTTTGGACAGTGGAGAAAGTCAGGAGGACCCAGGAAGGGCCTGGTCCAGGGGTCCCGAGGCCAGCATCGGTAGAAGGGGTGGGACTGCAGGGCCTTTCCCCATTGGCTAAGGTACGTCCACACTTCTCTTTGTCAGCTTGGCTGAGTTGAGAGATTGGAACCGGCAGGACCTGTCCCTGTGGCTTCTCCCCTGGGAGGCTGAGGTCTGATGAGAATGTGGGGCCAAGTTCTGTGCCCCCACACCCCAGCCCTAATGACCTCTCTTTGGCTCCACAGCATCTAAAAATCTCAAAGACAGAACATGGCTGAATCAGATAGGAAGAGGCGGTAAGCACTCCACCCATTCTCCTCCTCCAGCCACCCATCCCCCACCCTCCCAGCACATCCCTGTGCCCTTCCTGCCCTACTCCCAGCCTCTCCCTCATGGCAGCTGACCCCTCCCTCCCTCCACTCCTACCCATTCCCCCCCCCCCCCCCCATCAGGAGTCTCAGAAGAAAGACCTCTCCCAGCCGGACCCTGGGCTGGGCCCTTGGGTGAGGGAGGCTCAGAAAGACCTGGGTGAGGGTCAAGGGGCTGGTGAGGGGGTTCCAACTGCCTTTATGTAGGTGGTGCTCAACTGAACTCACTGCCTCTCACCCTCACAGGTTCAGATCTTTAGAGTACAATAAAAACCAAAGCCCTTGCAATGGCCAAGGCCCTGCCTACCTAGTCCCAGTTTCCTCTCTGACCTTTCCCCACTCCATCCCTGCTCTCCCCAACCCCAGTCACAATGACCTCCTTTCCTTTCCTTTAAACATGCTCAGAGTCCTTCTGGGATTTCCCCTCTGCCTGAAATGCTCTTCCCTCACCTCCTCATGTCTGCTACCTTCTCAGTGAGACTTACCCCAACTGCTCTGTTTAAAATCATACCCCACCCCCTTTCCCTTGCTCTGTTTATCCCCATAGGCCATACTACCTTCTGACACGCAAATGTACTTGCTTATTACATTTCATCACTGCCTGCCAGCACAGGAGCAGGGATATTTGTGCACCCTTGGATAGAGAGAATGAATGGCTCCCCTTTGTGCTGCGTTCTCTCTGGGGCTTCAGATACTGTTTCCAAGTGAGTTCCACAGGCAACTCAGTCCCAGTTGAAAACAACCTCCATATCCCAAGCTGACTCCTCCTGTGGTCTCAACTCAGCCAAGGATCCCCTTCTCCATTGCTCAAGCCAGAAGTCAAGACCTTGTTTGTCCTTGACACTTCTGTCTCTCCCATAGCTCACATCTAGTCCCATCTCCTAAAATATCTAGAATGTTCTCACTCCCACCATTCTTTCTACCACTACTCTACTCCCTCACAGGCACTTTAGGCCCCACCCTGTCCACTCCTCAAAAGTGTCTGCAGGCCTCACCTCTCCCACCCTGGACTTCTCACCTCTGATGGTGCTGCTGTTATCCCTTATCCATCAGAACCACTAGATGGAGTGATCCAAGGTTGGAGACTGGGTTTGTATTCTGTACCACTGAGGCCTGGCTGGTTTATAAGTGTTTGGTTGATTAGATAATTAAATAAGCTGGTGAACAGGACAGTTAGTTGGCTAAGCTGCTAGATTAATTAGTAAGTTGAAGGGTTGGTGAGTTTATTAGCTATTTAGCACCTCGGTTAGCAGATATCGCGTGGGTAATTATCTGGTTTGCCGTTAGCTTCTCAGTTTGTAGGCCACTTTACTCAGATGCCCTTTTCTCATTCTATATCCTCTCCTTGGGCCTCATCTATGGCCAGGGATCAGATGATTTGGTGGCCTCTGGATGTTTATCTCTAAACAAGACTACATGACCAGCTGCTTCCTTATAGGCCATTTCTGCCTAAATGTCTAGCAGGCTCTTCAAAGTTAACATGGCCGGAACAGACTCCTCATACTCCTGCCTAAGGCTGCAGCTTCTCTCCTGCACCTCACTTGTCATTCTGCTGCTCTTCCTAAACCTGAAGGTCATCTCTTCTCTCTCCATTCTCCTCTTCAGTTAAACCCTAAGTGTGTCATTTTCACTGTTTTCTAATCTCCATGGCACCTTCTTGGCTCAGGCTGCCATCTCTGCTCAGGCTGTCTGTGGCAGAAGCTTCCTGATTGCTCACCACACTCCCACTCCTGCTCCCTCATCCCAGCCTCCATAGAGGAGGCAGTGCTCCTGCTTAAATCTTCCACCAAACCCCATGGCTCTCTGGATCGAGTTCACACCCCCTAACATGGACCATTAGGCCTTCTGCCATCTCTACCCACCTCATGCCACTTTCTCTCCTCTCTCTGGCCAGCTCATTCTTGGGGAGTTCCTCTCTACATCACACAGTCCTTTGCTGCAAGCCTCTGCCATGCTATTCTGATGCCTTGAACTTTCCCCTGCCTCCCCTGATGCTCCTTCATCTGGCCAGCCTTCCATTTTTGACCTATTTGCTTTTCTGTGGGAAACCCTCCTACCCCCACCTCTAGGTTGTTTGCTTCCTCTCTGCAATCCAGTAGTGCCCCCCTTCACCTGTGGCAACAGTCCTCACACTTTATAGCAATTACTTAATTGTTTTTCTTCCTGAGAGCAGGGATCATGATAATGTTCTTTACTACAATGCTTGAACATAGCAGGCATTTGGTAGATTTTTAGGTCAGTAGCTGGTTGGTGGTTATTTATTTATTGCTTACTGTGTCCTGCCTGCCATGTGGTGGGGAGGATGGGGCCAGGGTTCTAAAATTCTCTTGGTGTCCTTGGCTTCCTGCTCTGTCACTTCTCCACTACCTTTGTGGTACTTTCCCAGGACCTTCTTGGGTCCCTGCCTGGCTGGTTATAGGGGCAAGGAGACCCCCAAATGATGCTGCATGGAAGCTGGAGTTGGATGGGAGCCAGTAAATTGTCCATGCAACTCTATATCTCCCTCCATATACTCAGCCCTTGATTTATTTCCCTGGAGTAAGGACAGAACAAGGACTGGGGTGGGTGAGATTGAACATAGGGTCTCAGCCATAAAAGTGGAAGTTGTTTTATCCATGCCTGACTTACATTTCTTACTCCCTCTACTTAATCTGTGCTGCTGTGAGGCCAGGGAAATTTCAGGAAGCCCGGGGAGGAGTAGGGGGTGATGTTGCTATCCCTAGCAAGATGAGGTAGCTGAGGGGCTGGTGTCAGCTTCAGGCATTCAGCATGGGGAGGGGCACCAGTCTGAACAAGCACTAAGGCCACACTTAAAGGTATCTGTACCCCTCCTCTTCTTCTTTAGCCTCTAGACTCCATCTCCTTCCCCAAACCAGAGGTCTCTACCCCACCTCCAACAGATAATGGGGCCTGTAAGTCACTTTTTTGTCTGTCTATCCATCCAACCATGCATTTATTAAACAAATATTTATCAAGTATCTACCATGTGCCAGGCATTGTAGGAAGTTCTGAGGATCTAGTGGAGAGTAAGACAGATGGATTCCTCAGTTGTCATTCATTTGACAATATATATTGCACAACTGCTCTGCATTTGGCACTGTGCTAGGCACTGAACCTGCCACAGGGGAGAAGATCCGGTCCCTCCTTTCCTCTCTCCTCTCTTTCATTTGTTCATTCATTCATTCATTCATTCACTCACAGACGTCTGATTGTGTTGAGCCCATTGCAAAGGCCCGGTGCACTTTGCAGATACTTTCACCTCTGGCAGAACCTAATGTATGTTTCAGGCCTCAGGGCTGTTTATAGCACCCTGAGCAGACTTTGCTACACCGTGTGTTGTTTGTGGAGTATCTCCCTATTGACAGGTCTTGCCTGATGCCTGGCCTGTGTTCCCAGAGCTTTGGCTCCTGCAGATAGGCAGGTAGACAGATAGATGGACAGCTGAGCTCGACTTTTCTGCCTGCTCTCTCCCATCTGCTTCTCCTCTGAGACTCACTGGCACCACAGATGACACTTTTTGGCTCCCCACTGCCTTCTCTGCAAAATGGCCTCATTGGTGCACTCTTCCCAGGCTACATCCCTGTGGCTCTCAGTTGTCTCTGATCCCAGCTGTACCAGCTGACCTGGGCAAGAGGAGGTGTGTGTGGGTAACCTCTGGGTTACCCATTAACTCAGCTATGAGTTGAAGGGCCCATGGGCAGTGAGTGCACTTGGGCCTCTTTCTTACCCACGGGCTTGGGCTGCTGCTCCAGGTCTACCCGCAACTCCAAGATGGTCTCGTCACCTGTGGTAACAAAGATGCAAGCAATAATGCAAAAGGAGATGGTGCGAGAGTTCCTGGCGGAGTTCATGAGCACGTATGTCATGATGGTGAGTGGGTGGGTGGCACAGGGTGGGTGGGCTCTGAGGAAGGGACGTGAACCCCAGGACCTCAGGAGGGTGAGGTTCAGTGGAGGCAATCCATGCCCCCCTCCCCACCACTGACCCCTGGGTCACATTGTCCGTTATTCAGTCTTGGAGCTGGGAGCTAAAGAAGGATAGGAAAGTTAGGAGGAGCTCTGTCTTTCTCACTATCTTTTTGGGAAAGAAAGGGATCAAAGTATGTGAGGGCAGAACAAAACTATGGGCTGGGGGAGCAGGTATCAGGGGGCATGGCTGGAAACGGGAAGAAGGGAAACAAAGAGTACAGAGATTGGAGAGAAGTGTTATCGAGGGTCATGCTTTGAGAATTAATCCTGAGGGCAGTGAGGATACACGGAAGGTTCTCAAGCAGGGTTGTGATGTGTTCAGATTTAGATTTTAGAAGATGGTTCGGTGTGCAGTGTGGAGTCTCAGCAGAATGGGCAAAGCTGGTGGGAGAGGAAGCAGTTAGGAGGCTGTTGACCTTGGATAGAGAAATGGTGGTGACCAGTCCAGGGATGGAGACGAAAGCACACGTTGAGGGAGCTGAGAAAGAATCGAGACTTTCCAAGTAGCAGATGAGGGGTAAATGCCAAGGAGGATCATTCTGGAGTCCAGAGCCTGCTACAGGGCCAAAAGTGAGGTCAGTTTGGGTGTGATCAGGTGAGGTGCCTGTGGAGACATCTGGGGGGTGGTTGGATATAGAGGTCTGGAGCTCAAAAGAGGGACTTGAGCTGGAAGTAAGGAGTTAGAGCTGATCAGAATATGGATGGTGTTTATAGAACTGTCCAGTGACAGTGTATAGAAAGAGGGGAAAAAAAAAGATAAGTTGAGGACAGAAACCTGAAGAGGAGCATTTCACAAAGAAGCCTGAGGAGGAGTGGCCAGAGAGGTGAGAGGACAAGGGGGGAAGGTAGGGTCCACAGGAGTGGGTGGTCAGCAGTGGGAGGCCTACATACGGGCCAGAGAAAGTGACCACTGATAAGGGTCTATAGGGATTGGTAACAGGGAGGTCACTAGGGACCTTGACAAGGGCTCTTTGAGTAGATGATGGGACAGAAACCAGACTTGTAGGTGGGATGTGAGGTTTCTTAGAAACTCCCTCTCTCCACCTTCTTCAGCTCTACCATCTACAGCAGACAGCCTCTTCCCTGAAGCTGTAGCCATGCCTGTCTGGACTTTATGGCAGGCCCAGGTTCATGAAAAGAAGGGGTGGCTCTGGGAAGGAAAGCAAAGGCAGTCAGGAGCATGTCAGAGGAAGTGGGGGTGAGAGAGAGTGTCCCTGAGTGTGTGCATGTGAGTATAAGTACAACTAGTTGTGTGGCTATGAGTGTGTGTGCATTGAGCCAGTGTAGGAGATGGTGTGGCCCATGGAGCACAGGGGCGTCTAGACATAAGAATCCTGATTCTGTCACTGAGTCACCAGCTGGCCCTGGGCAGGCCTCTCCACGGCTAAGTCTGTCTTCTCAGTTAGTATGTGTGTTGAATCGGACCTTTATGGGCTGTGGAGCTGTTTGAGTCCTGGCTCTGCTATCTTCTAGCTGTGTGGTCTTCTACAAATATCTTGACTGTTTAGAAATTTAGCTTCCTTGTTGGTAAATGTGACACTAACATTGAGGTGGCAGATACCCAGTACGCATGTAGGACATATGTGCTAGTCTCTTGTCACGATAAGTGTTCTCAACTGCTCTCCTCTCCCTGTTTCCTGTCCTTTTCCCTTCCCCTGTTATCTGCCCTCCTGCTTTGACTTCTGAGCTGCGAAGACAGCAGCTGGATGGTGTCCAGCCTTAATCCAGGACAAAGTCATCTATTCATGACAAAACATTCCAGCCTCATGAGGGTTGTTAAACCTTGGAACCATGGAGGTAGGAGGGTGCCTCCTCAGAGAGCTCTTAGGAGAAGCAGGCACCACTCACATGCACCAATGCCTTCCTGTGCCCCTGTTTGTCTTCCCTTTATTGAGATTATTATTGAGTACCTACTGCATGCTAGGCATGATGATGCCAAGCCCCTTACATACTGTATCTTCTCAAATCCTCACAGCAACCCTATGAGGGAAGTTCTATTATTATCCCCATTTAACAGATGGGAAAACTGAGGCTCTGAGACTAAATTATTTGTCCAAAGTCACATTTTAAGTTAGGATTAAATCCAATGCAACCTAATATCACAGTGTGACCCTTAATCTCTATTTACTCTCTGTTCCTTAACTTACTACAGCAGGATTTCTAACACCCTGGTTTGTTAATTCCCTCCAGCTGAGGTAAGGCCTTCACTTTTGGGCTTTTGGTAGTCTCCGGGCCTCAGTTTCCCCATCTGTAGAATGGGAGCTGAAACATTTGCCAGGCAGATTTGCTGTGAGGATTGAAGGGAAATAACGTTTATAAAAGAACTCTGTGAGGTTTAAGCTCATATAGGACATTGTGTTCTTATTTTCAGTTGTTGGGCCTGTGCCAAGAAGTGGGGAAGCTTTTTCAGTTATCAGAAGCTCAGTGAGTCATCAGGGCAAAAGTTTTGCCAGAAAAGCTAGTATGACCTTGGGCCCCATTTACTGCAGCCAGGATGAGGGAGGTGGACCATTCCACTCAGTTCCACTCTACAGCCTCTGGGGATGTTGTGCTCAGGGCTGGCCTTGAACGGGGCTGGACTACATTCACTGACCAGGGAGAAGAGGGGCTGGGCCATTAGGGCCCTGGAAAAACAGCTCTTGATATGAGACATAAGGCAGGAGTTGCAAACTTACATGCTATGGGGGCCAGAGAATCAACACAGAGTGGCAGGAACTGGGGCTAAGTGCAGAGTGCTGACCTGTGCGAAGGCGTGGCTGCTACTATTCTAGCTGACTGCTGGCACGCAGGGCGGGATGAAGGCCAGAGCTGCCAGAGCTTCTGATTTGTCAAGGGAGGCTGAAACCTCTGGTCGTCAAACCCAGATCACCCAAACAAAACATGTGTTCCGGATGGACTGGCCCATGGACTGCCAATTGAAAACCCTGACGCAGGAGATCATGTGGAGTTTATTCACTCATTCATTATTTTTAGCAAATGGTTTTGAGCTCCTACTTGGAAATGCGGACCTTCAGTCTTCAGACTCTCCATGCCTGCTCCAGTCCATGTACCTCCTGACCTTCCTCAAGCCTGTCAGCCTGTCCTGGCCTCACTCCCCATCCCCACGCCCCATGTGTTCCTGTCCTCTCCTGCCTCATCCTACCCTTGTCCTAAGTCAGCCTGCTCTTGGGCTCCCTTGCACCTGTCATGGAGCTCTTGAGGGACCCACGTGGCCCTGCTCAACTGCCTTTTCCCTACCCTATCCAGGATATTTCATTTTTTTTAAGTTTACTTATTTACATTGAGAGGGGGCAGGGCACGAGCGCATGCACAAGTGGGGGAGGGGTAGAGAGCCAGGGAATCCCAGGCAGGCTCTGCACTGTCAGCGTGGAGCCTGATGTGGCACTCGAACTCACGAACCATGAGCTAAAATCAAGAATTGGACACTCACCTGACTGAGCCACCCAGACGCCCCTGGGCTATTTCACTTTTTCTCAGACTTTCCCAATGCTGCTTTGTACTCTGCCTTTTTTCTTTTTCTTTTCTTTTCTTTTCTTTTCTTTTCTTTTCTTTTCTTTTCTTTTCTTTTCTTTTCTTTTCTTTTCTTTTCTTTTCTTTTCTTTTCTTTTCTTTTTTAAATCAGCAAATGGCTGATTTGTAGCTTGGCAGAGAAAACCATCAGGCGGGTTTCCTGTGTCCGGCTCCTCACCCACCTGTCCCTGCAGCACCAGACTTCATTTACCTGTGAATCCACATATCTCCCTCTTGACAAGGGTGGGCCCCTCCCTCGTGGAGCCCTCCACTCCTGCACCAGTCTCACCCTCCAGTCTACTCAGGTACTTTGCTCCATCCTTTTCCTTCCCTTCCATCTTCAGCGTCTCCCTCTCTCATCTTTAACATACTGAAGTCTCTCTCCCTAAACCAGCACAACACAAAACATTTCTCTCTTCCCCTCCGTGAGCCCCTTCAATTATCATGCTCTCCCTCTCTCCCTTCTCAGGCAGGTTCTCAAACAGATGTCTACATGGGTACCCTTCAACTCTTCTTCACCACCCACTCACCTCTCAATCTCTGGGACCCCGTTTCTGTTCCCATGGCCTGATGAGGCAGTGCTCACCACATTACTACTGACTGTTGGACTGTCACATCCAAAGGGATACTTTTCAGGCCTTCATGCACTTGACCCAGAGGCTACATATGACCATGGGGACCACACTCTCCTTGGGAAAGTCAGCTTCTTGCTGGTGTCTAAGGCACATTCTCCCTTTGTTCTTTTGTCATTTCAACACCTGCTCCAACTGGGGTTTCTTTTTTTTTTTTAATTTTTTTTTTTTTAACATTTATTTATTTTTGAGACAGAGAGAGACAGAGCATGAACGGGGGAGGGTCAGAGAGAGGGAGACACAGAATCTGAAACAGGCTCCAGGCTCTGAGCTGTCAGCACAGAGCCCGACGCGGGGCTCGAACCCACGGACCGTGAGATCATGACCTGAGCCGAAGTCGGCCGCTTAACCGACTGAGCCACCCAGGCGCCCCCCAACTGGGGTTTCTAATGCCATACCATGTGCAGCTCTAGGTTCAGCCCTCAACTGACCTCTCACCTTCATCCTCCCTGATGGCTTCAACTATAGCCTCCATGTCCACAATTCTCCAGGTTTTCTTTTTCAAAAACTCTAGAACACAATTCTGCAAGGGAAATATAATATGAGCCATATATGTAATTTAAAATTTTCTAGTAGCCACATTAAAGAGGTAAAAATCAATAGGTGAAATTAATTTGAATAATTTATTTAATCCATATATCCAAAATATTACCAGTTCAACATGTAATCAGTATAATTAAAAAAAAATGTTTGGGGGCGCCTGGGTGGCTCAGTCAGTTAAGTGTGTGACTTCGGCTCAGGTCATGATCTTGCGGTTCGTGAGTTCGAGCCGACGTCAAGTTCTGTGCTGACTGCTCAGAGCCTGGAGCCTGTTTCAGATTCTGTGTCTCCCTCTCTCTCTGCCCCTCCCCTCCCCTGCTCATGCTCACTCTTTCTCTCTCAAACATAAATAATAAAACATTAAAAAAATTTTTTAGATGTTTATTTTTGAGAAGAGAGAGTGAGGATGCAAGCAGGGGAGGGGCAGAGAGAGGGGGACAGAGGATCCAAAGCATGCTCTGCACTGACAACAGTGAGTCAGAAGTGACGCTTGAATTCAAGAAACTGTGAGATCATGACCTGAGCCGAAGTCAGATGCTCATCTAACTGAGCCACCCAGGCACCCTGATATAAAATTATTAATAAGATACTCTATATTCTCTTTTTCCTACTAAGTCTTTGAAATCTGGTGTGTACTTTACACTTAGAACAGATCTCAATTTGAACTAGCCACATGCTAAGTACTTAATAGCCATATGTGGCTGGTGGTCATCATATTGGATGACACAAATCGAGACTCCCATTTCCAGCAGCCTGGATAGCTATAGGTCCCTCAGAGACAACATATCTAAAATACACAGAATTTTCAAAGGAGGTGCCATCTGAATGTGACTTTATTATTTTTTTTAATGTTTATGTACTTTTGAGACAATGCGAGAGACAGAGTGTAAGCAGCAGAGGGGCAGACAGAGGGAGACACAGAATCTGAAGCGGGCTCCGGGCTCTGGGCTGTCAGCACAGAGCCTGACGCGGGGCTCAAACTCATGAACCGTGAGATCATGACCTGAGCTGAAGGCGGACACTTAACCGACTGAGCCACTCAGGCGCCTCCTGAATGTGACTTTAAAGTACAGTATTGATTTTTCAGAATCTGGGATCAGGTATTTCAGGCAGAGGGAAGAGCACATGCAAAATTGCAGAGAAAGCAAGGCACGCAGGGAGCAATGTGGTTTTTTGCCTTGAGGTTATTTGGCACAGCTGACTGACTAGATTCAAATCCGGGCTCATTCTGTGCAGAACGTGTACCTTGGACAAGCCACTCAACTTCTCTAGGATTTGGGTGACAATCTGTCAAATGGGGAAAACAAGAGCACCTAACATATAAATTAGTGTAAGGGTTAAAGGAGGTGATAGATATAACTTGCTTACAAGTGCCTGACACACAGTAAGTACTCAATACATGATTATTGTTTAGTAGTAACACTACTGGTGAAAATAGAGAACACTGGAGCAGATATGAAAGTGAGAGGCAGAAGGGATAATTTATACAGGGTATTAAATGGTGGCCTATTGAGTTTGGACTTTATCCTAGAAATGGAGGGGAGACAGTGAATGTTTGAACAAGGGGCAGACATGATCAGATTTTGTCTGTTAGAAATGTCACTCTGGCTGCAAGGAAGAGGCTGGATAAGATTGGGACAGAATGTAAGCAGTGCTGACTGGTTGTGGGGAATGACAGAAAGGAAGCTCTCATCTGTGACTGCCAAGTTTCTGGCTTGGCCGACTGGGATGGGGAGCATAGGATGAGGATAACATTTTCTGAGAGATGGTGAGCTTTCAACATAGAGCCTGAGATGCCTTTGAAAAACCCAGACTCCCAGTGGGTATTTGAAGATAAGGACCTAGCTAGGTGGAGGTTTTAGGAGTTTTAGTGCATCAAGCATATCTGAAGCCACAGAGTTAGTGAGAAGACCCAGGAAGAGTGACTGAGGAGACGTGAAAGGGGCCAAGGATGGAGCCCTGGGGTTATCCATATTCACGAGGAAGACGAAAGAAGAAGAATGTGGGAAGGAACTATAGAGAGGGAGGCTGTATAGGTAAGAGAGGAGAGGAGAGGAGAGGAGAGGAGAGGAGAGGAGAGGAGAGGAGAGGGGAGGGGAGGGCAGGGGAGGATTGTTGTAGAAGCCAAAAAGGAGGGACTTTCCAGATGCACAGAATGGTTAAGAGGGTCAAAATTAGCAAAGTTAAGTAGGATAATGACTGAAGGGATCTTTAAGAAATCAGGAGGTGGGAGTCCTCGGAGAGAGCTTTGTCCACATGTCCGTGACATGTGGAAGCAGGAGCCAGTTTGAAGAGGGAGAGCAAGGGAAAGGATAAAGGAGCCAGCCAATGGGTCCTTTCCCAGAGCTTGGCCCACACAGGGACAGGGTGTCCAGGAGTCCATAGCTAGACAGGCTGGGCTGAGGCAGGAAGGTTTACTTTTAGGAAGGAAGAGTCCCAAGTCTGTGGGAGCCAGTCATGGCAAGAGGGAGGTATCTGCAAAGGGACAGAGAAGCTGGGCATGGGAACCAGAGCTGAAGGGGAAGGCAGATATAGATTCTGGTGGGAACTTCAGGAGGTTGAGTGAGAGCCTAGCTTCAGGCCTCTAATCTCCTTGTGAAGGGGGGAATTAAGGGGGTTATCTTTTGAGGTGATCCAGCAGTTACGGATGGGCAAGAGCAAGAAGTTCAGAAATGACACCTGAGAGCAATGGAAATGTTGCTGGAGGCAAGAGGAATAGAATCCACCCACTAGCCTCCAGGGCTGATGTGTGTGTGTAGGGGATGGGTCCTGGCAGAGAACAGGCATGAAGTATGGAAATCTCTTGAAGAAACTTCCTTCAGTTAGGTTGAAGTGTGAGATACTCTGAGGGGTTCGATCCAGACCAGCCATGCCCTCCTCAAAGCCCTGCCCCCTTCCTTGAACTTCAGGTGGTCTGGGGGCCCAGGGGCCAGGGTGTATCCTTAAGAGCCCCTGACATTGCCACTGCCCTCCCAGGTCCTTTTACAGCCCCACCCAACTCTCACTGGTCAGGTCTTAAAGGGGAGTCAGGGAAGGAAGTTTCTGGAGGACAAGGGCATGGTAGAGGGTCTCCAAAAGCAATGCAGGGTGGCCTGGGGCATGGGGGTGAGGAGCCCAAACTGAGCCTGAGCCCTTCTGTAAGGTTGGGGCTTCTGGACAGGTGGTCCCCTCAGAGCCACTCCTTCGCAGGTGTTTGGCCTTGGCTCCGTGGCCCATATGGTTCTAGGAGAGAAATTTGGGAGCTACCTCAGTGTCAACTTGGGTTTTGGCTTCGGAGTCACCATGGGAGTGCACATGGCAGGGAACATCTCTGGTGAGTGAACCTGGGCCCCATCTGATCAGCAAGGCCAGGTGTCCCCTGTATACTGCTCCTGCCCTCCTCTAGCCAGCCCCTTCCGCAAGTCCGCCGGAACCCATTCTCACCAGCCCGCAGGAGGGAGAATACCCTGAACCTCTTTCTTCTGACCCTCTCTGCCCAGACTCTTCAGAGCCCTGGACACCCCATTGTTACTAGCTGGGTCAACTTAGGCAAGTTATTTAACTTCTCTCTCACTTTCCTTAATGGTGAAATGGAGGTGGAGGTCCCTGCCTCGTAGGGTCCTTGTGAGGATTAAATTAGTACATTCCATAGATACTAACTGTTACTATTATTGTTATTGCTGCTTTTGTATTATTTGTTGTTATTGTTTGTCTCTTCTCTCACACCTTTGACATTTCTGCCCCTTCCCGCAGGGGCCCACATGAATGCGGCCTTAACCTTCACCAACTGTGCGCTAGGCCGCATGTCCTGGAAGAAGTTTCCTGTATACATCCTGGGTCAGTTTCTGGGTTCCTTCCTGGCTTCTGCCACCATCTACTGCCTCTTCTACTGTGAGTGTCTTGCCCTATGTTGTCCACCCCTGGCCTCAGCCTCCTCCTCTGAAAAATGGGCAGATACAGACCCAGTGTCCTGGCCTGTGAAAATGTCTAGAGAAAAAGCCTTGGAGGTACTCCCCACCCCTCCGTCCTACAGTCTTATTCCTGGGACTCCAGTAGAGTTTAGCTGGTGGCAGGTTCACACTCAGTCTGTGTTTCCACAGCAGCCATTATCCAATTTTCGGGTGGACATCTGACAGTGACTGGTCCCACAGCTACCGCTGGCATTTTTGCTACCTATCTTCCTGAGCACATGACATTGTGGAGGGGCTTCCTGGATGAGGTCAGTGATCCAGTATGAGTTCCCCTCCTTACCTAAGGAAGCGGGGGCTGGCAGGCAGCCCTCACAATAGAAAGGATAAGAACTCTGGGTGGGGTCTCTGCCAGTGGGTTGGGGCTGGGGGCATTGCTGAAGCTCTGTGACTTGGCTAAGGGCCCCAGGCGGCTGCCACAGTGTCTGCTCACCAGGTAATAGTGACAGGGATACTCCAGCTATGCCTCTTCGCCATCATGGACAAGGAGAACAATCCAGCACTGCAAGGGACACAGGCCCTGGTGATTGGCATCCTCATTGTTGTCATTGGATTATCCCTGGGCATGAACACAGGATATGCCATGAACCCATCCCGAGACCTGCCTCCCCGCTTCTTCACTTTCATTGCTGGCTGGGGTATACAGGTTTTCAGGTACTTCCCTCACCAACCCATCCCTGCCAGTTTTCTGTGGGTTCCCTGCATGTGGAGGGGTGGGGGTGATGTGAGAAGCTCCACAGTCCTGCAGAACTCCCCGGTGGCCTGAGGAGACAGGAGTGGGTCCCTGCTTTCCCCCAGACCAGCACTGATATAAATCCTGCTCCTGGACTGAATGTCAATCGTGTCCTAGACCAGCTCAATCCCTGAATCAGGCTGAAGCTAACCAGGGCCCCAGGCTCAGGGGCAATTCTTGGGCTAGAATAGGGGTCACTCCTCTACTCTCAGCCCCTACTCCCTGTCTCAGCCTGAGTGGATGCAGGTGCTGTCCCGGGCATCAGCCCTCTCAGCAGGTCCCTCTGTCTCTTGCCTGCAGGGCCAGGGACTGGTGGTGGGTGCCAGTTGTGGCACCACTCCTGGGTGCCTACTTAGGTGCCATCGTCTACTTGGTCTTCATTGGCTCCAGCATCCCACGGAGGCCCCAGATACTGGAGAACTCCATGAAATATGAAGACCGCAGAATACCCGTGTTGCCCAAGACCATGTCAAACCCACCTACGACCCTCACCCCTGTCTCTGTGTCTCCTGCCAACAGACCTTCAGTCCGGACTGTCCCACCCTTAAGTGACTCCATCCACCTGGAGCACTTCTAAGTAAGGTGACTTGTGACCCTATCCCCACCCCAATAAAGAAAGCCTTGTCCCACAGCGGCACCCCCGTGTCCTGGGTGCCTCCTGTGGTTGGGCTTCCCTCCTGGATTCTTCCAGGAACTCCAGGGTTGTGCTGCAGCCCAAGACTGCAGTATAGAGCTGGGAGGCCTCTAATTCCTTCCAGGGTTAGGAGCTGGGGCACCCACCCTGGGGGAGGACGGAGGAAGCACCAAACTATGGCCCCAGTAGGAACAGGAGGAGATTAAAGGATGCCAGACACCGAATGGTGGACTTTCAGGCATAGGGTAGGGAAGGGATGGTTTTGGGGAAAGGACAATAGCTCTGGGGATACCTTGATATGCCCTGGGAAGGACTCTAGACTCTCCCTCAGTTCTGGCTAGTTCTTGGACCAGACAAAGCAAGGTCCAAGCATGTAGATCAGAGTTTCTCAACCATTTCTTTCCATTATTGCTCCCCTCAAAAGCCTTTTAGACATTTTCTTTCTTAATCACATGATATTTTAATACCACAGATATACTATATATTGGTTTATATATATCTGTGCTTTATACAAAAAAAGAGTAAGATTTTTTTTTTGTCTTCCCCTTCCAAGAATCAGTGTTCTTGCCCTTGGAGGCAAAATCAGCCCCTACCTTGAAAATGCCTAATGTAGATTGAAAGCAGGTAAGGGATTGGATTCCTCTTTTTTTCTCCTGGTGCCAGAACTCTCCTACATGAAGGAATTCCAGAGTCAGAAGGAAGATGCAGAGAAGAAAGTTCTTACAAAAGGCGCAGAGACAGGAAATGGCCTTGTGGGATGGGATTCAGGGGGACAGACGGAGAAGCTGGGTGGAGGTGGAGCATCCCCACCCACTCTGGGATCAAGCAGGAATCACCCTGCTTTCTGGGGCCCAGAAGTAGCATCACCCATGGTTCCTGTCATTGTTTGTCCATTCAGCCTTTCAACAATTATTGAGCACCTCCTGTGTGCAGGCCCTGCCTTGGCACTGGAAATGCTGACGTGGATGAGGCTGGGTCTCTGCCTTTGAGGAGTGTAGGGTAATGAAGATGATTTATCATGAGGAAGGAGATAAGCATCAGAGAAGGGACTGCAGGGCTCAGAGGGGGCTCACAGCCCAGTCTCAGGGTGGGGGCCAGGGATGGCTTCCCAGAGGAGGAGGCAGAGCAGAGTTGGGGACAAGAGTTGTCCCTTCTGGGATTGGTTGCTGCGCTTTGTAGTTTGAGGAGATGGAGGCAAGTAGGCTGGGCTTTATTCTGGAGATGGGGACGTGGTGAGATGAGGCTTAGCAAGCCTGCCTGAGCTGCAGGGTGCGAGCTGCTGGGAAAGGGGGAGATTGGAGCCTGCAAGGGAGTGTGGTGAGAGGCAATAATCCAGGAGGAGCAGCAGATGGGAGAAAGGGGATTTGAGAAATACTGAGGTAGAGGCCATAAGACCTTGGGCTAGCACTGGGAGAAGGAGTGGGTAAGGACGCAGCAGGAGTCAGGGCTGACTTCAGTTTCTGGCTTGGGCCTGGGGCATTGGAGATGTGCCCCCTGTGAGTGCGCTTGGGAGACAGACTGGTTTGGAGAGGAAGATAAGTTACATTGTGACATGTTGAATTTGAGTTGCCTATGAGACCTGGAGGCAAGAATTGTGTATCTTGAGCAAGTTACTCAACCTCTCTGGGCCTCTGTTTTCTCCTTTGTAAAATGGGTCTAATATAACTTACCATTTGCGTTGCTGTGAATATTCAATGAAATAAAACATGTACATTGTTGAGAATAGTGCTTGGCATGGAGTAAGTGCTCAATAAACAGGTATGCCTTTTAATATTTTTAATATGTCCTGGAGATCAGAAGAGAGTTCAAGACAAAAATGGGGAAGTTGTGGTTGTGTGGATATCACGGGGGCCATGGAATAGTGAAAGGAGGGTCAGTGAACAGTGTTCGGAGAGCATGGCTAGGAGGTGTGGAGAGGGCACCTGAAGAGGTCTGACTGAGGAGGGGTGCAATGTGGGTGATCAGGGGGCCCTGGAAACAAACCCAAATGTCCATCAGTAGGGGAGTGGATCCTTACCTTGCCGTATAGTCACATACAACAGAACATGATACATCAGTGAAAACTGAGGCACGACAGCTTCCTGTAACAACAAGGAAAAAGTGTGAAAGCATAAAAAGCAATACAGTAGACTGTATACAGTATGACACCAGTTATATAATTGAAAAACAAACAAAAAGGAATATATTCTTTGGGCATACATATGTGATTAAAACTACTTTAAACGAAAGAAGGGATGGGGATGCCTGGCTGGCTAAGTTGGTAGAGCGTGTGCCACTCTTGATCTTGGGGTTGTGAGTTTGAACCCCATGTTGGGTGTAGAGATTACTTACGATTTTAAAGTAAAGTAAAGTAAAGTAAAGTAAAGTAAAGTAAAGTAAAGTAAAGTAAAGTAAAGTAAAGATTACTTTAAGATTTTAATCTTAAAAAATAAAATAAAATCTTTAAGAAAAGGCAGGGAGTGAAAAGACAGCAGAGTGAAGAGCAGGGACCTATAAGGCGCTGTGATGCCCACCCCATCCCATGTTTACCTCCGACATCCAGAACTGTTTTCTAGTTCTGGATGTTGGAGGTAAATATATGGGTTTGTTATATGATTTTGTTTTATAACATATAACTGTGATATATATTCATTTGTAGGTATCATATATTTTAAAAGATGAATAGCCATAGGTGATAGGAAGTAATAGGTATGGAATGTGCTGATGACAGGGGGACCAGGGAGGAAGGGGAAGGGCTTGACCATATCTGACTTCCCACAGTGGGAAAAGTTGAGCCAGGGGACCAGGCCTGGGAGTGACCAGGGAAGGGACCACATCTGGAAGTCCCAGCCAGCTGCCTCCCTCTGTGACCCTGGATAAGCCTCTTACCCCTCTCTCAGCCTCAGTGGCCTTGTGAACATGGGGAGGGTAGCCTTTCTCATTCTTAGTATTCCAGAATAGAGTGACCCTAAGGCCTCAGTCACAAGTGGGAGAAGCATATATGGGTCCCAGACTTCTGGCTCCCATTGTCCTATGCCCCTTGCTGACCACTTCAGCCATTTGTCATCTTCATGTCCTTGGGAGGTGGCCTTGTAGGTAGGGCAGTCAGTGGGTCCATCAAGAACCTGCCTGCTGTCTACTGCTCTGCCACAGACATGACTAGGCCCAGTGCCCATAATATGCTGTAGACTCTGATCCCAATGTCAGGCTTATATGAGCCCTGACAATGGTCACAGCATTTCTATACACAGACCCCTTTCATTCTCTTGGCAGAAGTTGGGTGAAATTCTACAACATGCCAGATACCATTTTGGGGCAGAGGATACGGGCACAAAAAAGAAACTTAAGTTCTTATTCTCAAAGAGCTGACATTCTGTGCAAAACATGGTATGTTAGTGATACATACTAATGAGGAAAAGCAGGAAAGAGGGATAGGAAGTGTGTGGGAATGGAAAGACCAAAGGCCTCCCTGAGGAGGTGACTTTGAGTAAAGACCTGAAGGGGGAGGGGGCGTGAGCCATGTGGATACCCGGGAGAAGAGCATGCCAAGCTGCGGAAATAGCCACTGAAAGACCCTAAGGTGGGAGCATGGAGGGGCCACTGCTGAACTGGAGTGCAGAAAGGGAGGGCAGAGGAGAAGCAGATAAGATCAGGCAAGTAGGTAAGGTAAACCAAGGCAGGCCCAGGGGAGAGGTAGGGCCAAGGCTTGGGGCAGAGGCAAGGGACGTCTCTGGAGGAGAGAGGCAGGTCTCACTGCAGGCAGACAGGCAGGAAGGAAAGAGGTAGGATGGGATGGGGTGGGCATCACAGTGCCTTGTGGGTGCCTGCTCTTCACTCTGCTGTCTGTCTGTCACACACAACACACACACATGGACTCTCCAGTACTGGATGGCTGCAGGAGACACATCTGTTTAATGCTAGGAGCCAGGTTGGGATATGAGTCATGGGAGCCCTGTCTTCTCTCACAGGCCTTGGCCCAACACAGGCTTGCTGTGTGACCTGGACAGGACCTTTCCCCTCTCTGGGTCTCAGTTTCCCTATCTGTGCACTGAGGAGTGGATTTGTTGGTGTCTGGGGAGCCTCTCAGCTCTGACTTCTTCCAGTACTTTGAAGTCTCATGTCATGATCCCACTTTGCTTCTCCCCACCTCAACTCAGGCTGTGGTTGAAATGGGGACAGAGTAAGGTAGGAAGAACTCCCAGCCCCAGGCCAGGTCACTCCAGGGCTTTGCAAGTAAAGGTTTGGTCCTCAGCCTAGTGGTCCTGGCTTTGGGAGAGCCCCTCACTCCCTGTCCTTGCCTGCTCTCCCACTCCCACTCACGACCCCCAAGGGACAGGCATCTACAGGCAGCACCGAGGTCTGGCTAGTCTGTCTCCTCCCTCAGATGGGAATCCTGCAGCCCAGAAAGAGAAAGGAGCAGCCATCTCGGGCCAGGCTGGGGTGCTGATGCCGAGTGGGAGGAGGCTATGGCTACTCAGAGCTGTGCAGTCTGACCGTGGCAAGGTACCTACCTCTATGCTGAACCTGAAGTGGGAAAGAGGTATGACCTAACCCTCCTGGGTGCTGCAGGGCCTGTACTGTGGAACCTAAGAACACAATGAGGGCAGCCAGGCTGGATGCAAATGCTGGCTCTACCAGTCACAAGCTGTATGACTTTAGGTAAGACAGGATAATAATAGCTCCCACCTCACAAGGCTGCGAGGATGATAAAATAAGCTATGCCTGGCATGTGGGCAGTGTATTCGCTCTATATTCTCTTGTGGTCCTCACATCACCATGCCCATCTTACATCCAAGGAAACTGAGGCCTAAGGAGATTGGCTTGGTAAGGGGTAGACAGTAGGGATTTTAGTCCTTACCAATATGACCTTGGCTAGTTTTTTGTTTTTTTTTTTTTTTTTTTGGTTTCTGAATTGTGAAATATATCCTATAAGCATGCATATGTAACATACAGGTACAGTGAAAATAACACTCAAAAAACAAAGACCCCAAATGAACAAATAACCCCAAACACTCAAGTGGCCCCCACTAAGCCTTGGCATGTTATTGAACCTCTCTGGGCCTCACTCTCCACGTCTGCAAAATGGGGATAATGAGGCTCAGAGGAGTGAGTGCTTCAGGTTTGGGTTTTGCCATTGGCATTTTGCTGTGATGAAGCAAGGTGAAGAAGAGTTTGACAGAACTCATGGTCTCCCCTTATGTCTGTGCTCAGGAGTCAAGGCAGTGGGTGGGTGCTGGAGGGTGTGTACAAGGGCTTCTGGAGGGGATGCCCTATGCTGTGGCCCAGTAGGGGGTGTAGAAGCTCAGAGGCTGGGTCAGGGGCAGAGAGACAAGACACATAGCTCAGAGCCAAGTACACCCAGGCACATGGATGAGGCCATAAATCTGGAACTGAGCCTTTGAGTCCTCCAGGGACCCAACCAAACCCCTGTTGGCTGATAAGGATTCCTCAGATAGGGGTCACAACAGGCCCTTGGAACAGCCCAGCTAAGGCCAGGAAGAATGTGTTCTTGTCCTCCCCACTCCTCCAGATCCCCTACCTCCATCCTGGTCAAGGTCAAGGACAGGGAGAAGATGAATTCCTAAGGGAGACTCAGTGTTGGGGCAGGGGAAATTGGAAGGTGGTGGATATACCAGGAGAGTTTGGAAGTTGGACATGCTGAACTGGAGGTGCTTGTGGGACACCCTGGGATAGACAGGCCTGGGCTAGAGATACAGCCCAGGGTGGCATGTGATGGCTTGCAGATGGATTAAATGGCCCAGGGATAGACGATGGAGTCCTGGAAAGCACCCATGTTTAAGAGATGGCTAGAGGGGGAGGAGGCAGCCAAGGCCCATGATCTCCTCTGGCTCCAGGAACCCAAATACTCTGGGTATTAATTGACTTCTACCCTGGGGCCAGTCCTTTCTCTCAGAAGGTTCAGATGGCCCAGGGCAAGCAAGAGAAGCCCAGACTCTCCTAGGCAACCAGTAGGAAAACTCCAGAGACCACCATCACATAGGACTTCCCTGTAGCTCTGAGTCCTGCAACTTCAACTTCCTGCTCTGGCTCTGGAAATGTCTGATTCCTGCCCTGTCCTCAGCTCCCTGCCCTGTAGATGACAGGATGCCCAGGGCACAGTCCCTGGACCTCTTCTCTTTCAACTTCCCTTCCAACATGACCTTACCAGCCTGTAAATACCATTATATGCTCACAGCTCCCCAAATTAGATCTCCTGTCCAATCCTATGTACAACCACCCACTGGACAGATTTTCATCCCTCAAGGCTGTTTCTCCCACACTCTTTCCTATCTTAGTAAATAGCAAATTCAATCTTCCCAATGCTGAGGCCAAAATCTTTGAAGTCATCCTTGAGCCCCTTCTCTCTCACACCCCACCCACACCCTAGCTGTTAGCAAACCCTATAGGTGTTACCTGCAAAATACATTTAGAATCCAACCACTTTTCATCACCCCGCCACTGTCACCCAGGTTTGAGCCACCATTACCTCTCTTAGATTACAGACAGAGTGGTCTTCTGATCATCTCCCAGTCTGTCTTTTTGCTCTGTGTCACCCCTATGGTCTAGTCTCAATACAGCAGTTGGAGTGATCCTTTCAAAAAATAAGCCAAATTGTATCACTCACTCCTCTGCCTAAAGACTTCCAGTGGCCTCCAGGCCCCTGCTTCTCTCTCCCTATTCATTCTCCCACAGCTGATGGCTTTGCTGCTCTTTCAAGGTACATGATGTTTCCACCACCGAGCCTTTGCAATGGCGGTTTCCTCTGCCTGCGACATTCTTCTTCAGATATCTGCATGACTTAGATTTTCCTCCTGTGCTTACGTTGTGTATGCAAACAAACAGAAAACAGTATTAAAAAAACAAACAGGGGGCGCCTGGGTGGCTCAGTCGGTTGAGCGTCCGACTTCGGCTTGGGTCGTGATCTCAAGGTTTGTGGGTTCGAGCCCCGCGTCGGGGTCTGTGCTGACAGTTCAGAGCCTGGAGCCTGCTTCGGATTCTGTGTCTCCTTCTCTCTCTGCCCCTCACCGACTTGTGCTCTGTCTCTCTCTCTCAAAAATAAATAAATGTAAAAAAAAAAATTAAAAAAAATCGGAAAGGTTATAAGTTTTAAAGATACTTGGGTGGCTCAGTCAGTTAAGTGTGGGACTCTTGATTTCAGCTCAGGTCATGATCCCATGGTTTGTGAGTTTGAACTCCGTGTTGGGCTCTTTGACAATGTAAAGCCTGCTTGGGATTCTCTCTCCCTTTCTCTCTGCCCCTCCCCCACATGCTCTCTCTCTCAAAATAAACTTAAAAAAAAAATTGGGGCATCTGGGTGGCTCAGTTGGTTGAGTGTCCAACTTCGGCTCAGGTCATGATCTCGTGGTTCTGTGTTCGAGCCCTGCATTGGGCTCTGTGCTTAAAGCTCAGAGCCTGGAGCCTGCTTCAGATTCTGTGTCTCCTTCTCTCTCTGCCTCTCCCCAGCTCGCACTGTCTCTCTGTCTCTGTCTCTCTCTCAAAAATAAACAAACATTGGGGCGCCTGAGTGGCTCAGTCAGTTAAGCGTCCAGCTTCAGCTCAGGTCATGATCTCGCAGTCCATGAGTTTGAGTGTCAGGCTTTGTGCTGATAGCTCGGAGCCTGGAGACTGCTTCAGATTCTGTCTCTCTCTCTCTGACCCTTCCCTGCTCACACTCCATCTCTCTCTCTCTCAAAAATAAATAAACATTAAAAATACATAAACATAAAAAAATGAAGATACTGGTTATAAACTACTAACAAATTTTAAGTAAAAGCTTTTTTTGAGGCAAAGTGTAAGCACTATCCCATCCCAGCCCCAGGCTCCTGGTTTGGGGATACATACTGCTCCCTAGTGGCCATCCTAGGAAAAAGTCCCATCATCTGGGGGTTGCTGGTGTTCTCTACATTGGGACACAGTATAAGCTTTTCTTCCACCTGTCCTGACCTGCCAGACAACGCAGTCCCAAGGACTCCAAGGTAATGTGTGTGAACTGTCCCTGTTCTGTGTATAGTAGAGGACACAGGTTTTGAGTCTGACTTTATAGGAACTTCAGATCCCCAGTAATTCATTGAGTGATCTTGGGCAAGTGACCTAATTTCAACCTTTAGTTTCTCCATTGGTAAAATAGAGATAGTAAGAATATATGCTTCAAGGGGCTTTGAGGATTAAGAGATGAGCACAGTGCTTGGTGCATATTAAGTGCTCAAAAGCTGTTATCTACTATCAGAAGAGACTTTTGAGAAGGAGTGGGTGCATGAGTACTTCAGACTCCTTCACCACTGGCTCAAGCCTGGGGGGGGGGCAGGGGTGGAAGTAGTAGAAGCAGGGGAGGTGACTGAAAGCCCCAGCTGTTGCCAGAGCAGCTTCACAACTGCTCCGTTCCTTCCCCCAAATGGGCTATCCTCTGAGGGATGGTCCTGGGATAGGCTCAACGCTTGACTGAACTGACAGAATATCCCAGCCTCTCAGATCCTGTCTACCCACTAGCCTTCCAATGGCTTCAGGTAGCATGTGGGCTGAAACTATTCCCGACCTGACAGATGGGGAAACCAATGCCCAGACAATGGAAGCAAACTGCTCAGGGTTCACAGAGTGAGTTGAGGCAGCCAACTGGGTGTCCTAGCAGTTTAGCCAGGTTCTGTGTAGCCACGCTGTGCCTTATAAAGAGCAACCACATGAAGCCTGGGGGGCTGAGGGCAGCTTGGGCTACTGGGAAGGACTCCAAAGGAATTTTGTTTGGGGAAGACAGTTGCCTTTTCCTTGAAGACTCAGACCCCTCCCGGCCTAGGGGCAGTTCTAGGCTGGGAAACCCAAAGCCTGGATTCCAGTCTTGGTCTGGCTCACATTGAGTGTGACACATGGAGCCTTTCCCTTCTGGGGTAGGCCTTTGTAGACTGAGGGGTTAGGCTAGCTTATAGCTTTCCCTGGAGATTTGTGAGCTCTACAAGACCATTAGAGATAGTATGGGACATCTGAGTCGTGGCCACGTAGTGAGCTTGGGAGGGAGAAATTTCTCAGTAGGTATTACAGGACATAGGAGGGGACTGATAAGGTAGGCAGGTCTGTGAAGGTGGCCAGGCATTCCCTCCCTAATTTTAGAAGGGAAGGCACATTGGTAGGTTCTCCTTAGAGAACAAGGTCTCTAGGGTTTCAGGCATGAAGCAAGAAGGCTGACACCATATGGGAAGGACCCTACCCCTCCAAACGTAAATCACAGGACCCACTCTGTGAGATTTTGAACCTCTTACAAGACTGACATTCCTTCTTCCCCTCCCCTGGTCTGTTCTCTGGCCTGACCAGGACAGGATCCAGAGCTGCTTCACACAGACCCTGCATTCAGGAGGGCCGCTTTCATCTCCAATCCTGGATACAACCTCCCACGGCATGTCAGGCAGGCACCACTGCTGAAAAGAGCCAGCCCTGCCACACAAGCCAGAGGGAATTCCAGAGATAAGAATTTGGGTCTCTGAAAAGCTCTGGCCCCATAAAGAATCTCCTGCCAAAGAAGAGGGTAGGGTTGGAAGGGGGAGGAATGAGATCACCTGATTTTCAGGGAGCAATAGTATGAGGTCACGGTGCCCACAGGATTTAGTCCATGCTCATGTCCAAGGCCAGTGCTCAGTGGAGAATCCACCAAACCCATGAGAAGCAGCTTCCCCTTGCTGAGGGGGGTGAGGGGTCCCTTTGGTGATCCGAGGGGCTACCTGCCGGCACTCAGCATCCTATCTGACCTCCTGAATCTCTTCCCTTTGAAGCACCACCCCCCAGCATCCTCATCTTCTCAGGTGGATAACTCCTATAGCTCTTGGCTGGGCCTCTCGCCTCAATGTTAAACCTCCAATCCCTTCTACACACTGTCTGAGACACTGCTCTAGAGCAGGGTGTGGGCAAACTAAGGTCCTTAGGCAAATCCATCCTGCTGCCTGTTTTTGTCCAACTCATGAGCTAAGAATGGTTTTCTAATTTTTAAATAGCTGGAAAAAATTACATTATTTTGTACCATGTAAAAATTATATGAAATTCTGATTTCAGTGTCTATAAAATAAGGTGTCACTAGAACAGAGTCAGGCTCATTCGCTTATGTATTGTTTGTGGCCGCTTTCATATCACAATGGCAGAGTTGGGTAGCTGTAACAGAAACTCTTAAGACTCAGAAAGCCTATAATATTTCCTATCTGGACCTTTACTGTGACTCTCTGCTTAGGACCCTCCAGTGGCTCTTTGTGGCTCTCCACAGCTGACCCCTTTCTTTCTACCTCTCCAGCCTCATCACATGTCCTTCTAGCTGACTGCCCACTCTGGACGATTCACCTTTCCTCATTCGCACTGCAAGCCACATCATGCCATTTACCTTCACTTGGCATGCCTCTCTTCTCCAAATGACAGTCTACCATCTTAAGACTCAGCCCAAAAACTTCCTCCCATTTCCCTTCTCCCAACCACAAGAGCTAACCCATTCCTACTTCCAATATCACAGGAGCCTCTTATAGCTCCCCTTAACTTTTAATAACAGACTAATGACCTGTTTGTGCCAGACCAACCAATTCCATTATAAATATGTGTTCAGGGATGTGATCTCTGGGGCATTACTAACTGAAAGAATAGACCACAGCCCTAGCACAGGGCTGCATGGGGTAGGCACATAAGCCTACCAGAAGGTAGGCATGTTTAGCATTCTATACTTTTTACTTGGCTAATAGTATGAAGTATATATTTTCCAGATACCAAGTATTTTTTTTAAAAAGTAAACTCTATACCCTATGTGGGGTTGGAACTCACAACCCTGAGATTAAGAGTCAGATGCTCTACCAACTGAGAAAGCCAGGCGCCCCCAAATATCATTTATATAAACTTCCAGCACCTATGATAGATCAAGCACCTCCATGTGTCTTATCTCATTTAATCCTCACAACAACCTGGTAAGGCAGGTGATACCTCCATTCCACCAAGCAGCGAGTTATGTGGCAGAGCTGGCGTCTAAAATCAGGTCTCCTGCCTCCTGAGATGCTCTCCATATGCAGTTCACCCAATGAACCACCGCTTCAGAGATGTAACAGGTACTTGTGGGCTTCTTGTGTTTGGGGCTACTGACCCTGTGCTAAATGGGTCCAGGTAGAGGTGGTTTTGTAGTTTTCCATCTCTTCCCTCCAGTTGCTTCTTCTGCTCCTGTACTTGCTGCCTCTCAAGGCAGACTGTCTGGGTCAGGACCAAAGGGTGACCCTGCTCTTCCTATGAAAACTAAGCGCCAGTTTTGTGACGTCACTTCTGAAATCTTCTGTTGTTCTGGGGCTCGTGGCTTGCTCTGGAGAAAGTTGTTGGAAGTCTGGCCTCCAAGCTGGAGGGGTGCCAAGGCCAGAGAGGGCCAAACTAATGTAACTGTCAGTGCACCTGCCTTAATGGAGACTCAAGAGTGCCTCCAGAGGGCTGCTGGGATAAGTCCTGGACTGTCCACATAATACTTTTGTGTATATTCAAACAGAAGTCCAGAGCTCAGAGACCAGGAGAGCCAATATAGCTGCTGCAGACCTGGGAGAAAGCAACACAGGAAAGGTAAATCCACCTGAGACTCTTTCTCAACCAGAGAGGAATTAGGGCTACACTGCTCAGTACACAGAGGCCACACTGAACTTGGCAGCATGAGGAGCTTGCTCTACGTCCTCTTCTGTCATGGCAGATAAAGCTAACCTGTCACCAGACAAGCTCAGGGATGTGGTATGAGCCACACCCCTGGACTTTAGAAAATGGAGTTCTGTAAAGCACCCTGATCCCTCTCCTAGGTCCAGAAATGATGGCACCGAGGATCTCCAAGTCCCCTAAGTTCAGCCAGATAGACCTAGGAGAGTTTTTGGCAAAAGACTCAGATAAGATAGCTGGGTTTAACACAATGTGTGATTCTGGATATGGTGTACCAACTCAATGTTTGGTATTCTGGACTGAGAAGCTCACTTGTGTCTTTCCAAAGATTGTGATCAGTTTGGATTAATCCAAAAAGTGAGGTGCAGTTGATGTTGCAGACATTTTTACGAGGAGGAGGGATAACTGGGACAACTGAGGCTATGACTAAGTGCTGCTTTCAGGCTAAAATTCTGGTTTGTCCAAATCAAACCCAATATTCCCCAGCCCTCCGAGCAATCACGGTGATGGTGGAGCCTCTGCAAATACATGACCGAATCACTAATGACCATCCAGTCAGATCTGGCTGTACCGAAACACTTTATACAGACGGAATAGAGGACAAGGGGACTTCTGATACACTCATGCTTTGGACGTATCAGTACAAGACAGTATGTGAGGCTGTGTGTGAGTCCACCAGGCAGTTGGGAACAAGCATGATTTTCTGCTGGCAAACAAGTCTCCATCACACCTAATCTTTCTTTTATCTAAGTGCATCTTGATCTTCTCAGTCCTGGACATCAAAGTAGTCAATTACTGGTTCCTTGGCTATTTTCTGTAAATTACTGCTCCCAGGATTCCTGAAAAGCAAACAAAGAATAATCAGTCTTCTTGTTTGGGGGAAGTGGACTGAGGTCTTCAGAAAGTTAAGGATCAGCTGATTTGCCATTTGCAAAGCTTTGGTAAGACAGTGGGGCACACATGAGTTGGGAACTTGAAATTTGGTGATGGGCACGCAGGGGTTCACTGTATTAATAATATTCTCTTGACTCTGAAAGTTTTCTACAATAAAATTTTATACAAAATTAAAGCAAACAAAAGGAAAAAAGCATGGCGCAAACAGGCCAAAGACTCCACACGGTTATGTTCAGGTGGTACTGGACATGGCTGTGAAATAACATGTAGAATACCTCACATTTCCAAAACCACTGCCCATGTGGATATGCAGCTGGGCTGACTGGAATCCAGGCCACCTGTTTTACAGGGGTGAAGCAGGGCTGGTCCTATGGAGCCACACTGACCCAGACAATCCTTGCTAAGGCTGTGCCCAACGGGCAACGCCTAGCCGTCCTGTCCAGTCCCAGGGAACACCGATTGCTATGGCCCTCATGGTGACTTTATAAACTGCCCTTCCCACCCTCCCAGAAGTTCTGTATAAGAAGTTCTGGTAAAGCTTCTATGTGGAAGGCCAGAACAGCATTAGGGACCCTGCTGAGTTTCAGGGCAACTTTCAGCAATGCTGCCTCAGTCACAGTAAGGCAGCCAGCTTCCTTTCTGGCAAAGGAAAAGAAAGGAAAAGGGGATGGTTCTTCTTTCCTGCTTCTGAGACTTGCTGCTTGCCAATGTGGTTTTCTTATCTCTAAATCATGAATATATGTTTCTGTTGTAAAAATGATACAAACCATATAGAGGTCACTAGAGCAAAACGCTAAAGTCCCCACCTTCACTGCAACCTCAGCCCACTATCCCACATCCATCTGCAGAATAAATGTTGTGAACCATGTAACGTTCCTAAATCATCCGCTGTGACACAATGAGTCCACTTCCCAGTGTCACCGTCTACACCATGGAAGTTATGTCCAATGACTTTTCTCCAGAAGAGAAGTGGGCATTATAAACATCAAACCTGGGACCCCTCTGGCATGAACAAATGTGTCTGACACCCCAGTCACACCTTACTTATTTGAATAAAGCCCCCCAAGGCCAGGCCTGAGAGGCTGCCAATGGCTGGTAGAGACCTGGACAGTTTAGCCCCTGCTGGCTTTTCTGAATAGACAGGGCCCTTTGGAAAGCAGCTGAAGGATCCTTACTTGTCTGTCTGATGCCTGTGATGAGGAATTGGTGGTGGAGGCCGTGACTGTATTTCCCTTTCAAGGACACCTGTCAGCGTGTTAGGAGGACAAATGGACTTCCCTCTGATAAAAGACAGAACACAAAGTATTGAAAAGTGAGAATTGTTTATGGAGACAGGCAGACCGCTGCAAATCCAGTCATGATTTTCACTGTGCTGCTGCTAAGTGCTCCGATGTGACCTGTCTCCTCTCAGGCATGGTCACCTTCATTTAACCCTCATCCCTTCCACTCATCTCTGTTGGGCCTGTTACCTGCTTCCTGTCATCTCATATTCACGTTTTTTCTTCTGGAAGTCCCTCCTACTCTCTCAGGTTCTGACAGTGATCCTAGATCCTCACTGTCACTTCCCTGCTCATAACACAGCCATAGTCTCATCTAATGGCAAACACTGTTTATGGGGGATGCCTTGAATCAGAGTCTAGCATCTTGTTTTCATCATGCCAGGAGGACAAGGGAAAAGGGGACAGATGTGATGGGCAGGCATGCAACCCAGGCCCTCAGGGTCTGCTCCCGGTATCTGAGGAAATGATGCCTCCAGTGACACTTGTGGATTGGGGCAGATAAAAGCCTTGCATGTCTTTAGACGTGTCTGTCCTGTGGACTGAGGCATGGGCTTTGCTCTCTGGTTCAGACCTTCGTATCGGACTTTTTGATTGTGCCAGAATGGCTATCCCATAAGGAGGCTTTCTATCTATTCTTCTAAGAGAGGAAGCAAGGAAAGCAAACATTGATAGATCCTGCTTTCCGAGGTCCAGCCTGCTCCAATGAGCAGGTCCTCCTGTGATGACAAGATCAACCCACCTGACCGCAGTGACCACGACGTTGCGCTTTGGTTCACTGTCATAGCTCACACTCTCTAGGCCGTACACTTGGGCCAGGTCATGGATGATCCGACGGTGGTCTCTGTTCATGGGAGGGAAGCAGTGGCTCTTCTTACTATTCTTTCCCTGTATTGAGGGTAAAGATGAATGATTGATAAAATGACTAAATAAATCAAAGACCTAAAACAAGACAATTTCATTTCTTATAAAAAATATGTTTTATGCTAAAAATCATGAGTGTGCAGATACAGACACACTAGCAGAGAAATACACTTGCACAGGTTTCCTAGTTAGGAACAATGATTCCATTTTCTCCATCATGCTAGTGTCCTGCTGGGAACTGGGAGCAGAAGGGAGGAAGGGAGGAAAGGGAGGGGCTAAGGGAGATGGCAGGAAGGAAATTCCTCTTCATTAAATGTGGATCTAATATAGGTATCTTGTCCTCACTCACATCCCCACAGAATAAAGAGGGAGTCACCATGGGATTGGATGCTTCTGACTAAATTAAAGACTTTTTCCCTTAAAGCTACCTCCAGGACAAGGGCTTCACTCTCTTAAAGGAGTCTATCCCACTACTCTTTAGCTCTAGTCATTCAACTTTTCATTTTTACCCCAGGGTTTCTATTGTGCCTTGGGGGTAATAAAGAATCAGTGTGACCTATCATATAATAGCCCTTTGGAGATCATGTCTTCCTAAGTATCCCACACAGGCATTCAATTATCACTACCGAATGCCTCCAATTGTTCAGAGTTTCTTCACCCAATCTTAGGCACTAAGCTAAAATATTTTATTTACACTGACTTTGATTGAGGAGTTTTTTTCTGAACCAGGACAAGGCATCCATAGATATTATAATGGCTGGGCTTTGGGGAAAGATAACGATCATCAAGAAGTTGTGACTTTTTCCTATAACTACTCTATATTGATGGTGTTTCTAGGATTTTTTTTTTTTTTTAATCAAGCTGGCCTTAGAGACATGTCCAGTTGGATGTTTTGACTTCAACCTTATTCACGGCCTCCACAAGGGCTTCCATTTCTTTCTCAATGTCACTGACAAACTTTAAATCCTTCCTGAAATGAGAAATCACCACAGTTAATTTCATCTGTTCCTGCTCTTCTGAGAATCCCTTCTACCCACCCTCTCTGCCCGTAAACTGCAGACAATGAACAATTGGGCAGAAAAACAGCAGAGGTCAGGAACTGTCAGATAATAGAAGACTGACTGTGACTGAACAAAGGAAAAGAAAAAGAGAAAACAAATATGAGAAAGGAGAAGATGGAGAAAGAGCATTCTGGAGGGCCGGTAGATAGGAGGAAAATAAGAGCTATTACTGCCCAAGTGAGGACCCAAGTGAGGAGCCAGAAGTGGAATTCAGGCTAGTCCAAGCCCCATGGAAGCCCACACTACTACTACAGGGCATTCTCTCTCTCTCTCTCTCTCTTTCACACACACACACACACACACACACACACACACACCCTGCACCCCATGCTCCATTCTTCTAGAGGAAAATTTCGAGAAACCTAGAAAAGGATTTTTATTAAACATCATATAATCTCTTATAATAGATATATAGACTTTAACTGGCTCAATCACAGACAAGCACATATTAGTTATTATATCTTAAAAGACCAAACAGTCTTGTAAGCCATAATTAAGAAAGGTGGTACCAAGTTACATACACACCTGGCATCTTCTTTTAAACTGTCACTGAATTTTGACCCTGAAGAACGTATATTGAAAGGATCGGAATCCTCGCTGATATGAAATGCCTCTGCTAATCTCCTGGAAGTAAGAGAGATGTAAGTAAATAAAAGGAAAGGAAGGAGAGGAAAACTTACAGTAACACAGAGTGCCCACCAAGTCCTAACTTCTTTATACATTAATGATGTCATTTCAGTAAACCTACTTATTTTTTTATAAAAATTTTTTAAAATTATTTATTTTTGAGAGACAGAGAGATACACAGTATGAGCAGGGGAGGGGCAGAGAGAGAGAGAGAGAGAGAGAGAGAGAGAGAAATACAGAATCCAAAGCAGGCTCCAGGCTCTGCCTGTCAGCACAGAGCCTGATGTGGGGGTCGAACCCACAAACCGTGAGATCATGACCTGAGCCAAAGTTCAACACTTAACCGACTGAGCCACCCAGGCGCTCATCAGTAAACCCAATCATTAAGGAAGGAATAATAACTACTTGGGACAAGATATGATTTTATCTTCCTAGAAGAATATAAGCAAGACAGATCTACATGGGTCTGAGCCAACCCCTTGGCTGACACTGGCAGCTTGGGTTATCTGGGATGAGAATGGGGATGACTATCTCTGAGATTTCACCTAAACATCAGACAGATAAAGTAGACATATAATCATTAAAATTAATATTGTTTTACAGAAAATTTGGAAAATAAAGGGAAGAATTCCATTAACAACACAAATACTGAATTTTAATACACTTTCTTTCAGATTTTTTTCCCTTTAAGTAGTTGCAATTAGCGTATATAAAACTAGGCACCTGGGTAGGGCACCTGGCTGGCTCAGGTGGTGGAGCAGATGACTCTTGATCTCAGGGTTGTAAGTTTGAGCCCTATGGTGGGTGTAAAGCATGGAGCCTGCTTGGGATTCTCGCTCCTTCTCTCTCTGCCCCTCCTCCACTCATACTTGCTCGCTCTCCCTCTCTCTCAAAAGTAAATAAACTTAAAAAAAAAATGTAGTGGAAAGTCAAACTTCAAGATAAAACAGGACTATACTTTGCCTGCATTTGCCTGTTTTTGTTTAACTATTTATTTTGAGGAATTTCCAAACAAAGTAACAAGAATATTATTTTTTTTTAAATTTTTTTTTTCAACGTTTTTATTTATTTTTGGGACAGAGAGAGACAGAGCATGAACGGGGGAGGGGCAGAGAGAGAGGGAGACACAGAATCGGAAACAGGCTCCAGGCTCTGAGCCATCAGCCCAGAGCCTGACGCGGGGCTCGAACTCACGGACCGCGAGATCGTGACCTGGCTGAAGTCGGACGCTTAACCGACTGCGCCACCCAGGCGCCCCAGTAACAAGAATATTATAATGATAAAACAATCATAAGTTCGTAAGTCAAAAATGCATTTAATACATCTAACCTACCAAACATCATAGCTTGGCCTAGTCTACCTTAAATGTGCTCAGAACACTTACATTATTAGCTTACAGTTGGGCAAAATCACCTAACACAAAGCCTATTTTGTAGTAAAGTACTGAATATCTCAAGGAATACTGTACTGAAAGTGAAAAACAGAATGGTTGTAAATGTATTCGTTGTTTACCCTCATGACTGCACGGCTGACTGCAAGCTGCAGCTTGCTGCCACTGCCCAGTGTCATAAGACAGCATTATATTACTAGCCTGAGAAAAGATCAAAATTCAAAATCTGAACTATGGTTTCCACTAAATGTGAATTGCTTTTGCACCACTGTGAAGTAGAAAAATTGTAAGTCAGTTTATTGTTAAGTTGGGGACTGTCTGTGTACTGTTCACTTAAATTCTCCAACTGTTAACATTTTTACAGGGCTATACATTTTAACCAATCTTTGTTAAAACCAATAAGTCTGCCAGTCATTGAATAAATGCCTCCTAATCTGATGAAGAGTATCCTCATATAACTAATAGAAAATATATTTAGCAGTGAAATATTTAAAGCTCTCTGGTGTCAGGAATACCTACTATCAACCACCTATTCAACACTGTACTGCAGGCTTGAGCCAGTATAATGAGGCAAGAAAAAGAAAACAGATAAGAATTGGAAAGAAATAAAATTACTATTATTAGAAAAGGACATGAAATAAGAAATAAGTGAATTTAGCAAGGTTGTGAATACAGGTCAACAAACATCAGTTACATTTCTATATACCAGCAATAAGCAATTACAAAATTAAATTTGTTTTGTTTTGCTTTTTTAGAAAATAAAATTTTAAGAGTGATACAAGAGGGGAGAGGAGAGAAAAAAAAAGTGATACAAAAAAAATTACCACTTAAAAAAGCATCAAAACCATCAACCAGCAAGGGACAAATCTACCAAAAGATGTACAAAATCTGTATCTAGAAAAATATGAAGTATCACTGAGAGAAATCAAAGAAGACAGGAATAAATGGAAGGTATACCTTGTTCATGGATTAGAAGACTCAATATTATAAAAATGTCAAATTTCCCAAATTGATCTATAAATTGAATACCAATTCAATTGGTTTTTAAGCAGATATTGATAAGCTAACTCTAAAGTTTAAATGAAAATGCAAATACCCAAGAACAGTCAAGTTAATCTTGAAGAACCATGCTTGAAGAGATAAACTATCAGATAGTAAGACCTTTATTATTATAAAGGTACAATTAAGAGAGTATGATTCTAGCATGATGGAACAGAATGAGCTCAGAAATAGATCCACACGTAATATGAATACCTGATTTAAGACAAGGGAGGCACTAGAGAGACTGGGGAAAATGACATCTTGATAATAGTACTGGTCACATGAATATTCATATGGAAAAAAACTGAGTTGTGAACTCTCCTTAAACCATACTCAAAAAAAAAAAAAAAAAAAAATCAGTCCAGGTCAACTGTAGATCTAAATGTAAAAGGTAAAATAATACAGGTTCTAGACAATAACAGAGTATCATCATGATCTCAAGATAGACAAATACTTCTTAAACAGGACATAAAAAGCACTAGTATCTAAGGAGACGACTGATAAACTAGATTACATTAAAATCAGAAACTTCTGCCTATCAAAAGATACCATTAAGAGAATGAAAACTGAAGGCACTAAGTGCAGGAAAATACAATACTGAAAATCAACAAAGGATTCACATCCAAAATATATAAAGAACTCCTACTAATGAATATGAAAAGGACAACACAATTACAAAATAACTAAAAGAATTGACTAAGCACTTCACAAAAGGGGATATCCAAATTGCCAATAACCATATAAAAAGGCATTCAACCTCACTAGTCATCAGGGAAATATAAACTAAAAGCTCACTGACATCCAGCTACAAATTCATAAGAATAGATTAAAATTAAAAAGACTGTCAATTCCAGGGCGCCTGGGTGGCTCAGTCAGTTAAGCATCTGACTTTGGCTCAGATCACGATCTTACAGTTCATGAGTTTGAGCCTCGCACAGGGTTTTGGGGTGACAGCTCAGAGCCTGGAGCTTACTTCGAATTCTGTCTCCCTCTCTCTCTGCCCCTCCCCCACTTGCACTCTGTCTCTCTCTCTCAAAAGTAATAAACATTAAAAAAATAAAACAAAAACAAAAACAAAAACAGACTGACAATTCCAAGTGCTAATAAAAATGTAAAGAAAAAAAAAAAAAAGAAGAAAAAAGTAGAGCAATGGGAACTATTACCCTGCTGCTGGGAGTATAATATGGCACAACCATTTTGGATACTGTTGTGGAGAACTGACTAAAGCTGAACATATGAATACACTTATTAGCTATCAATCAGTAATTCTACTCCTAAGTTTGTAACTAACAGAAATGAGTATGTATATATGGCAAAAGAAGTATGTGGATGTTCTTAACAGCATTTTTTTTTTAATTTATAAATGTTTATTTATTTTTGAGAAAGAGAGACAGAACACGAGCACAGGAGGGGCAGAGAGAGAGGGAGACAGAATTCGAAGCAGGCCCCAGGCTGAGCTGTCAGCACAGAGCCCAATGTGGGGCTCGAACCCACGAACCATGAGATCATGACCTAAGCCAAATTCGGACGTTCAACTGACTGAGCCACGCAGGTGCCCCATTAACAGAGCATTATTTATAATAGCCCAACACTCATAACCATACACATACCTATTAATGGTTGAATGATAAATAAATTATAATATCTTAATACATTAAAATATCATGCAGAAATGCAAATGAACCAAGTACTGCTATATGCAACAACAGGAATGAAGATCACAAATGTAATGAATGAAGCCAGACAAAAATAATACAAACTACAAGATTTCATCATTTATATAAAGTCCAAAAACAGACAAAACTAATCTGAAGTGTTAGAAGTCAGGATAGATGTTTTATCTTTATGGAGTATACAAAAGTGTTCTGGTAATTTTCTATTTCTTGACCTGGGTACGGATTACACCACTGTATTCACTTTGTGATGACTCACTGATCTGTGCACTTCTGATCTATATGTATGCTATATTTCAACATAAAAGGTCATTAAAAAAGTTTTGAGCCTCTTATCTCCACTGGAATCAGGAAGTCTGCCAGTCAGTGAATAAGTATCCTGTAGCATGTGATGTTTACGCCATGCCCAAAACCAATAAGCTCATGTGTCGGAAATGTGCTGAAATCACCTAAGTGGTTTATCCTTAGACATTACAATTCTTGATGATTGAATTTCTCCTGCTCTCCAATAGCAGCAAAACACTCAGCAGGTGCTGAATGAATGCTTCAACAGTTGCTCCATCCCACTAACTTCACAGAGCTCAAGGACAAGTAGATAAACAGCAGTTGAAATGACTTACTTTTTCCTTTCCAAGGCTAAACACTCCTCATCACACTCCAGCCTTGAGAAACAAATGAAAAAAATAAAAGTCAGGGCACAGATTTCACAGCTTCTACCCAACAATAAGTTCTTAGTCAACCTGGAAACAGAGCAGATTCTGGCCAAAACATGGCTACATGAGGTCCCTTTCAAGGACAGGTGGGTGGGCCTCTGGGTTATGGTAATCTAGTTCTCAGAAGGGCCTCAAAGTGTCGCCAAAATGCTTCCAATGACCCTCTCACAGCGCCACTTCCTTCTCTTGGCACAGCTGGTTCTCTGTTCTCTGTGGGTTGGGCTGGACACATCTAGGTCTCTGCTTCCTCTGGCTACTGTTTGAGGAGAGGCCTAAGTCTTCTCTGGTTGTAGCTATATCCTGAATAAGATTTGCTGGATTGGAGTGGGTGTGGTCTCTTAAGTTCAAATGTCTGTTGGAACACCTACTGTGTGTGCAAGGGTTTGCTGTGGGGGATTGAGATAAATAAATAGTTCCTATCCTCTGGAAATTAATTCTAACAGAAGACACACATTTAAAAAATTACCTGGCTTGGTGAATTTCCTTCTTAGTAATTAGCTTGCTGATTTCCACTGAATCTCCAAGCTGCATGTCTGTTATTTTAGAGGCCATGGAAATAGCAGCTATTCTGAAGTATAAAAAAGGGAAGAAAAGGCATTGCAGTTTCACAGGAATGTTCTAATACTAAGTACAGAGAAGACTTCCTTCAAGTCAAATCTATCACTGGACAATTCATGTGGCTTCAGAAACCCATCTATTATGAACTACCCACACGTTTATGTCGTATCTCCTCAATCAGATTCTAAGCAGCTCTAAGCAATGAGACAGTCTATTTAATCTCCCTTGAATATCCAGGCCAATGCCTGGCATTCAGTCAGTATTTCGAAACCCACTGTTGTCAAAGCTACTCTGATGTCTTTATACTCTAAAAATGCTATCTCCAGGGGCGCCTGGGTGGCGCAGTCGGTTAAGCGTCCAACTTCAGCCAGGTCACGATCTCGCGGTCCGTGAGTTCGAGCCCCGTGTCAGGCTCTGGGCTGATGGCTCGGAGCCTGGAGCCTGTTTCCGATTCTGTGTCTCCCTCTCTCTCTGCCCCTCCCCCGTTCATGCTCTGTCTCTCTCTGTCCCAAAAATAAATAAACGTTGAAAAAAAAATTAAAAATGAATAAATAAATAAATAAATAAATAAAAATGCTATCTCCATGACACCTCTCTGCACCTAATCAGAGACAAACACACATCCCTAACACCTTCACCTCCTTACTCAGATCCCTTTCTGACCACTTGGTTCTAGGATTTCAGGGGCCTGCAAAGACAATTCACAGAACAGTCAGAAACCCCCACTACAGGGGAAGAGCACAGGACTTGGTCCTGGCTGTGCTACCACAAATGGTGGGATGTTAAAGCAATTCATGTAACTTCAGGACATCATCCCTTCTGATCTCAGGGTATAACAAGACCAGAAGGGAGAGAAAGAGGAAGAAAAATAAAAAGGTTATTTTACAAATAAAAGTTATGGAAGGAAAGGGACAAAACAATACTTTCTCTCTGAACCATAAAAACTAGACTGAGGAAAATTTAAACAACTTTCCACAACAAAAGTTGCAAGGATGCTACAATAAACACCAGTATACACGTGTATAACCTCTGTATACTGAGATCCACTGCTATTAACATTTGAGCAGCACTAACCTTTGATAAGTACTGGATGCTTCAGAGCAAATCATCATCTCTTTTCTTCGTCCACATTCACATTGCAGCTCTATCTGAAATAAGATTAACATGGAGCGATTTTAGCACATAGAAACCATGTGAATAGGCAGGTTTCACACTTTTAAAGTCTCTCTCAAATCAAACCATGGCAGAGGATATAGACAGTGAGTGGTTACCCTTCAGGATGGAGGAAGCTAACCATGCATGCAACTAGACAACATGGTAGTTGACACACTAGGAGGGAACCGTTCATTCTACAGGGACCCTTTCTGGGAACTACTACAGTCCTTAACCCCACCTGAAGGGGCAGGCCTAGAAATGAAGTTTTTACCATTGAACCTGACCCAGGACCATCCAAGGCCTAATCAGGTCCACTGCCTGCTTTCACCTCCTCAGGGAGGCCCTACTTAGATCCCTCAGACCAGGCTAAGTTGCCCACTCTCATGCTCTCATAGCACCTTCTATCAGGGTGTAACCTCTTATTCACCACAGTCATAATTCAGTATCTGAGTAATTAGTAAGGATCTGTCCCATCTAATTGAAAGGATCATGTGCCTCCTGTTCACCGGTAGAGCCCTAGCACCTAGCAAAACATCTTGCGCAACACAGACACATATATTTGTTGAATAAATGGAGTAGGCAATCAGAGTCTCTCTTGAGAATTTGTTCTAAGGGAGAGAGACAGACTGGTCAGACAGCAGTGGGTACCTTCTGAACTAGAAGGCCACTTCAAGCTGGGCAGACAGGAATCTGTACAGTGTACCCCACCTTTCTCTTGCTCCACCTTAGCTTGCAGTTCCTTGCAACCAATGATCTCTGATTAGACTCTATGCCCAGGAGCCTCAGCTCTGGACTCACGAGCAGCCCCACAACCATAGTCAATGCCCTATCTGGAGCCAGGAATACGCACCTTGGCTTTACAAGCAGTCGTGGGGCAGGGTGAGCTGGGGTGGCAGGGTGCCATACACGGGTGGCCACAGTCAGCTCTGGGGGTGGTGCAGGGCTGCTTGCAGGCCTCATCCACAAGACACTCTCCTTTGTGACAGAGTCTCTGACACTTGTGCATTCCACATGGTAACGTGGCACTGCAGGGTAATCCGCAAGAGATATCAGCCAGGTGACAGGGGATGTTGCTTCGTAACTAGGAGAGACAGAAGTAGCCAGATTCTTATCTCCGTGTGCGATCTGGGATGAGTTTTAACTTCCTATTCAAACATTTCTGAATTTTCAAAAAGTTATTTGGATCTTAAAAAAAATTAGGTGGATTTTCAAAATCTGAACATAATTTGTCTGAAAATAAACAAATCTGGAACTTATTTAGTAACCCTTGTTATGATCCAAAAGAATTTGTGCTAGCAATCAAGTGTGACTGAGGATATACACTTCCCAGGACGGGTAGCAAGCACATGAAACTAGATAACTAGGGAGTATCTGATATGCTCTGACCAACTAGGAGGATCAGATAACCTTTTCCTCCCTTTGCAAACAGCTTAGGGCACTGAGGGTTGGGAGGCACCCTTGACCCATGGTTTCAAGACTGCTGGCAGTGCTGTTTTACAGAAATAATTAAATAATCAAATAATCAACTCTCCTCACATTTCCCAACTCATGGTATCTTTAGCTTTAGGTAGCTTTATCATTTAAAAAAATTAAGAGGCAGGGGTGCCTGAGTGGTTCAGTCAGTTAAGCACCCGACTCTGGCTTCAGTCATGATCTCGTTGTTCGTGGATTCAGCCACGTCAGGCTCCATGCTGACAATGCAGAGCCTGCTTGAGATTCTTTCTCTTTCCCTCTTTCTCTGACCCTCCCCCACTCATTCTCTCTCTCAAAATAAATTTTAAAAAATTAAAAAAAAAAATTAAAAGGCAGGTGCCTGAGTGGCTCAGTCGGCTGAGTGTCTGACTTCAGCTCAGGTCACAATCTTGCAGTTCATGAGTTTGAGCTCCACATCAGGCTCATGGCTGTCAGCCTGTCAGTGCAGAGTCCACTTTGGATCCTCTGTCCCCTCCGCCCCCTTTGTCCCTCTCCTGCTTGCGCTCTCCCCAAAATAAATAAATATAAAAAAGGTGGGGGGGTGGCCCCTGGGTGGTTCAGTTGGCTGGACGTCCGACTCTTGATTTTGGCTTGGGTCATGGTCCTAAGCCCCACGACAGGCTCCGTGCTGAGTGTGGAGTCTGCTTAAGATTCTCTCTCTTTCTTCCTCTGCCCCTCTCCCCAGCTCAAGCGCTCTCCCTCTTAAAAAAAAAAAAAAAAAAAATTAAGAGGCAATAGGCCATGAAACCCCAAACTTTTAATTTTTGGAAATCACCTTCTTTTAGAATTCCTTACTCCAGGAAAAAGATGCTAGAATTTTGTTCCTGTGGGAGCAAAGTTTACTCTTACATATTGACTCAAATTCTTTTGAGAACCCTCAAAATAAGGAATATACTTTGACTCTAGTGACATCTAACTTTTACTCTTAAAAAGGCCTCCAAAGTCTAGAATGTACACGCTTCCTATCGCTTTAGAACTGCTTTAGAGTGGCACCTGGGTGGCTCAGTCAGTTCAGTGTCTGACTCTTGATTTTGGCTCAGGTCATGATCTCATGGTTCACAAGATTGAGCCCCATGTCAGGCTCTGCTCTGACATCAGGGAGCCTGCTTGGGATTCTCTCTCTGCCCCTCCTCTGCTCACACATGTGCTCTCTCTCAAAATAAATAAATAAACATAAAAAAAAAAGGAAGAATTGCTATATAAGTATTTTGGTAGAATGTAGTTCCCAATCATTAAACTTACCTACACTAATACCAGGGTCTGGAGATAATTTATTTTTATTTTTTTTAACGTTTATTTATTTTTGAGTGACAGAGTGTGGGCGGCGGAGGGGCAGAGAGAGAAGGAGACACAGAATCTGATGCAGGGCTCGAACTCACAAGCCGTGAGATTATGACCTGTGCCAAAGTCAGTCACTTAACCAACTGAGCCACTCAGGTGCCCCTGGAGATAATTTTTGCACACACTGTGTCCTCTGTTTTCCCTCCCCTCATTACTTGCCTACTTTTCATTATCCTTTAGGAAGTTACCTTCTCTACAAACACCTTCCTTGGGTGGGGGCTCCTTTGATCCTGCTCAGTCCTTTGTACTTGCCCTGCTACTGTACTGTTTAAACTGCTATTGCACTGTTTAAATGCCTGCCTCCTGCTCCAGAGTAAAGGCTCCACGAAGGCAGCAGTCATGCCTCTCTTGTTCTCTTCTGAATCATGTGAACTTAGCCTGTTACCCAGCACACAGTAGGTATGTAAAAAAATATTTGTTGAATGAAGTCAAATAAGCCATCAACACAAAGATGATACAAGGATGTCTTAGAATGGCTACTCTCGGAGAAAGTAAGACTCATAGAGGAAGATACTAATAAACGACAAATGACTTGAGAACCACTTACAGGAAATAAGTGAAGAAAAATACGTCCATCAAGATAAAGATATTGAACGCATGTTGTCACAAATGCCAAGGGTTTCCAAAAATGTTGCTTAATATGTTATGAAGCAAAAAGTAGGTTACACAATAGTATAATCTTAAAAGAGTATGAGAAAGTGTGTATCACACATGACTTATAGTCTATACACAAGAATGTGAACAGTATTTATTTCTGGATTGCAGAATGTATGCTCTTAATTGTCTACAATGAATATGCATTTTTTAAATAAAGAATTCTTAAAAGTGTTTCAAAGGGTCTATAGGTAATGGTGCCAAATAAGCTTACAAATTGAGAATGAGGATGAAAAGTCCTTCATGGTAATGGCACTGCAGAGGTGTAGGTGAGCCTGGAGGAAGGTGTTTGGACCTAGTGGCCAGAATAGGAAGCTGCACAGGGCACAGAGGAAGGAAGAGTGGCCCCTGGTGGAGAGACACCACCACTCTTGGGATGCTCTTAATGAAACACCTTTATGCAGGCTAGCAACCTTTGCTGGTGAACCTGGAAGTTGTCTCTGAAATACAACCCATGTTCTCAAGGTCACCTGACTGAGTTTAACTTAGTTGCAACCAGAGTAAAAATGAAAGCAAAAGAGGCTCACTATACTACCTATTGTATGACTTCATTCATGTGACATTCTGGAAAAGGCAAAACTACTGGGACAGATAATAGATCATTGATTGCTGGGGCCTGGAGACAGGAGGGAAAATAACCATAGAGATGCATGAAGGAGGGACACCTGGCTGGCTCAGTTAGTACAGCATGTGACTCTTGATCTCAAGGTCATGAGTTCAAGCTCCACATTGGGTGTAGAGATTATAAATAAATAAAAACTTAAAAAAAAAAGGGCATGAAGGAATATTTGGGGGGTGAATGAACTATTCTACATCTCGATTATGGTGATGGTTACATGACTGTATGAATGTTTTTGCAAAACTCAAGGACCTGTACACTTAAAAGGGTAAAATTCTATTTTATGCAAATTATACCTTAATTAATTAAAATGTTTATTTTATTTATTTTGAGAGAGAGAGGGAGAGAGAGAGAGAGAGCACATGAGCAGGGGAGGAGCAGAGAGAGAGGGAGAAAGAGAATCCAAAGTACGCTCTGTGCTGCCAGCACAGAGACCTACACGGGGCTTGAACTCACACACTGTGAGATCATGACCTGAGCCGAAGTCAGTTGCTTAACCAACTGAGCCATGCAGGCACCCCAAATTCTACCTTAACTTAAAAAAAGAAAAGAAAAAAGGGGCCAAAGCAAACCTCTGCTTCTTGGAGTATATTTTTACTTTGAGAAACAATGAGACTAACAACTCTAAAAGTAATTCAATCATAAATCTCTAGCTGGAACAATGAATACTTGGGAGAGAAAACTTACCTCGTGTTTGCCCATGCACCACTTCTGAGTCAGGAAAGTACAAGGGGGACACTTCTCTTCACTATGACAAGAATGATACACTGTTAAGAGAGAAAGGAAATTAGGAATTATGTCTAGGAATAATGTTTAAATAAAGCACATAAATTATTATATATGTTTTAATGGTACAGAACATAGAACTTTTAAGTTTAGAAGCTGGGAATACTTTTTAAAATGGTCACAGGAAAGTAAAAAGTAGGCAACTTTATTTCAAAGTGCTGAAGGATGAGCATGAGTGAGTAAAAGAAATCCCACTGAGGTGGGACAGACACACCAAACACAGAAGCAGAGAAGGAGGCAGCTTTTCCACTCATCACCTGCAGCACAGACCCTGGTCTGTCCATTCTACTCAGTCATTCTTTTGGCCCTATCACATACAGCTCAGTTATCTCTGCTACTCATGCCATCTGACATGCTCCCCTGATTCCTTTCAATTTCCTTGCTGCCTGTAAGAGGCAGTTCACCCTAACTCATCTCCTCCAACAAAGCCTTTCTTGGCTGACCATACCCTGCTCAGAGCTCTCTTACACTCCCTAATGTCAATGGCTTGCTACCATGTTATCTGGCCCATCTTTACGAAACGGTTGGTTGTGTGTCATGTGCATATAACTGCCATCCTCTTCCTCTTGGGAAGAACAGAAAAATCTTGAGATCATGGGTTACTTTTTTCTTCCTCTGAACCTCTCTCTGTGTCTGATACCATGGTGGGTATACAACTAACTCTCAAGAAAAGTTAAAAGAATGCTGAACAAAAGTGGGCTAAAACAACACACCTCAAAAATGGTTAAGTTCTTATTATGGACATTACCCACCAGGATTTGGACTTCATCTGTGACATTTGCAAATGAGTGTGAAGGAGGGAGTGGGTGAGTATTGGCTCGGGCACTTACTTCATCTGGTGTGAACACCAAACTAAGTTGGGAGGGCCCTCCAAAGGTCCCCAGGAAAGAAGGGACATTCTACTTCATGAGGAATTTACTTCTTTTTTACTCTATTAAAATACTCAAAAAATGAAAACGGGTTGTTTATTTGTCAGTCTTAACTATATGGCTTACTGTAAGTACCAAATCTGGTGACTTCAGTTATTTCAGGTTTGCCTCTGGGACTTGGTAAAATGAAATGATGAGCCTACTATGGTCCTAGAGGAAAGCTAGTGACTAGACTGGACAGAAGATGGATGGTATTAAGTAGCTGCTGGCCGGATGTCTACAGTAGTTTATGAAAGAAGAATTGGAAATAATTTTCTAACAACATGAGACTAAGTTATAGCCCATCCATGTAACAGCACACTCCATTAACCACTAAAAATCTATATTGTAGAAAAATATTCATTGACAAGAAGAAAGATTAAAATTACAAGAGGGAAAAATCAGTAGCATCACACTTTAATATTATGAAAAAAAAAATGCAAATATCTATTTTGCCCATGTAAAAAGCCCTGAGAAATATATATTAAGGTGTAAAAAGGTGACATAATGGATGATTTAATTTCAATCTTTTGACTTCATCTCATTTACTCTGAGAGAGAGAGAGAGAGCATTCACATGAGTGGAGGAGAGGCAGAGAGAGGGAGAGAGAGAATCCTAAGCAGACTCTGCACTGTCAATGCAGAGTCCCTATGTGGGGCTCAAACTCACAACTGTGAGATTATGAGCTGAGCCGAAATCAAGAGTTGGATGCTTAACCAACTGAGCCACCTAGGCACCCCTCTTTCTTTTTATACAGTAAACATATATTACTTCCTTAACAACAAAAAGTTAGTTTCAATTTTACAAAAAGATGTTCAACTTTGAAATATAAATCAAAATTGAAGGCAACAAGAAGAAAAGTCCCTGAAAGACAAGATCAGCTGGAGATTCTTCCAGCCTTTCAGGTGTGTTTGATATCCACTGAGTAAAGAAATGGAGTGCACTGTTGATTCTCAGCTGTGGCCCAGATCACAGACTCACCTTCACAGAAGCAGCCCCTGAGAACAGGGAACAGGGGTGGCCATCACAACATGACCTCAGAGCAGTAAAGACTGTCATGCAACATCCTAAATGACACAGTGTGAAACAGGCTGTGAGATGGGGGAGGCAAGGAGTTGGGACCCACCTGGATGGTCACATTCATGGACTCTGGCGCAGGTCTGAGTACACTCGGGGGGTCTGGTGCCACAGGGAACTGGAGGGTAGATCACTGACGCACCACAGTGGCAGGTTAATTCATCAAAACCTGATGGAGCAGCAATGAAACAAAACAACCTTTCATGATGTGCACATACATATTTACACAGACAACACACACACACACACACACACACACACACACACACACACACACACACACTTATTTTGGCTTGTATTACTTTTTAGGGGACTGCTTTTTTCAAAAAATGTTTTTATTTTATTAAACCTGAGCTGGTGGCAATGGAGCAGACAGATAAGAAGCATTTCATTTTTACTTGCAACAAACTGTAAGTCCATGAGTAACCCAGGAAATTTTTACATATATTTTATAAACAACAGATCTATAGACCATCTCTTTTGAGAGAACAAGAGACTTCTGCTAAAGACATAGCTTTTTATTTTTTCAAACTCCTTTAGTTAGGAAAATGGATAGAGATTATGAAAGCCACAGGTAATTAACAAACATACAAAAAATATATATTTGAATATACACCTCAGAGAAGCACTGAAGCCACTCAAAAAAATTCTTACAGGTCTAATCAACACCTATCATACTAGAAATGTGAAGTTGAAATGAAGCACAGAGCTACATCTGACTTCATTACACACAGGCCACAAGTCAAATCAAAATGAGGGCTCACACTGGACAGCTCTAATAAGCAGCCTACCTTGTCATGAGCTCTCTTAACTCCTAAATCCCAAGAGGAGTCAGTTCTCCAACTCTAAGTTTTAGTAAAGGCCAGGACTGTGGCCATGGTTCCCAACTAGGTCAACAAGGGTCAGAAGCCCAGGGCTCTTGAGATTCTTCCACCTACTGCCCCTCTCCAGTCAGCACTCTCTTCAGCAAACCCATCAGAGACTATACAATGTGGTGTAAAGAGCCCCATAAATATAGTCAGGAGACTTAGGCTTCTGGTCCCGGATCTACTACTTACTTACTTAGTGACTGTGGGGTGGTAGTTTAACATCTCTGAGCTTTCTACTGGTCAAATGGGAATACCAAACTTTGACCTATCCATTCAACAAGCTAATATATGTGAATTAGCTAGGTAAAGGGCAAGGGGCCATGTAAGTTGTTTTCATGGAATTCATGTGTGTGTGATTTATATCAAAGCACTGACTCAACTCCTTTTTGAAATTAAGTAGGTCTAGCATTCTATCAAAGACATTTTGGGAAATCTTGATCTAGGCCAATCTTTTAATGTAGCAGTTCTCAAAGTACGCTCTGTTGACCCTTAGGGGTCCCTGAGGGTCTTCAGGGAGTCCATAAGGCCAAAATTATTTTCATAATCAGACTAAGACATGGTTCTTTGCCCTGCTATGTTGACATTTGCAGTGATGGTGCAAAACCAAGAGTTGGTAAAACTGCCAGGGTCTTAGCGCAAATCAAGGCAGTAGTACCAAACTGTAATCACTGTAGTTTCATCACCACAAAAAAGTCCTTGATGAAGCAGTAAAGAAAAAAAACAATTGATCCTTAAATACATGTCTTTTCCATAATCTGAAATAAAGTGCTTACGCTGCACACTAAAATATAGTCTGGCTGTTATAAAAATTTGTTTATTTATTTTATGGTGAGCCTGGGTGTCTCAGTCAGTTAAGCATCTGACTTCGGCTCAAGTCATAGTCTCATGGTTCATGAGATCAAGCCCCACACTGGGTTGTCTGATGTCACCGCAGAACTTGCTTCGGATCCTCTGTCCCCCCTCTCTGCCCCTCCTTTGTGCTCTGTCTCTCTCTCTCTCTCTCTGTCAAAAATAAATAAACATTAAAAAAAAAATCTGGTTATTAAAAATAAACTAGTATGAGTGCTCACTTCAGCAGCACATATGCTAAAAAAACAACTAATATGGGATAGGAAACTATCAAAATCCTGGAGGAGATCACAGGGAGCAACCTCTCTGACCTTGGCCATAGTAACTTTTTTCTAGATATGTCACCAAAGGCAAGGGAAATGAAAGTGAACACGAACTACTGGGACTTCATCAAGATTAAAAAGCTTCTGCACAGCAAAGGAAACAATCAACAAAACTAAAAGGCAGCCTGAGGAATGGGAGAAGATATTTGCAAAACGATATTACCTGATAAATGGGTAGTATCCAAAATCTATAAAGAACTTACCAATTCAACACCCAAAAAACAAATAACCCAGTTAAGAAATGGGCAGAAGACATGAATAGACATTTTTCCAGAGAAGACATACACATGGCTAACAGACACATGAAAGGAGGCTCAACATCACCCATCATCAGAGAAACACAAATCAAAACCACAATGAAATACCACTTCACACTTGTCAGAATGGCTAAAATTAATAACACAAGAAACAACAGGTGTTGGCAAGGATGTAGAGAAAGGGGAACTCTCTTGTACTGTTGGTAGGGATGAAAACTGGTACAGCCACTCTGGAGAAACAGCGTGGAGGTTCCTCACAAAACTAGAAACAGAACTAGAAACAGAACCACCCAGCAATTGCACCAGTAGGTATTTACTCAAAGGATATAAAAATACAGATTTGGAGGGGTATACACACCCCAAAATTTACAGCAGCATTACTAACAATAGCCAAACTATGGAGAGAGCCCAAATGTCCACTGACTGATCAATGGATAAAGATGATGTGGTACATATATACAATGGGATGCTACTCAGCCATCAAAAAGAACAAAACCTTGCCATATGCAACAACACGGATGGAGCTGGAATGTATATACTAAGTGAGATCAGTCAATCAGACAAAGACAACCTATGATTTCACTTGTATGTGGAATTTAAGAAACAAAACAGATAAACATATGGAAAGGGAGGTGGGGGACAGAGAGAGGGAAAGAAACCACAAGAGACTCTTAAAGACAGAGAACAAACTAGAACAAACTAAGAGTTGATGGAGGGAGGAGGGTGGGGGATGGGCTAGATGGGTGATGGGTATTAAGGAGGGCACTTGTGATGAGCACTGCATGTTGTAAGTGCTGAATGAATGTAAGTGATGAATCACTGAATTCTACTCCTGAAGCCAATATTGCACTGTATGTTAACTAAAATTTAAATTAAAAGAAAAAACCCAATACATATTTTTTAAATTCCTCATTTTAATCTCTAATATGATAAGTATAGCTATAATTCACATAAAAAGAGCTCTTTGAGGGTCCTTGGCAATTTTTAAGAATGTAAGTAAGTCCTAAAATGAAAAAGTTTACAAACTGCTGCTAATAATACAGAGAAGGAAGACTGCTGAGGACAGAATTTGGTTCAATGATATTTAAGAGTAATCCATTAATGAACCAGATCTCATTTTAGGATTGTTGCTTACATCCCAAGTTTCGTACTTGCAGGGATGACAATGCAGCATGAGAATAACTTTTTAAAGTCACAACATATCTGAAATACTTAGGCTTAGTTGAGTAACCCATACCAAACTAATCAGTCCCTCAAAATATATTATGCCCGAACTTCTAGACAACTCTTAGAGTTGTTTTTTTTTTTTAAAGTTAATTTATTTATTCTGAGAGAGAGATAGGGAGAGAGAGAATTTTAAGCAGGCACTGCACTATCAGTACAGAACCCAGTGTGGGGCTCAATCCCACCCACTGCAAGAACATATGACCTAGGCCAAAATCAAGAGTTGGATGCTTAATGGACTGAACCACTCAGGTGCCCCTATCAAACTTTTTAATCAATCAATTAACTGTTTAATAAATTTTTTGAGACAGCACAGGGGAGGTGCAGAGAGGGAGAGAGAATCTTAAGCAGGGTCCACACCCAGCGCAGAGCCCAACATGGGGCTCGGTCTCACAACTGTGAAATCATGACCTGAGCCGAAATCAAGAGCTGGACACTTAACCAACTGAGCCACCCACAGATCCCTAGAAAACTCTTTAATAAAAGCATACAGTGAAGACACTCACTGGCTTGCCAGCATGACTGGCAGTTCCCACGATGACAAGGTTCTTCACATCTATGAAGGCCACAACGGAGTTTCCTCCCACAAATCAAAGGACACTTGTGCTCCTTATCCTAAGAAGAGATTCATATTTGTTTGCAAAATTATCTACATTTTATATTTTCCACAAACAACAAGAAGATTACTTTAAAAAAAAGGTTTCTACAGTTATGGATGAAATGATGTCTGGAATTAGCTTCAAAATAATCAGAGGGAGCAGGTGGAGAGGTGGATGAAACAAGATTAATTATGAGCTGATCACTACTGAAGCTGGATGTTGCATATATGGGATGCATGCTAATCTTTCTGCTTTTGTATATGTTTGAAATTTTCAATAATAGGAAGAAGTCTTTATGTCTTCAAATACTGATTTATAAATAAGTCTTTTTTTTTTAAATGTTTATTTTTGAGAGACAGAGCCAGCGAGCAGGGGAGGGGCAGAGAGAGAGGGAGAGAGAAGATCTGAAATGGGCTCTTTGTGACAGTAGCAAGCCTGATACAAGGCTTGAACTCACAAACCACAAGATCATGACCTGAGCCAAAGTCAGATGCTAAACTGACTGAACCACCCAGGCGCCCCTAAAAATAAGTCTTAATATGTTGTACAATTTCATCATTCTTCATCTTATCAATATGTAAACTTCAAAAATAACAATTATGTATGATATACATACATAAGCATGTGTATACATGCACTACTTTGCTAATGGCACTGTGTGCTCTTGTTTGTACACACACAAACACACGCACAACATGGTAACCCAATTACTGCCAGGTAGTGCTTTATTTAGTTCCATATAAGTGAATACTTCAGATAACTGAAACTTGCTCCTTTCAAAAATGCCCCACTCATTTTGCCTATTGACCTGATCCAAGCTGTATATGAAACCCAAAGCCCAAATTGCTAAGACCAGCCCAATCTGTGTATTGGGACAGCACACAATCTCCTGCAGAGGACTGTATGCTCATCTGATGGTCTTAGGCTCTGGAGCCTGAGGGCTTCTGTCTTTCTTCTCTTTCCCCATATTGCCACTGGCTGACTTCTTGACTTGGCAAAGGCCTAAAAAGGCCCAGGCCTGTCTCTCTGGGCAGCTCTCTCACTGCTGCTCAGGGGCCTCTCCCAGTGATGTCTGAATCTGGACTACATTCCAGATGGCTGAGGTTTCTAGATGCTTGGCCCCCGGATGAATGAAATCTGATTGTACCTAATGATAGGTCCACTTACCACACAGCATATCTCATTACATTTATGTCGTCCACACAACCGTTTCTTGTTACATCGCTTATCACACATAAATGTAGCATCTGTTGTGGCCAATTAAAAAGAAAAAAAAAGGTAAAGGAGATGAACATTCACTCAACAAATATTCGATGACTACAAGCTGAAGAAACACATATGTAATAATGTAAATAAATTAGTTATGGTGAAAATGCATATTAAAATAAGATATGCTAAAAATTTTCACCTGTCAGATTGTACAGAAAAAAAAAAGACAATATGGTACGGGTGAAGGTGCAGAGAACAAGGCACACTCCGTGGATGGGAGTATAAACTTTTGATACACATATGTTATCTATCAAAAATTTAAATGGTAATTCTATTTTAAGTAACTATTCCTATACATATACTTTTGAAAATATATTTTTATATATTTTAATATATTTTGTTGCACAAGCAACAAAAGAAGAAACACAAATTGGGGCTTGATCAAAACTGAAAGATTTTGTGTACCAACGACACCACTAAGAAAGTGAAAAGACAGCGCACATAACAAGAGAAAATATTTGCAAATCATCTATCTATAAAGCTCTAGGATCTAAAATACATAAAGAATTCTTACAACTCAACAAGAAGAGAACCCAATTAAAAGACAGACAAAGGACTTAAACAGACTCTTTTCCAAAGAAGATTACAAATGGCAAAGTACATTTAAAAATGTTCAGCATCACTAGGGAAATGCAAATCAAAACCTTAATGACATATCACTTCATATCTACATAGGATAGCTTTAAGAAAAAAAACACATAAGAAACAAAAATAAAAACAAAAAAATAAGTGGGGTGTCTGGGTGGTGGGAATGTAAAATGATGTAGGTGCTACGGAAAACTGCTGTGGCAATTCTTTAAATTAAAGTACACACAATTATCATATGATCCATCAACTCCACTTGTAGGTATGTATCCAAAAAAATTTAAACAAAAACTGTGTACAAATGTTCATAGTAGCACTAATCCAAATAGCCAGAAGATCGAAACAACCCATAATGTCCATCAACAGATGAATAAATTGTGATATATCCACACAATGAAGTACTATTCAGTCAGAAAGAGGAATGAAGTACTGATATGTGCTACACATGGATGAATCTTGAAAACATGCTAAGTGAAAAAAGCTGGGTATAAAAAGGTTATGTATTATAGAATTCCATTTATATGAAATACTCAGAATAGGTAAACCCATAGCAGTTTAGTGGTTCCTCGGGGCTTGAGGGGGTAGTGAGTGGGAAGTGAAAAGTTAATGAATACAGGGTCTCCCCCTTAGGTATGAAAATGTTTTAGAACTAGACAGAGGTGATGGTTGCACAACACTGTGAATCTGTTACATGCCAATGAATTGTACACTTTAAATAAATGCTTACTTTAAGAGAGAGACAGTGCATGTGAAAGTGAGCAGGGGAGGGGCAGTGAGAGAGGGAGAGACTCTCAAGCAGGCTCTGCACTGTCAGCGCACAGCCTGACATGGGGCTCGACCTCATGAACTATGAAGTCATGACCTGAGTTGAAATCAAGAGTCAGACACTTAACCAACTGACTACCCAGGCACCCCTGAATTGTACACTTTAAAACAGCCCATTCTACATTATGTGAATTTTACCTCAATTTTTAAAAATAGGCTAGGTGCTGAAGTGTTTATGAGTGAAACGATGTTTGAGATTTATTTTCAAAGTACTTCAGTGAAAATAAAAAGGAGGGAAGGAAGGGATGGAAACAAGATAGGCAAAATGCTGATTACTGATGATGGGTGACAGGTGCATAGGGTTTTATTATATTAATCTTTCTACTCTCACATACGGTTAAAAATTTTCATGATAAAGTTTTAAAAAGTGGGACAAGATGGATACTGTATTATTCATAATGGGGAAAAACTAGAGACAAACTAAATGATCACCAAGAGGGCAAGAGTGAACCTCACTGTGGCATACCCACATACAGAATACTGTGAAAGAGGGAGAGTTATATACACTGACATAGAAAATGTCTTTGAGGGAAGAAAAAAAAAAAAACCAAATTGCAAACAATATGTTTAGTATAAAATTAAGTTTAGGAGGAAAAAATAAAACTGGCAGATGTATAAAGCTATATGAATACAGAAAAATATCTGGACCCAAATCCAACAAACTAGTAACAGTTTCATCAGGGAAGGGGAGGAGGGAAAAATCAGGTTAGGGTGTATTTTCACTTTTTCCTTTATATTGTTTTTATTTTTTTATTATTATTATTTTTTACTTTAAAAGCATATTAATGTAATTTTTTCAAATTATATTTTTAATAACCACAATTTTGACTGTGGTTTTAAGGCAGATATTTCTGCTTACCTTCCAAACAACCACTCCCCACCTTCTTCTTTTTTTTTTTTTTTAATTTTTTTTTAACGTTTATTTATTTTTGAGACAGAGAGAGACAGAGCATGAACGGGGGAGGGTCAGAGAGAGGGAGACACAGAATCTGAAACAGGCTCCAGGCTCTGAGCTGTCAGCACAGAGCCCGACGCGGGGCTCGAACTCACGGACCGTGAGATCATGACCTGAGCCAAAGTCGGCTGCTTAACCGACTGAGCCACCCAGGCGCCTCCCACTCCCCACCTTCTTAAGGCTAACAGAGGCTTAATTCTGCTCAGAAACTAGGTACCCATGTGCTCCTAGTTTCAGGGCTGAATGTAGAAAAGTCTAGCCTATTAATTCCATTTTCTCTGCTAACGTTGGGTTTAGGCAGGAGCATGTGATACAAAGTACTGAGGTCCTCTCAGGATGGTCTTCCTTGCTCTTGAGAAGGAAAGGAAGCTTAAGAATCTCTTTCTTTCCTTTAGATATTGCTGGGTAAGATGTTGATGTGTGGACTTGTGGCTAACTTATATCCATGAGGAGAAAACCAAGAAAATCAGAGAAGCTGAACGGGAGTCCTGGAATCAGGAGGTTGGAATTAACCAACTCTGGACTTGTTCTGCCTCCATACTTCCTATTATGTGAGACAGTAAAGCCCCTTATTGCTAAAGTTATTTTTCCTTGGGTTTTTGATACCTGCAGACAAAAGCATCCTAATCTAAAACAGCTTTCTTCCTGGCCAGAATAAGATCTTTTTATTTTGTACACATTTAACTTCTATCACTTTTCCAAACAGGTATTAAGGTGGCTTAAACAAAAGACTAAGTGATGGTGAGCAAAAGACAGAATCTTAATAGTGTGGGATGTCAGGATCAAAGACAAAGGAAGAAACAATACTGTAGGCCTCAAGGTTAAGAAGGTTTGCTGGCTGAGTACCTGTTCTAGGTGTCCAACAGTCATATCAAGCTTTAAGGGGATCTAGCATCAGAGTCAGTATGTAAAAAGCTTGCTGCATTAGGTATTATTCTCCTTCACCCCCACTACTACCATTTTATTATGAAAATTTCCAAACATAAAAGTTGAAACAACTTTACAGTGAATATCCATATGCCCATTACTGAGATTTTACCATTATTTTTTCACCTTTCTATCCACCTATCAATTTACCTTAATATTTGATACATTTTAAAGTAAACTGCAGATTTGACTACACTTACCTTTTTTAGAACTTAATTAACCAGAACTTATGATTTTTACTTTTCTTTTGAGGCAAAAGAAAATGAAACATATAAAATGAAATATACAAATCTTAAGTGTACCTTTGCTGAATTATGACATATATAATACAAACCCTTATCAAGAAACAGAACAAGTACTTTTACCCCAGAAAGTCCCCTCATGCCCATTCTCAGTCATACCTTCACTTTTGAGACTGGTACATGGAAGCTCCTATGGAAAAAGGAAAAGAAAAAACAAAAAACAAAAAACAAAAAACCAACAGTAACTCCTTTAGGAACAAATGAAACAACACAACTAGAGTATAATGCTATATATAACATGTACACCCTAAATATCCTATACTTTTCTGGTAGTCACTTATTGCCAACTTCACCTACCTGGAGCTAGGTTAGCCCAGTTTCTATATGAATATGCTTTACTCACAGTGGGGCTCCTGGTTTACTGACATTTCATGCAATTTTTTTTTTTTTTTTTTGAAATGGAATAACTTTTTTTTTTTTCAACATTTATTTATTTTTGGGACAGAGAGAGAGCATGAACGGGGGAGGGGCAGAGAGAGAGGGAGACACAGAATCGGAAACAGGTTCCAGGCTCTGAGCCATCAGCCCAGAGCCCGATGCGGGGCTCGAACTCACGGACCGCGAGATCGTGACCTGGCTGAAGTTGGACGCTTAACCGACTGCGCCACCCAGGCGCCCCACGTGCAAATATAATTGTAACAATCTTTGTGGTCTGGCCTCCTAATTGAAAGTAGATTTTAGGAATTATAAAATCTGAATGGAAGGAGGGACTGCTAAAAGTACATAAAGCAAAGAAAAAAAATTGCCTGGCAAAGGAGACAGAAAAAGCCACAAAAAGCAGAAAAATTGAAAATATGTAATAATCTGGTACCAGAGGCAAACAGCTCAACACACTTAACAGCAGCATGACACTGCAGAAATGCAGCAAAGTAGAATATAGTAGTCCTCTGGCATTCAGTTTTATGACTTTGGTAATTATGTATGAACGACCCCAAAGATCTACCATATGTAACTTGCTGAGGCATGATCCCAAATAACATGTGTGGAGAGGATGCTGTGTGGGAAGCAAGTCAGTCACTTGGGGGAGAGTGAGCCTGGCTGCCCAGTATCTACATCTGAATTTGGCTTTGATGTCATTTACAGGTTGCTAGGTACTCAGAAACTAGCAAAATGCTAAAAATATTCTTTCTTAGTGAAAAGGACTCTGAAGAAAAGGGCAGTTACTAGAGTTGAAAACAGAAGCAAAAGTCTAAGAAATGGAAGATTCTTGGCTACAAAGATGTCTTAGATACATTAGTTGGCTGGGTTGGATGATAAGGAAGAGTTGCCCATATGTTCCCTGGAGATACACAGCAAAGGTGAGTCATGAAATTGCTAGAGTGCATGCTCCAGTTAATGCAAACACTGGACTGCAGAGAAGAAATGACATATTGGAGTGGTTATCTTAATTGCAGGGAAAGGGAGAGCTCCTGTAGATCCTGACAATCAATATGAATTACCAATAAAAACTTAAATACAGTATTCTTTGGTAAGAGGTAGTACAGCATACATTTTTCAAAGATTCCCACCAAAGTGATTAAAAGAAAACCACCTTTGAAGCTTTAAGAAATAAGTTTTATTTATCTAGAAAACTCACTTCCATGGAAAAGCCCATTCCATTACAAAAGACATTTCATGAAAAATCTGGCTGAAGAATGAGGTGATGACCATCAATTGCAAAGAGATTTTTCACTTTGTCAAAGGTTTCAATAGAATTCATACTGACAGTGAGTGCCTCCAGCAATTTTAGAATAAAACTTTTATTTGCAAAAATTCACTTTATACACAGCTTTTCATGAATATGCTCACTGCCATGGGATCTGCTATTAGAGTGAGGGCAGACAGTGAATGAGAATCAAAAAAGCACAGAGAGAACAGGACTGTTGGGGAGAAAGAAGCAAACAGACAGTAGCCATTTCTAGCTCACACATCCCAACTCTGCTTGTGCTTCTTGGTCACAACCAGCACCCCTGGGCATCACTAAATTTGTGATTACTAAATCACAGTATTTCACAGTCTTTAAGATCCTGTGTCTGACATTCAAAATATCTCTACTGACCCATGTACTCTGGTTTCTTTCAGGAAAAAAGCCGTGTGTGGGCACGCATGTGCGCACACATCTTTTGCCACATGTAAATTACATTATTTTTACATTTTTATTCTAAAGCTTACCCAGTAAGCTAGCTGCCAATTTCTGGAATAGATCCTCAGAATCATTTGCAAGTCAGCTGCTACCCAGCCCTTGGGCTTGGTAGCAGCTGAATATGCACTGAAGGTGGGTCAGAGAGGACAGATCAATAGTTGCTATGTTCTCCAAGCTGGATTTCCCAAAGACAGCAAGGCTCTTGCCTCTGGTTACAAACATAGGAATGGGCATGAATTCCAAAATGGTAAGATGTCCCTTTTATAACAAAAAGTCCAATCAAAACTGCCCAGGGCAGAAAGAAGAAATTGACAAAAACAGTTGTATAGTGAATAATTAACCTTACTGAAAGGGTGATCTGGCCTTTGCCACTGCCTTCTGGGAAGTGATCTCTAAGCTCCTGGAATATCATGCCTGAAAGGAGTGTCATTGTTTGCCTGAGGCCTTGGGTCATCACATAGTCTAACATGATTTAGCGTACAGGCTGGCTATACTGAAAAGTCTTAGGGTGGGGACTGGCTACACCACAGAGACCAATAATATGACTTAGGATGGGGGCTTTGGGTCACATAGTAATGGCAGACCTCTGGTGACAATCTGGAGATTGAGACCAGCCACATGGGCAGTCAACCATGTCTACACAATGGAGCCTCAGTAAAAACTGAACACCCAGGTTTCGGTGACCTTTCCTGGTTGGCAACACTCCATGCACATTATCACAAAATGATGTTGAGAATGTTAACGCTGTTCCAGCTCCACAGGGAGAGAACAATTAGAAGCTTCTTATTTGGTACTTTCTTGAGACTCTGCCCTGCATGTTTCTTCCTCTGGCTGATATTAATCTGTATCCTTCCCCTGTAATAAACTGTAACCATGATTATAACAGCTTTCTATGTGTTCTGTTGAGTTCTAGTGAATTATCAAACCCTGAGGGTATTCTTAGGGACACTGGACTGCAGTTGGTATCAGAAGTTAGGATGGTCTAACTACTCTAATTCAGCAGTTGTCTAAACTCTTGCAATGACTGTCAGAGATAAGGGTGATCGTATGGACTACGTTCTCTCCAATTTCTTAGTTAGCAACAGTGCTTTTGTTCTCTCCTAGCATCTAGCATTATCACACTTTTATTTGGTAGAGCTATCTGGATACTTGCCTCAGCCCCATTACTGGCCTCTGAGCTTAGAGTGCTACCTGACCCACAGCCTATATCTACCATACAACGGACCCATGGTTGCTGTCAGCATACACTGGATGGGTTGAATAAATCATATATAGTATGATAGGATTAAAACAAGTTACTTTGATTCTTCCCATCCCATAATCATGAATTTAAAAGGTACTGGTGGTAACAGCACTAACATTGTTCAGGATTTACCTTTGTTCTGAAAGAGCATCTGCAGGAAATAACTGATGTACGAGAGCATGGTCCACAGTCTCCTTCATGGCACAGCTTTTCGCAGGTATGAATGAAATCTTTAATAAAAATGAAAAGAGCTAGGAATGAACATTGCAAGTACTCATTTTCAGACTCCCAAGTTCACTAGCCACACTGGTCTTCTACTTCTATTGCCTACAACTCCAGAATCAGAGTTGAGGGAAGAAGGATGTAGTCAATGCCTCTTCCCCTATCTTCCCTTCATCTGGCAGGCTGGACCTTTTCCGGCAAAGACAGGGCCCAGAATTAGTCACTGGCATATCCTCTGGAGTGCATGATTCTTTGTCTAAGTCAAAAAACAGATCTTCTGACTTCTTTCTTTAGGCCTCAAGTCTCAAGGTTAGACTTGAATCTCCTTAAAATTGTAGCCATGGACGACTTTACTGAAGTACTCTTGACTCTGAAAATAATCTGGGGATCATAAACTATCAGAAATCATGATCCATAATCTCAATGACTCAAGCTCTGTGACCATGTGGTGATAAGAGACCTACCATTCACTCTGCAAAATACATTTAGGACAAGTCCTGTTTTGAGGACCACTCAGAGATCAGCCACAAGTCTCTTGGGGCTGCTGTTTAAATGATGTATTTTTTCCATCCTTTTATTTTCAGTCTTATTTTATCTTTAACTCTAGTCTGTTTCCTGAAGATACCACATAGTTGAATCTTGTGTTTTAAAAAATTTGGTTGGACAATCTCTGCTTTTTAAGAGTTTAATCCATTCACATTAATGCTATTATTGATACAGCTGGATTATATCTGTCATTTAACTTTTATTTTTCTGTATGCCTCATGACTTTGTTAATCTAATCTTCCTTTACTGGTTTGTTTTGCATTAAGTTTCTAATTTAACATTTTTTTCCTTTAATTGTAGTTTTCACTGTATATTATATATATATGTGTATATATATATACACATATATATATAATATACAGCATTATATATATATTTATATATATATAAATATACAATATTTATTTTTGAGACAGAGAAACAGAGCATGAGTGGGGGAGGGGCAGAGAGAGACGGAGGCACAGAATCCCAAGCAGGCTCCAAGCTCTGAGCTGTCAGCATAGAGCCCGACACGGGGCTCAAACCCACCAACCATGAGATCGTGACCTGAGCCGAAGTCAGATGCTTAACTGACTGAGCCACCCAGGTGCCCCTTCACTGCATATTTTTAAATGTTTATTTTATTTATTAAAAAAATTTTTTTTTAAATCGATGAGATTTACTTTTTAATGTTTATTTATTTTTGAGAGACAGAGGGACAGAGCATGAATGGGGAAGAGCCAGAGACAGAGAGGGAGACATAGAATCCAAAGCAGGCTCCAGGCTCTAAGCTGTCAGCACAGAGCCTGACGTGGGGCTTGAACCCACGAACCGTGAGATCATGACCTGAGCCAAAGTCAGAGGCTTAACCTACTGAGCCACCCAGGCGCCCTTATTTTTAAAAAATTTTTAATGTTTATTTATTTTTGAGAAAGACAGAGTGTGAGTAGGGGAGGGGCAGAGAGAGAGAGAGACACAGACTCTGAAGCAGGCTCCAGGCTAGCAAAGAGCCACATGTGGGGCTTGAACTCACAAACCAGTTGAGATCATGACCTGAGCCGAAGTTGGCCACTTAACCAACTGAGCCACCTAGGTGCCCCCGTGTTTATTTCCTTTTTGAGAGTGTGTGTGCACGTGCGTGAACAGGGGAGGGACAGAAAAGGAGGGAGAGAGAGAATCCCAAGCAGGGGCTCAATCCCATGAACCATGAGATCATGACCTGAGCTGAAATCAAGAGTCAGAGGCTCAACCAACTGAGACACTCAAGCACCCCATTTCACTATATTTATTTTTGGTTATTTTCTTAATGGGTGTTCTAGGACTTACGATATACATCTTTTTTTTTTTTTATTTTTTTTTTTTAACGTTTATTTATTTTTGAGACAGAGAGAGACAGAGCATGAACAGGGGAGGGTCAGAGAGAGGGAGACACAGAATCCAAAACAGGCTCCAGGCTCTGAGCTGTCAGCACAGAGCCTGACGCGGAGCTTGAACTCACCTGAGCCGAAGTCGGCCGCTTAACCGACTAAGCCACCCAGGCGCCCCACTTACGATATACATCTTACCAGAATCCACTTCAGATTTATACTAACCTAATTCCAGTGAGATAGAGAAACCTTACTCCTATGTAGCTCTATTCTCTCTTCTCTTTTATGCTATTATTACGTCTACATGTTACAAACCCAACAATATACTATTATGTAATGTTATGTCTATTAAAACAGAAAAGAGAAAGCATACATTCATAGTTTGTTACATTTATCATCTTTACCATTTCTGATTTTCTTCATTTGTTGCTACAGATCTGAGTTACCACTTGGAGTCACTTCCTCACTTCCTTACTTTGATCTCACCCACCTCCTTTGTGCTCTTATTGTCAGATATATTTCCACATGTTACAACCCTAATAATTCAATTACATATTATCTTATACAACTACTTTTTAAGTCAGCTGCAAAAAGAATATGCTTTTATACTGTCTTTTATAATTATGCAATTACATTTACTCTTTGATTTTTCATATGGATATGAATTTATATCTGGGTTTACTTGCTTTCAGTCTGAAGAACTTACTCCTTTAGTATTTATTGTGAAGTAGATCTACTAGCAATAAATTGTGTTTCCTTCCTTCTTTCCTTCCTTCCTTCTCTTTCTCTTTTTTAAAGTAGGCTTCATGCCCAGTGCGGAGCCCAGCATGGGTCTTGAACTCACAACTCTGAGATCAAGACCTGAACTGAGATCAAGAGTCAGATACTTAACTGACTAAGCCACCCAGGTGCCCCTTTATTTTCATTTCTGAAAGATAGTTTTGCTGAATAGAAGCTTCTTGGATGGCAGTATATTTTCCCCAGCACTTTTGAATAGGTCATCTCAGTATCTTCTTGTTGTGATGTAGTGTTCTCCATTGTTTCTGATGAGAAGTCTGCTGCTAATCTTATAGGGGTTCCCTTGTATGTAAGGAGTCATATTTCTCTTGCTGCTTTCAAGATTTTCTCCTTATCCTTGGCTTTCAGCTTTTTACTTGTGTCTAGGTGTGGAACATTTTGAATTTGTCCTATTGGGAGTTGAGCTTGGATATACAGATTAAAGGTTTTCAATAAATTTGAAAAGTTTTCAGTTATTCAAATATTTTTCTGCTTTCTACCATTCTGGTATTCCCATTACATATGTTTGCGTGCTTAAAAGTACTCCCATTTCTTTGAAGTGCTGTTCACTTTTCTTCATTCTACTTTCTCTCTGTTGGGCATAAATTGCTCAGCAGTCTGATCCAATGAAATCGGGTAAGGGTAGTCTTTGAGGCAAGTCTGTGAAGTCTGTTCTGACCCCAGAGGCGTCCTCTTAGCTACCTCTTTCCCTGGTTCTTTCTGCTGAACTAGCTGGCTTACAGTTTAGCTAGCTGCCCTTAATCAAGAAGTGCTATTATTTTCTGAAGGGTTTTTAGGCCTGAACTTCTCTACATTATTTCAAATTAAAGTCCTTTCCTTTGGAGAGTACTTTGGAGCTCTCTTTTTTATGGACTACCTTTCTCCCTAGGAAAAGTCTCAGTTACTTACTTTTGGTGGTGAGTGGGACAGTAGCCTCTGGTTTTCTTGGCTTGTATCTTTCAGCATAGAGCCTCTGCTCTACAAATGAGCTGGGGTGAAGATGACTAGGGCCCCAATATTCTAACCTGCTGTGATTGGAGTAAAACTTCTGACTTACGGGTGGGCTGTATGGAAGGGAGCCTGCAACTCTCAGCTGTGTCTACCAGAAACGTAGCCTCTTTTTTTAAGATTTTATTTTTAAGTAATCTCTACACCTAATGTGGGACTTGAACCTACACCCCCAACAAGAACTGCATGCTCTACCAATTGAGCCAGCCAGTGTCCCAGAAATTTAGCCTCTTCAATTTGGAGTTAGAGGGGATGAAAAATGCTGGCAGTGTGCTCCTCCCAGTGAGACTTGGTAACCCCTGACTGGGATCTTAGGGGTAGAGGAAGCCTCATCTTCTTGGCACACCTATCCTGAGTGGAGCTTTTGTTAAGCGGAGCTGGTGGTGGAAGGGAGGGAATGGACTGTGACTTAAACAACATAGCCTCTTGCTGTTCTTACTGAGTTTCAGTAGATTTTCTTTAATAAATACTCATTTGAGGTATGCCCATCGGACAATTTCCAGATACTTTAAATGATTCCTTTTCCCCAGTTTTGCTTGTTTTGCTGGGGAGTGGGTCCATGTAGCTCCTCATATTTCCACTGTGAAAGCAGAACTCTACCTAGTGTCTTGTACTAAAGCTATTTATCTAGGATAGAAATTCCTACTGAGTGAGACACTAAAAGACCTCAGCAAACTTTCTATGGATAAGCTAGATCTGAATAAACTTGAGAGCCACTGTTTTCACATGGGCTTGTCTTTGAGCTTCTCAATCCAACTCAGCCTAATTCCTTACAAATTTTTTATGATTAAAAACCTGATGAGGTACAGTGGTTACCCTCAAATCCCTTGATCTGTTCTTATCCTACCCCTGGGGCTGGTTTATAGTGATAATTACTATTCTTCCCTTGCTCAAGTCCCCCTGTATTACCCATTTCACATTTTGTCTTTCTCTCATTGCCAACATATTTTAGCCCCATGGTAGGATTTCTTGTGGTCATCGTATATAAAATTGTTATAAAACTGACCCATGAGCTTTCTGAAAAGGGAAGACTTTAACCATCCTTCTTGATTTTGAAGTCATTTGATCTTCACTTTACAGTTTATCTGAAGATACATTTTCACAGTTGGCAAAGAGAACCAATAGACAATTGAATTTTCTAATGCAGTTGAAACGTGTATTAAAATATGAGAAAAGAACATTTCTCCTCTATACACAATTTTAAAGTCAGACTGTAAAAAATACAGTAGGATGTACCTACTGGTTCCTGCTGGTGTTTGGAAGAAATATGAAATCTCTATTTTTGATAAACATGGAAACCAAACCTAAAGATTCTAGCTTTGCTGCAGTTACAGGAACACCTCTGTAGGCACAAACTCAGTTGCCTACATCCATTCTTCTAAACACACAGCCTTTGAACACTCACCCAGGATAGAAGGTGCCAAGTCATTGCAAAACTATACCAGCACCTCCCCCAAGGAATGCCTCAGAACGTCTCAGAACTCAGACTATTACTTTATAGCTAATTCAAACAAATCTCTTCTGGTTTCTATATCCAACTAATCAGAAGCCACACGTCAGAAGAAAGGGAGAGTCACTAATGCTAAAAGCATTGCCAGGAAAATAAACAACCGAAAGCTTTAACAAGTAGATAAACAATTCAAACTGCACACTAGTGTGGGGAAACTGCCTGAGAAACCTCAGCAGGCCCCGAGGGCACCAGTGTACCCAGCAGGATACGACAACTGAGGTTCAGGAAAATGATGACTCTGGGTCAACAAAGGGGAAAAACTTATCTTCAATAAACTCTATTTAAAGAAAGAAGAAAATGTGAATTTTAGAAAACTGTCCATCCAAAGTGATGCTCAAGAGGTGTTACTCCTCAACTATATCGGAAAATTAGCTATAGAAAATGTATTTCTTGAGTGACCCAAATGGCTAAAGTTTTATTGTACTTAGAATTTTAGTTCTTAAACATCTGACCCAGTTATTTAACATGTTCCTATTACATGAAAAGGCCTTTAAACACTCACTGAACCCTGGATTAGTAAAAGGATAGATTGTGTCCATACTAGTGTAGGCTAAGAGAAATCATAACCCCCTCATGGGATAGTATCTCACAACTGTCCTGAGTTAGCAATAAAATACCCAAAGCAGAAGGAGAGATCACTTGGGTAAATGTGAGTTTTCACATTTTGAAATTTTTGAGGAGGAAAGAAAAAGTACCCACACAAATTTGATCATTAATATTTTTAAAAGCCTCTGATATTATAACTAAAATTTAACACTATTCTCCTTATAAAGTCACTGCTGCCAAACACTTCCACTCATATTTTTAAAGACAACTTTATGCCTACTAGTTACCTAAGGAACCACATGGCAGAGGCTTGCCGCACACTTTTCCACATGAAGGGACAGGATCCATGCATGTTTTCCGACCACTACTTCCAAGTTCTAGCAATTGGCTGAGAGGAGTTTGGCCACAAGGGCAACAGCGCACCAGCTGGGGGAGCCGTGGGCATGGCTGGCAGGGCTGAGGGTGGCACACTTGAGAACACGTATGGTTCCCACATTTCAAGTCCCTGTTAGGAAAAACAACAGACTATTACATAATTGTTGCATAAAATACAGCTTTATTCTAACTGAGAAAAACATAAAACCTTACTTGCCACATATCTTTAAACAGCCAAAGTCACCAAATCCATCAGACTTTCCTACATCTGTTCCACATAACACGTCTCGGGAAGTGTTGCCACAGTAGCATACTTGAGGACACAATTTAAAAAACAAAGGTTAGTAACCTGCATGGGTTCTTAAAATTTTCCAAACAATCTATAAGAAAGCACAAAATGCTACTCATTAATGTTGATCAGACCTGATGCAGAAATAAATGTGGCATATATAGCAGCTCTAAGACCCACCTGAGAAGCTTTAGCACAGAAGTAAAAAAGGCCTTGTAAGACTGTTGATATCCCATGGTGCCTCTGCAGCGCATCCCCAAAGCAGCATTAAAGTGAAGCAATTCTCTAAATTTAGAGGCTACTATCCGGCCCATGAGGCCATAGCTGAGAGCCATTTACTGTGTGGCTCCCTGGGGTCCTCTGGAGATGTTACAGAAGATGGAAACTAAGCTGGTGATAGTCGTGGAGGAGTTGATGACTAAATCATTCCCATCTTCACTTCAAGCCAAGCAGCAGAGATTTAGTACTGTATATACTGGGGCTCACAGAAAATGCTTGGAAAAACTCTCTACTGCTAAAAAGGAATAAAAAAACTGGTACAATATAAAATCTTCAATAATTTGTATTCTATTGTTGAATTTGAAGTAATCATGTTTAAGAATTGATACTGAGTAAGAAGTTCAAACAACTCAAGAGTTTTATTTGCTAGATAAAGAACCCAGCCTAACTTCTATAGATTTCCCAATGGGTTCAAGAAATAATGAATTCTAATATGCCTACATTGGTAAAAGTAGAGGGTGAACCCAATCACTATAAATTTGTGACAGAACATCAGACTTCAGGCCCTAACTTAATTGCTCCTTTAAATGACTTCCATGATCAGGAGGTGCTCTTTACAGTTAATTCTGTGTGGTTTTAGAGATGTTTCTTATTAATCATCATTAACGTCTTGCAAAATTTAGATCCCTTTATTATTTAAGGCCAAGAACTTCATACGTAAAAAAGAATATTTTAGTGATAGCCTCCGTCCTATGTCCATGGCTCTTTGTGGTGTTAGCAAAAAGCATTTATTGGGACTTTATAAAAATTATAAACATTTTGAAATAAAAAATATGTTTTTAGATGCATTAATTAAATATGTTAATTAAATATAGCCTACAAACAACAACAACAAAAGAAGTAATGAGTTTCTTTATTTCTTGAGGGCAGGAATAAATATGTTTAAGGAGTTATGCTTCTGATGTATTAAAATGTAACAAAGTCTGATAAGAATTAATTTTCATCAACTTATATAATTTTTCTAAGTGTCATTTTACATTTTCTTTCTTTCTTTTTTTTTTTTTAAGATATTTTATTTATTTTTGAGACAGACAGAGACAGAGCATGAGCAGGGGAGGGGCAGAGAGAGAGGGAGACACAGAATCCGAAGCAGGCTCCAGGCTCTGAGCTGTCAGCACAAAGCCCGATGCGGGGCTCAAACTCACAGACTGTGAGATCATGACCTGAGCCGAAGTCGGCCGCTCAACCGACTGAACCACCCAGGTGCCCCTCATTTTACATTTTCAATTTACAATGAAAATTTATCTTGGGGAGCCTGGGTGGCTCAGACGGTTAAGTGTCCGACTTCAGTTCAGGTCATGATCTCACAGTTCATGAGTTTGAGCCCCTTATCAGGCTCTGTGCTCACAGCTCAGAGCCTAGAGCCTGTTTTAGATTCTGTGTCTCCTTCTCTCTCTGCCCCTCCACTTCTCATGCTCTTTCTCTCTAAAAAATAAATAAACATTAAAAAAATTTTTTTAGGGGCGCCTGGGTGGTTCAGTTGGATGAAAGTCTGACTTCGGCTCAGGTCACGATCTTGCGGTTTGTGAGTTCGAGCCCCACGTCAGGCTTTGTGCTGACAGCTCAGAGCCTGGATCCTACTTCCAATCTGTGTATCCCCCCCACCGTCTCTCTGCCCCTCTCCTGCTCATACTCTCTCTCTCTCTCTCTAAATAATAAATAAACATTAAAAAAATTTTTTTAATAAATTTTTTTAATAAAAAAATTTTTTTTAAAAGATAGTGAAAATTTATCTCATTAAAATCAATCTATGCAAATATGCCTGACCCTACATAATAAATGCAGACCAAAAGATTTCAATTTAGAAATCCTGCAGACCTAATGATGCTTTCCTTCTTTCTCAGTACAACTTAGATATCTACTTACACAGAAAAATCAACATTAGAATAAGTGTAATATTATAAAAACATCAAATCATAAAATCACGTATTTAGTAAAAATTAAAATAAATATTTCTAACTAAACATGAGACATAATGTTTGTAAAATAAAACACTGTATTGAACAGACCAAAAACTTTCAATGAGAAGAGGGAAAGCCTCAAATCAATGAAGACATAACCAAGACTCTTGATTTTTAAAATCTACTTTCCACCTTCTAGTAAGTACATGTGCAGTTTCATCTCCGGTTCTAAAATTGATTCACTTATCCAATAAAAACTTATTGGATGAATTAATACAGACGTAGGAAACACAACCAACATTTATGAAATCAATGAATTCGTAAACAAACCCTAGTAACTGGGAATTTCTGCAAGGGGGCTTTTCTTTCCTAAGTTTCTGCTCAGACAGAACAGAGACTTTTTTTTTTTTTTTGGAGGTATGAGCAGACAGCTGTGAACAAAAGAATCAAGGGTCAGAAATAAACCCACACCTATATGGCCAATTCACTTATAAAAAAGGAGGCAAGAATATATAATGAGTAGAAGACAGTCTTTTTAGTAAATGGTGCTAGAAAAATCAAACAGTTACATGCAAAAGAATGACACTGCACCATTTTCTTATATCACACATAAAAATAACCTCAGACTGGATTAAAGACATAAATGAGAGACCTGAAACCATTAAACTCCTAAAAGGAAACACAGGCAGTAATCTCTTGGACACTGCCTTTAGCAACATATTTATGGATAGGTCTCCTCAGGAAAGGGAGATAAAAGCAAAAATAAACTACTGGGATTACATCAAATAAAAAGCTTTTGCAGGCACCTGGGTGACTCAGTAGGTTAAGCGTCTGACTTCTGCGCAGGTAATAATCTCACAGTCCATGAGTTCAAGCCCCATGTGAGGTTCTGTGCAGACAGCTCAGAGCCTGTAGCCTGCTTCAGATACTGTGTCTCCCTCTCTCTCTGTTCCTCCCCTGCTAGTGCTCTCTCTCTCTCTCTCAAAAATAAAATTAAAAAAAAAAAACAACAACAACAAAAACACAACCTTTTGCACAGCAAAGGAAACCATCAACGAAACAAAAAGGCAACCTAAGGAATAGGAGAAGATATATGCAAATGAGATGCCTAATGAGGAGTTAATATCCAAAATATATAAAGAATTTATACAATTTGGGGCGCCTGGGTGGCTCAGTCGGTTAAGCATCTGACTTCGGATCAGGTCATGATCTTGTGGTCCATGAGTTCAAGACCCATGTCGGGCTCTGTGCTGACAAGTCAGAGCCTGGGGCCTGCTTCAGATTCTGCATCTCCCTCTCTCTCTGCCCCTCCCCTGCTTGTGCTCAGTCTCTCTTGCTCTCAAAAATAAGTAAGCATTAAAAAAAATTTTTTTTAAAGAAATAACAAACATTGAGGAGGATGTAGAGAAAGAGGAACCCTTGTGCAATGCAGGTAGAAATAGAAATTGGTACAACCACTGTGGAAAACAGTATGGAGGTTCCTCAAAAAATTAAAAACATAAATACCATGATCCAGCAATTCCACAACTAAGTATTTACCCAAAGAAAACAAAAACACTAATTCGAGAAGATACATGCACCTTATGCTTGTTGCAGCATTATTTGCAATAGCCAAGATATGGAAACAACCCAAGAATCCATCAATAGATGAATGGATAAAGATGTGGTATATATATATATACAATGGCATATTACTTAGTCATAAAAAAGAATGAGACATTGCCATTTACAACTATATAGATGGACCTCTCTAGGGTATTGTGCTAAGTGAAATAAGTCTAACAGAGAAGGACAAATACCATATGATTTCACTTATATGTGAATCTAAAGAACAAACGAATAAACAAGCAAACAAAGAAACCCCAAGACTCTTAAATACAGAGAACAAACTGACAGTTGCCACAGGGAGGTGAGTGAGGGATGGATGAAATAGATGAAGGGGATTAAGAGGTACAAACTGCCAGTTACAAGTCAAAGAGATGAAAAGTACAGCACAGAGAATACAGTCAATAATACTATAATAACATTATATGGTGACAGTGACTGCACTTATTGTGGAGAACACTGAGTCAAATGAGTATGTTGAAACTAATGAGTATGTGAAACTAATATGACACTGTATGTTAATTATAATTCAATTAAAACCACAAAAGAATCAAAGGTCAGAAAACTGTGACAATAAAAACAAAATGGAGGGGCGCCTGGGTGGCTCAGTCAGTTAGCATCCAACTTTGGCTCAGGTCATGATCTCACTGCTCGTGAGTTCGAGCCCCACATTGCGCTCTGTGCTAACAGCTTGGAGCCTGGAGCCTGCTTCAGATTCTGTCTCTGTCTCTCTGCACCTCCCCTGCTCGCTCTGTGTCTCTGTCTCTCTCTCTCAAATATAAAATAAAAACCAAAAAAATTAAAAACCAAAAAAGCCAAAATGGAGCCCCTGATCAATTAGGGAATAATCGGAGTACAATACTAAAAAGCCCCACTATGCTTAGGCACAAGAGACAGCAATATGAGCTGGTGACAGAAGACTTGGATGGAGTCACCGTTGGCTTAAGAATATGGAACCAGAGGAGTCTGGAAGGTCTCTGCTGCCAGCTTTAGCCTATTCAGCATTTTTATCAACACATGAATGAACCCCCAGAAGGAATGCTTATTAAATCTCTAGATAAGGCTGAAAGGGATCCTAGGAGAATTACAAATAGAGAAGAGAAACAAACTGTACTCATGGCCATAACAGTCCCCTAGATATTTACTGTGGACAAACAAAAAGCCTTCCACTGTGTTTGAAAAATCAACTACACAAAGGCAGAGACGGGAATCCATACAAATTTGTACAAAAAAGATCTGGTTGAATAGGTGAGTAAAAGCACAATATGAATTAAGAACTATAAATGGTCCACATCAAAGGGACTCTCACACCACAATCTATATTGTTAAGACCAAACTGCCAGCATATACTTAACTCCTGCCTTATCTCAAAATGGATTTGAGGCAACATGTAAGAATATATGAAATATAACAAAAGAACATAAAATTAAAGATGTGAAAAGTGGAACAATGGTAGAGACATAGAAAAAAATCATAGCTTAAAAAGAAATACACTATAAAGACAAACATTAGGTCAGTCATACGAGGCTTCTAAGATAAAAAGATCAATAGTCTTTGAGGAAAAACAACCAGTCTTGGAACTAAAGCCAGACAGGAATTTCTCCCAGGAGGACCCATAAAGAGAAATTGAGTATTACATGGCACAGTTCCTTACATGAAATTCTTACAGTACACAACACAAAACATTTCATAGGGCTGTTACTTATTTTAGGTGCCAACACAGATCAACAGCATCACACCAAGGTAAAATTTAATAAAATAAAACTCTATAGGGCATCAATACACTGTAGCCTGGGATCCCTGCAGATCAGGGACTATTGTAAAAACAGAGGAATCACACAGTATGTGTTTCTTTGTGACTTGTTTCTTTCCCTTAGCGTAGTGTTTGGGAGGTTCATCTACTTCATAGCATGTATTGATACTACATTCTTTTCATGGATGAGTAATAATCCAATGTATGGTCATACCACATTTGTTTATCCATTCCTCAAGTGACAGTCATTTGAATTGCTTCCACATTTTGACTACGATGACTAGTACTGCTATGCACATGCATTTACAAGTTTTTTTGTGGACATATATTTCCATCTCTTTTGCATATGTGCCCAGGAATGGAATTACTGGGTCATATGATAAAATTCTACATTTAACCTTTTAAGAAAATGCCAGACTGTTTTCTAAAGTGGTTATACTATATTACTTATTGTGGTTTTAACTTACATTTCCTTAGTATTTAAAGGTGTTAAGCACCTTTTGTGTGTTTGTTGGCTATTTATAGATTTTCTTTTACGAAGTATCTGTTCAAGTCTTTTGCTCATTGTTTAAGTTGTTCATCTTTTTTATAGGTACTTTTTTTTTAAATTTTTTTTTAACGTTTATTTATTTTTGAGACAGAGAGGGACAGAGCATGAATAGGGGATGGGCAGAGAGAGAGAGGGAGACACAGAATCTGAAACAGGCTCCAGGCTCTGAGCTGTCAGCACAGAGCCCGATGCGGGGCTTGAATTCACGGACCGTGAGATCATGACCTGAGCCGAAGTCGGACGCTTAACCACTGAGCCACCCAGGCGCCCCATTGTTCATCTTTAATTACTTTGTAAGAGTACTTCAAAATTTCTGGATATAATATGCAATTGATTTATTCATTTTCTTAATGGTATCTTCTGATGAAGAGAAGCTTTTAATTTTGATAAAGTTCAATGTATCAATTTTTTTCTTTTATGGTTAGTATTTTTGTTGTTCTGTCCAAGAAATCTTTACCTAACCCCAAAGTCATGAAAATATTCTCTTATAGTTTATCTGGAAGCTTTATGTTTCTGGGTTTTACATTTAAGTCTGTGATCCATGTAGAATTGATTTTGTGAAAAGAGTAAATTAGGGGTTGAGGTTTGTTTTTTCTTATGTATACATCCAGTTGTTCTAGCAACATCTGTAAAAAGATTTCTTTTCCCATTGAATTAACTTAACATTGTGGTTGAAAATCAACTAACTGTATATATGTGGGTCTGTTTCTAGACTTTAGTCTCTTCCATGCATCTAGTAGTCTACCTTTAACAGCAACAACTCAATGTCACGATTACTGGAACTTTAAATGTCTTGAAATGAGATAGTTTAATCCTTTCAAGTTCATTCTTTTCAAGATTTTTTTGGCCTTTCTAGATCCTTTACAGTTACTTTTTATTTATTTATTTTTTTAATTTCCCAAGTAGTTATTTTTAAACAGCATTTTAAAATCTACTGTTCAAATTCTACAGGACAATGACCTATAGTGGTATTGTGTAACTAAACTAATGAAAACCATCTAAGCATTAATTTATCTCCAATTCTCCCTACCCAAGGTACAATGCTAGGAGGCCTTGTGACTATAGGTGTGAATCAATCCATGTCATCAACACAACTATAAATAAGGTTCTAGAAAAGTACACAAGTATTGCTAGTTGGTGTGCCCACCACTTACCCTGGTTCAATATGATCCGACAAGGCTGGCACTGACCCCCATGACATAGCTCAGCACAATGGTGCTGACCACAATTCAAAAGATTCTCACATGGATTGGAACAGTGGACTGAAACAGCCTGACCACAGCGAACTGTGTGCCTGGAAAGAAAACAGATGTAAAGGCAGAATTAGTCAACACTGGACAAGTTCCTGTTGGATAGCTAAACAACGAAGCACAAACTTCCTCCCCAAAACTATGAAACCTTTCTCTTGGCCCCATTTTCCCACTCTTCTGTTTCCCTCCTCCAGTCTTTATTTCCTCAATCACTCTCCTCTTCTCCACTCCTTCTTTTCTCCTGCTTTGTTTTCCTTATTTCCCACCCTGCCTTTCTCTCTCCCCTATATTCTGACCAGTGAAGTGAAGTTCCTCTCTGTGGATTTCTTCTGAGTTCCCACGAGGTAGGGGAACTCCCCATCCCAGGCAGGAGGGGAAGAGCCTGGAGCTCCTACAATGTCTTACAGATAGAGGTAGGAAAGTTGCAGGGTGGGTGGGGTAGTTATAATGTACATAACTCAGATTGGAAGTACAATGGTATTCTCCTGGAACCCAGTACTCTCGCATTTTATGCAGTTATAATACTTAAGGACATACTGTATGTGACTTTGATTTCAGATGGGAAAATCATTCTGGCTTTGTTCTAATGAGCACCTTAATTTTGCTGACTTATTGGCTAGAGAAGGATATGAGATCAGTGCTTTTAGACAACTGTCTTCAGGTCTCTTGCAGGGTAATGGTTTAGAGCTTGGAGTCTACTCTCCTGCAAGGAGTTTAAGTTATTTATTTTGAGAGAGAGAAAGAGAGTGAGTGAGAGAGGTGCAGAAAGAGGGAGAGAGAGAATCCCAAGCAGGCTCTGTGCTGACAGCACAGAGCTCGACACAGGGCTCAATCCCATGAACCATGAGATCATGACCTGAGCCAAACCAAGAATCGGACACTTAACCAACTGAGCCACCCTGGCGCCCCAACAAAAAGAGTTGTATTCTGTCCCCTACTTTGTTTTAAAAACTCACTGTTATATACACAAATAATCAGTTTCAGGGCTCAGCATCATGTCTAATAAAACTCCTAGAAGTGAACACTATTATTTCTATTTTATAAGAAAAATGAGGCTTAAGCAACTTGCCCATGTCAATAACCAATTAGTGGCAGAGCCTAGATCTGACCTGGTCTTTCTGACCCAGAGCTCTTGCATGTGACTCTCAGGCTGCATTACTATCCTTTTAAGTTCAGTAAATGCTGAACAAATGAGATTCACTGAAAATTGGCTCAATCCCATTTTGTCTTGTGGTTCAGAAATCATTTCAGGGTCTTACTGGGCCTCAGAGACCTTCCATAACTACCACTGATCCTTGCCCTGATGACGGAGAACTTGTTATTATAATGAAAAGAGGGTGGGCTCTGGGGTCACTTATTCTTTCATTCAACAATATTCACTGAAAACCTCCTAGATGTCAGACATTATGCTAGGTACAGGTAAATGGCCCCTGTGTCCTGAACCTTAACAAGCCTGGGTTCAATCCTGGTTCTTTCACCCACTAGAGAGGTTAAGAAAAAAGTCCTTGTCACCTTGGCATTTCACCTGAAATGGGCAATCTCACCATGCATATAACTTCTTAATCACTTATAAGACTGCAAAACAGGATTGGGCCAGCAGAACAAACTACTTTTTACAAAAAAGTACTATTTACGCTTATCACTTATTTATATGTACCTACTAATTCTTAATTTAGAAATTCACAGATAAATCATCAATGTAGAAACTGAAGTCTTTAGAGTACAGTTCTAACTTTACCTTGTCCGTCCACATTCACATGTTTTAGTCATAAAGGCAGGGCAGGGTGGGCAAGGTCCTGGATGGCAGAGACTAAAAGAGAAGGGCTTAGATGAATAAATCATACTCATGTATCCAAACCTGAACAAAGCTGCCCCTACTGGGTCTTATTGTGAATGTGGCAACAAATAAACCTACTACAAAATGTTTTAGCCTTTGTCTAAAGTTGATTAAACTATTTAAACAAAGATACCAACAATGTTTTCATATAGAAGGAACTGATGGCATTATCATCTTAGAATATTTAACCAGAAAAATAGAGCCCAAGTCAAAATACTGGTTTTATTTGGGTCTGACAAAGATGACATGTCCATAGATGGTCTTAGCCCACTTAGTGAGATGTGTAGGAATAAAAATAGCTTGCCACTCAGATGAATGGCAGAATGGGCGATGGAATCTCTTAGAAGATCAGAACCTGAGTGAAGCAATAAAGCATAAATCCAGTAGGTCCATGAGAAGTACAGACATTTATATCAGCTAGTATATAATCAGGTGATGGGCTAACAATGGGATCGGTGAAAAGAAGGCTGACACGAGGGAAGGCATGCTGGTAAGTAATGCAAAGAGAGAACAAAGGAAAAAGGGATTCATGGAAAGAACTGGAATTAGAGATATGCGATATGTCAGAATTAGACTTCTGAACAGAATGCTTCTTCTAGGAGTGATGATATAAAGAAACCAAAAAAATTAGAAAATGGAATTTATATATTCAAATAGATACTATTCTCTTCAAAAGAGATACCCTGGTAACTTACACACTAATTTAGAAATACAACCATTTAAAAAATATTTTGGGAACTTCTTTGGAAACGTTTGTGGGGGTCATTCTATGTGATGGCAAATCACAATCCTTTGGAATTATAGGCCAATTACAACCAAGTTTAATAAATCAAGTCGGTAAAAGAATTTGGTATAAAAAACCAGGTGTGCCTATACAGTGGCCTGGCTGGATTTTTTAATATGACTCCTACACCCGCTCTGATAATTCTTAAATAAGTTTTAAACACTAAAAACAATCCAGGAACAAGTGCCTAATTTTCTAGGGTGACCCATTTCAACAGACAGAATCCACATGAGACTTAAGCTTAAGCATTTCTTTAAAGATGACTATTATCATTCAACAGTTATATTTCACATGATATGCTGCAACCCTGTCAGGTGAAATGATTTTCATGGCTGCACATTTAAATAACGTTAAACTGACAAGATACATTGCTGGTCAGGTGTGGATGACTCCAGGTTATTTCAAATATCCCTCAGACCTAGACTCAATCCCAGGTGTGTGTGTGTGTGTGTGTGTGTTAAAGTTCATTCATTTTTGAGAGAGACAGCAGGGGAGGGATAGAGAGAGAGAGATGGAGACAGAGAATCCCCCAAGCAGGATCCACACAGCCAGTGCAGAGCCTGACTTGGGGCTCGATCCCACAAACCACGAGATCATGACCTAAGCCAAAATCAAGAGTCAAACACCTAACCAAATGAGCCACCCAGGCGCCCCTCAATCCCAGGTTTTTATAACCTTTAGAGCAGTGGTTCACAACACTGGCTCTTTATTAGAATCATAGAGAAAGACCCACCCCCCCCAAAGACTGATTCAATTGCTACAAGGTAGAGACAGGGCACTGGTGTTTTAAAATGCTCCTTAATGACTCTAATGTGTAAAGAGGGTTAAGAATAACTCCTCCAGACAATTTTATAATCTATGAAACAACCCAAAATAGAGACACAAAGGGGCCAACTGTGGCTTCTGAGTCCTGATACATATAAATGAGAGAAACTCAATGTTTTCTTTTGAAAGGAAGGTGCTGTCAGGGAATAGGATTTGGCAACCTCTAGGGGCCTGACAGGAGGAACAGGACAGCTGTCAAGAGAAGGATTTCCAAAGCCACAAAAGAGCAAGTTTTAGGGACTCCTTTCCCTTCAGCCATGGTATTGACCACCTGATCTGCATCACTTTTGATGTTTTCTGGTAGTCATGACAGGGCCATTTCTGCTAAAGGCTTCAGAATGATAGTTCATGCAGAGGGTTAACTTATTATTATTGAATTTACTTAAAATGCCAACTGAGGGATGGAAGAGTTTAAACAGATGAGTCCCTGGGTTCTGAGGAAGGACCTATGGAAGCAGTAAAAGAAGAAGAGGGGCCAACTACCTGGCAGGTAGCAGGCCAAGCTGCGTAGCCCCATCTGGACAGCTCTCCCACCACAGACAATTCCCCAGCATCACCCCCACATCTTAACCACAATGCCTCTGGCCCAACATTTACCCCTGCTCCAAGTAGCAGAAGTCCCAAGATAATAGTTTGATGTCTGTTTTACTCTTAGATTTGGGTAATAAATGCAAGTTACCATTACCTGACCATTTACCATGTGCCAGACTCTGTACCAAGCCTCTTAGATGCATTGAATTAATATTCATAGACATCTGTAAGTGTTGTTGCTCATATCATTACTATTTTACAGATGCAGAAAATGAAGCTTAAAGAAGTAACTTATCCAAGGTCATACAACTGTTGAGTGACTTGAACCCAGGAATTAAAAATTTGTCTTAAGTTAAAGCTGTAGAATTTTGTCATTTGTAACTGATCAACTGTTAGTATTAGGTATTCCTCTTATTATTTACTTATTAAAAACATTTTTAAAAATATTTATTTATTTTGAAAGAGAGAAAGAGAGCACACATGAGGGTGGGAGGGGCAGAGAGAGAGGGAGAAGGAGAGAATCCCAAGCAGGCTCTGGACTGTCAGCAGAGGCTGACATGGGGCTCTATCTCACAAACTCTGAGACCATGACCCGAGCCGAAATCAAGAGTTGGATGCTTAATCAACTGAGCCACCCAAGCACTCCTATTCCTCTTATTACTAAGAAGCTGACTGGATATATTGTCAAGTTGGCTACTTATTGTACAGAAGGGATTCACATCCTAAAAACACTGTGCAACAGGACTCTACAGACAGAAGTTTGTCCTATATACTCTTCTGGACCTGGATATCATGGGGGAATATTTCTTCTTAGAAGCCAGCAGTATAATGTAGTGGTAGGAGCACTGGCTTTGGAAATCCCAGCTCCACCATGTCTTAGCACTATGACCTTGGACAAGATGCTTGGACTTGCTGAGTCTCATCAGTAAAATGGAGATGATAAATATCTATACATCACTGGACTGTTATAAGGATTTGATGAGTTAACTCTTGCAGAGTGCCTGGCACAGTGTAAGTGCTTAGCAAATGGTACCATATTGCCCTTCACCCCACCCTGTTACATGGTAACCACCAGATACATAGAGTCAGAGCCACAAGCAAAGTGTATCTACCCCCAGAGGTCTCGTGTTCCAACTTACAGGTTACAGGAATGTGGACAGTCCTGGCCGGGCTGTTTCTTTCTACAAACCTCACCACAACTATGTGGAATTTCATTTCTGCTCCATTCCGGATTCTTTACCTTGCCTAAAACATATCAGATCAGAGAGTCAATGGTATAAACTTCAACTGCATCCTAGAGTTTAATGAAACAGTACAATATAGCTAGACAGCATGAAACTTCAGTATGGTTTCCATTAGTCTGACAAACACATGATCCCACATCCTAAAATTTAAAAAATGACTATAATGCTAATCATCAAAACCTTCACTAAGTATGATAAATCCTAAAAGATTTAGGAAAAGAGAAATAAAAAAGAGAAATAAAAAGTCACTTTTACTTATGAAAATGCCACTTTGACTAATGGACACATTTAATCTAAAATTAAAAAAACACTACAAGATCTATTTTTTGTAAATGGGCCCTTGAATGTATATGGGAATATCTGCTGTAAGGATCAGAAAGAAGAAATAAGGGATGAGAACAATGGGGTGGCAGATGGGGAAGGAGCAGGAAGAGATAGAAAGGACATAAATTCCCTGTACAGTAGGAAATTGCCAATTCTAAAGCTATGAGGTAAGCATAAAAGGGCAATAATTTATAATTAGTGTCACTTTGCAAATCTTTAGTAAATATCTTTCATGAACTTTGCACAGACGCAGGAAGAGTAAAACTGAGGCACAGGACTCCTCCATGCCCTTGAGGAACTCATCCTTACTTGGGCAATTTACACCCTAAATTGATGGCCTGTTCCCAGTTTTTGGCCTCTGCTTTTCTATCTTGTTTCTTTCAGAAATATTCATGTTGAGAGGTTCAATACACCTAAAGGCACATGATTCCCAATACTACACTTTCTTCTTTTTTTTCCCCAAATCTGTATTTTCTGCATTGTCCTAAATCCTCAGTTCCAGCCATCCCTGTCCAACCATCTGCCAAACATCCCTGCTTGGGGTGTCACAGTCACCCCAAACTGTCTACATTTACAACCAAAGTTAGCATCTTCCCTCTTAAACCCCTTTCTGTGTTCCCTATTTCTATCAGTGATATCATCACCATTGGAGTCAAACTCAAAAACTAGAGTCATCCCTGACTCCTCTTTTTCTTTCCATATTCTTTTTTTTAATGTTTATTTTTGAGAAAGAGAGAGCTGCAGAGTGCAAGTGGGGGAGAAGCAGAGAGAGAGGGAGACACAGAATCTGAAGCAGGCTCCAGGCTCTGAGCTGTCAGCACAGAGCCCGACACGGGGCTCAAACTCGTCAGTCATAAGATCATAACCTGAGCCGAAGTCGGACACTTAACCGACTGAGCCACCCAGGAGTCCCCCTTTCCACATTCTACTTAATCTTCTCAATTTCCATACATAGTGTGCCTCACCTCATCTCCCCTGCTACTTCTACTCTTGCCTCTCTGTTAGCCAGAACCTCACCTTCAGACTATTAGAAAAGCTTCCCTGCCTCTGTACTTTTTTGCTCCAATACAGTGGCCTGGTTTTCCCCTACCATCTTTCAATGGCTCAACCTCTTTTCCCTGACTCTAAATGATGTCTTATTTTTCTTCTTCCTGCCAGGGTTCTGCATTAGACACTTTTTACCCCTTACCCTTTCATCCACTAGGGTGTCTACTACTCTCAAATGCAACTATCATCCCCGAGTCCTGATCTCTCTTTAAATATATATTTTTTTAATTTTTAAAAAATGTTCATTTATTTTTGAGTGAGAGAGACAGAGTGCAAGCAGGGCAGGGGCAGAGACAGAGAGAGACAGAATCCAAAGCAGGCTCCAGGCTCTGAGCTATCAACACAGAACCTGATGCGGGCCTCGAACACACACACCATGAGATCATGACCTGAGCCAAAGTCAGCCACTTAACTGACAGCCACCCAGGTGCCCCTTAAATATTCTTAACTCCTTGTTGGACACCTCTCACTGGATGTGCTGTTCACTCCTCCAACTCAACATTTCTAAACTGAACTCACTGTCCCATCAGAACTGGTTCTCTTGACCTCCCCTTTTCTGTCCTTGGTATCATCATTTCCAAAATGATACTTCAGAGCCACATTTGGGTTCTTCCCTTTCCCATTGCTTTTCCCATTCCCATTTCCTTTCCTATTGCTGTTAATTCCTGTTTACTTTGAAATCCTCCTTTCTGCCCCACTCTAACACCCACTGTAGACTTATTATTCTTCATCTGGGTTCTTACAAGTCCCCAAAATGTTTAGGCTCCCAAATTCTCTATTCACTCCCACCAGACTAATCTTCATAAAGAATCACATTGATGCCCTTGGTGGCTTCCCACAGCCTGAAAAATGAAATCCCTACATGTAAGCCTGACATCAAGAAGTCAGTCCTGACCTTTCTAGTCATTTCCCACATCTCTGCCTTCACAGATCCTGCTCCATAACCAATGACTCTCCCTTCTGAAAAAAAGTCTTATTTTTAAACTTCTGCTTAAGCTATTCTCTTCAACAAATCTTTTCTCCTACGAAAATTTTACATATTTTCAAGCCCAGTTGAATTCTATCTCCTTTTTAAGGATTCCCTTAATCATATAGCCCAACATCATAATTCACGCCAAGGATCTCCCACAGCACCTTGGACTTATAGAACATAAAGTTAATTGTGTCTTAGCTCTTAGACTGTAAGCTCTGGGAAGTTAATAAACAGTTTTAGTCCCCTCTGTTTCTTCATAGTGCTTGCTGCATTAATAAGTGCTCAATAAAGTATGTTAATGGTCTCCTGAAAGAACTAAGTGAGGCAAAGTCATTAGGTAAAATAAGGCCATTATTTGTATTCCCACACCATTTTACCTTGCTCAGATCATCCTGACCTCCACCCCACATTCTTCTACCTTCTTAGGGTCTCATATCTACTTTGTCGGTGAAGGTAAAGATTTTTCATTCCACTGTGGTGCGTTATGTTTAAAATTCCTTTAGGAGTGCCTGGGTGGCTCAGTAGGTTGTTAAGCCTCTGGTTTTTGGCTCAGGTCATGATCTCACAGTTCATGAATTCGAGCCCCATGCTGGGGTCTGTGCCGACTGCTCAGAGCCTGGAGCCTGCTTCGGATTCTCTGTCTCCCTCTTTCTCTGCCCCTCCCCAACTCGTGCTCTGTCTCTGTTTATCTAAGATAAACTTAAAAAAAAATTTTTTTAATCCTTTAAAATAAGGTAATTAAGCCTTGGTATTGGTCCTATTTACACAGTTTTACATGGGTGTCTCGCTTCCAGTTTCATGTTGCCTGCCTGCCTTCCTTCCTTCCTTCCTTCCTTCCTCCCTCCTTCCCTCCCTTCCTTCCTTTCTTTTAAAAATTTTTATTTTAAGTAGGCTCCATGCCCAACATGGGGCTTGAACTCATGACCCTGAGATCAAGAGTTGCATGCTCTACTGACTGAGCCAGCCAGGCATTTCTCACATTGCCTTTCCAATATTACATTCCAAAATATTCATTCCTTCAACAAATATTATTTTATTATCTCTTAAGGTTCAAATTTTGGCAATAAAACATACCAGACCAGCAGATTCCAAATAAAAGAGTGGCCAAAGTGAAGAAGGCATAAGAAAGCGAGGCCTCCTTTGGAAGAGAATGTGGTCAGAACTTGAATGGATAAGGAGTCAGTGACAAGGATTTAAAGAAAATATGAGGAAGAACATTCTATATAGGTGAGTTCACCAAGAGATGTAGTCTAGTAGTTGAAGAGCTGATAGTCAATGGCCAACTCTTTGTGAAAGCTGCTATTTAAATAATGGGAAAAAAGAAATACCAACAAATTAAAGTATACAGAAATAAATAGGAAGTACTAGTTATTTCAAAAAAAGGAATGGTCAAAATAAGGGTTGTTGTGCTACCAAAAAGGTTAAGAACTTCTAAATCAGCCCTGGATTTGGTCAGGAAGGGGTTACTGATGACTTCTGAATAGTTTCAGCAAGGTGACGAGGAAAGAAGCAAAAATGCAATGGTTCAAGAAGGGAGACAGATGGTTAAGAAGCAAAATTTGCAAAATCAATAACCAGATGAAGGTCAGCCATTAAAAGACAGGGAGGGAAGAAAAAAAAATAACAAAAAAAAGACATGCAGAAAATAGACTAGCCATAGGAATGGCTTCTGGATTGCAGGAAGTTTTTACTAACACATAGGGGAATTAAGTTATTCAAAAACAGGAAGAAGTATCCCACAAAGAGGGAGAATAGAGTTTGTAATGCTGGTTTATAGAAAATCTTGCTTTACTATAAAGACCCCAATGACTGATTTCTCGGATTAAAATAAAATACATTTCAACACTACTCTTTTCTCATAGGGCTCAAATCTAGAATATCAAAGCTGTAACAGTTAAGGGAGTCCATGTCTATACCTGCCTCTACCATCTGGTCAGCTCTGGTCTAAAGCTAAGATCAAGGAGACTAGCGCTACAGCTCAGAAGTAGTATGCGCCTGGTGGGCACTATGAGAAGGCCCATGTCCAGAACGGCCTGCCAAGAGTACAAAGGCCTGGGTGGGACTCCAGCTGTGTGATAGACTACATGCAGATGATGTGTGTAGACTCCTGTAACTTTGAAGTCTTATGAGTATTAGTAACTTCTAAAACATATCTGGTACCTCACTTATTCTGGGCTGGAAAATGAGTTACAATGCATGAAATGGAAGAGACTCAAGTGAAAGCAAAAAAACTCACCACAGAAACAGGTGTAAGTATTAGGAACATGTGCAGAAACATTCTGACAGGCAGGGCACCTCCAACCACTCTGGCCATCTGTTAAGAAAAATAAGAGGAAACCAAAATAACTTCCTTACAAAAGCACATGTAATTTTTAAAAATTTTAATCTAAAGGAAGTCATAATATTGAAGCAACAGTAGTTGTTTCATGTTATCAAATCAGGCATTTAAGAAACAAAATCAGGGTGTCTGGGTGGCTCAGTCAGTTGAGAGTCCGACTTCAGCTCAGGTCACGTGATCTCATAGCTTGTGAATTCAAGCCCCGCATTGGGCTTGCTACTCTCAGCATGGAGCCAGCTTCGGATCCTCTGTCTCCGCCCCACCATCCCGCTCCCCCCCCCGCCCCCCCCCCCCGCTCATGCTCTCTCTCAAAAATGAATAAATATTAAAAAGAAACAAAATCAAAATACTGAATGCTTTGCTTAAATACTGCATTTGGGCTTATATTTATAAGGACTTTAGATACGGTAATCAAATGGGTATCCATTTTTTTTAATGTCAATTGAGATATAATTGACATATAGCCCTGTTTTTTTTTTTTAATTTTTTTTTTAACGTTTATTTATTTTTGAGACAGAGAGAGACAGCATGAACGGGGGAGGGTCAGAGAGAGGGAGACACAGAATCCGAAACAGGCTCCAGGCTCTGAGCTGTCAGCACAGAGCCTGACACGGGGCTCAAACTCACAGACCGTGAGATCATGACCTGAGCCGAAGTTGGCCGCTTAACTGATTGAGCCACCCAGGCGCCTCACATATAGCCCTGTTTAAGATATACAACATGTTGATTTGATACATTTATATACTATAATATGATTACCATCATAGCATTACCTAATACCTGTATCATTTCACATAATTATCATTTCATTATGTGGTAGAAATGTAGCACTATTTTTTTTTAACTTTAAAAAATTTTTATTTATTTATCTATCTATTTATTTATTTATGAAGGAGAGAGAGACAGAGCGTGAACAGGGGAGGGGCAGAGAGAATGGGAGACACAAAATCCAAAGCAGGCTCCAGGCTCCGAGCCGTCAGCATAGAGCCTGATGTGGGCTTGAACTCACGAACCGCGAGATCATGACCTAAGCTGAAGTCAGACACTTAACTGACTGAGCCACCCAGACACCCCACCCTTTTTTAAGCAATACTTTTAGTATTAAGGTAAACATTATCTAAATCTTGGCTTGAGAAAAAAGATAAAATATTTGAGTACATGCAGGAAAACCCAGATATCTTTTTTTTTTTATTAGATTTTATTTTTAAGTAATCTCTATATACCACATGGGGCTTGAACCCACAACCCCTGCAATCAAGAGCTGTATGGTCTACTGACTGAGCCAGCCAGGTACCTCGAGATGTCTTAAACTATAGAAGAGTCACAAATCAGAAAACATGTTATTAACACATTTACACTATCCACAAATAGCAGTATACTTTGGGAAAAACCCACAAAATACTATGGAGAAGATATGTTAAAGATAATGCAACTTTAACACCCTAGGGGTAAACTAAACCACTGCTTCCAAAACAAAACAAAACAAAAGAAAACAAAACCCAACAACTGCTTTCTATAAATTTTCTAAAGCAAACTATACAGGAAATGTTTTCTATAGTTGCTACTTAGATAAGTTTTCAGTTAATGTGACTGATTTTGTTCTATTCCAAATATATTTTAATATTGTTATGTTAGCTGGTTTTAAAAATGTCTTTCCTTTTTTAAAATTTTATTTTTATTTTTTAAGTAAGCTCTCCACCCAACATTGGGCTTGAACTCATGACCCCAGGATCAAGAGTTGCATGCTCTACCGACTCCTTAGCCATTTAAGATCTATAGCTTAATACTGGTCATCTGAAACATGTTCAAGGCAACATAGCAGATAAAATATTCAAGAGGAATTAAATAGCTAGGTTAAAGGGTCGCCTGGCTGGCTCAGTCGGTGGAGCACGTGACTCTTGATCGTGAGGCTGTAAGTTTGAGCCCCATATTGGATGTACTTAAAAATAAAACCTTAAAAAAAAAAAGGCTAAGTTTTAAACCTGAATATATCAAATAAGTGAGAATATTCAGAAGAGAGAAATGACTGACCTGCTTGAGAGGCTGGAGACCTTGCCCATTTCTTTATGCAGTTCAAATGAAACACATGATAACAGCTCTGACAACTCCACACTGGCGCTGTGACGCGAACCAATTCACAGCACACCATACACTCATATTTTTCTGTAGTTAGCTGTTCAATTAGAGAACCTGTTTAAAAAACCAAACAAATTAATTTAAACATAGAAAAACGTTCCTTACTTTAGTCAACCAAGGATGAGAAAGGGATTTGAGAGAAGAATCCAAACAGAGAGGTTTTAAGTATCTTGTCTGATTCTGAGTAAGGTGGTTGTTCAGTGTTTGGGGCCAAGAAAGAATAGGAATATACTGAAGGAGAAGACTTAGAAAGTAGACATTCAGGTGGGGATTCCCAAAACTGAGGAAACATTCCCAAGAAACTGCTCAGGAACCGATGGAGTATCCAAATGCCCCTCATGACACAGTTTAAGAAGCCAATGCATTGCAGCACCTTACCTTGCCTCCTCTGAATCTGATCCAGATCCATGGATTCAGGCTAGGAAGGGGCTCATGAAGGTGCAGTGGTCAGCTGAAAGAAACCTAAGCCTGCACAGGTTCCAAGAACCCAGGGTGGTAACATCTCTCCTAGCAGTTGCCATGAAAGTCTTCAGTTGATCTACTCAACAAAGGTATTATTGGTGTTTACCACAACCCTATGGTAGGGTTACTAGACTAAAGGAGACACAGAACTTGGCTTCAGAAGCCCAACATCTGCTGAGAGAGAGCAGTATCATGGAATCCTCCTACATGTTTTCCTTAATACCATCACCCACTTCCAGACTTTTCCTTAAACACAATCTCAGCAAAGCCTTTCTAGATCCCAAGTATAGTCAGGTGCTCTTGGAGAGGTGTGTGTGTGTGTGTGTGTGTGTGTGTGTGTGTGTGTGTGTGTGTGAAAGAGAGAGAGAGAGAGTGAGAGAGAGAGAGAAAGAGAGAGAGAATTTCTTTTTCAGTCCATATTTTTAGCATTTACTTCATAACACTATTTTATTTGTTATCAGGTCCAAATAGGTTATAAGAATAAAATAACTAACCTTGAATGCACCATGCCAAGTGCTGTGCTAAAGCACTTTATGCATAAAGTGCACAAGGAGGGGAGGGACAGAGGGAGAGAGAGAGAATCCCAAGCAGGTTCCATGCTCAGCACAGAGCCCAACGTAGGGCTTAGTCCCACAACCCTGGGATCATGACCTGAGCTGAAACCAAGAGCCTGACACTCAACTGACTGAGCCACCAGGCACTCCACAAATTTGCATTTTAATCACTCCATAATTTTAGCTCTCTTCAGATTACTTTGTCCGATTTAACGTCAAAAGAAACATAGAACATGGGGACTTTAAGGTCTGTGAGGCAGGGCCAGAGCCTTGCTCACTGTTGTATTTCCAGTGCCTGGCCTTTAGCAGGTATGCTCAGTAAATATTTATTAAATGAATGGATGAAGAAATAAATGAGTATCACCTACTCTGTTCTACAACTTCTCTCCCTTAAAAGTTTCAGTAAAGTTTCTGGGATAGTTCTTTTGCTGTCAGGAAAGTCTGGAATAAAGATTTTATGTAGCTGATAAAGGAGAATCTACTTGCTTTAAATAACATATAAACATTAACATAAAACTTAATTATATTATAAAAACTGAGGAACCAGACTTTCTTAAAAGCAGGAATACCCTATCTTGCATAGGTAACATCAGTGAATAACAAAGTTAATTATATTTTCTACCAGTTAGCACAGTATGTGTGGAAGATTCTTAAGGGTAAGTTAAGTAAGAGCTCATTAGAAAGTGAGATTACATTTGAGTCATCTATATACAAGAGCCTGACTGGGGCAGAGGAATAGTTTGTAAGAATTACATTGGAGACACTTTTTGTAGAAAATGCCTATTGACTATTCCAGAGCAGAACTGAGAGAGAAGTAAAGGACACAGGGGTGCCTGGATGGCTCAGTTGGTTAAGCATCCAACTTCTGATTTTGGCTCAGGTCAGTGCAGAACCTGTTTGGGATTCTCTCCCTCTCTCTGCCCCTCCCCTGCTTGTGCTCTGTCTCTCAAAATAAATAAACAAACAAAAAAAAAAGTAAAGGACACAAAAAAGTAAGTGAAGTTTGGAACATACACGAAAGCCCTATGAGAGACTATTGTTTTGATTTTTACCCTGAAGGTTGTCTTTTTATTTTACTGTTTCTCTTATTCATTAAGTTTACGGCTTGTTAATAAATAATTATTGTTTTATATGTGATGTTTCTAAATCTAGCCACAGTGAAATTGACCACTAGGATGCACACACATATAGTGGTGTGGGAACAACTGCCAACTTTGAGTAACCCACAAAGCTCTACCAAGCCCTTTCTAAAGGCTGTCTCTCTCATATCCCATGTTCAATCTGACAGTAAATCCTTCTGGCTCTACCTTCAAAATAGATCCAGAATCCAACCCCTTATTAGTATGGCCCAAACCACTATCCGTTCACCTGGGATTATTAAAATGGCCTCCTAACTAGTCTCCCCTATTTCTGTCCTTGTTCTACTTGTCTATTCTCAACACAGCAGCCGGAGGGAGCTTGTTAAAATGCAAATTAGATGATGCCACTCATGCCCAGAACTTGCCAATGGTTCCTCCATCACATGCTTGTAAAAGCCAAAGTCCTTACGATGGCCTTCATCACTTCTGGGTCCTTATGGCTATTCTTCCTTCCCTCTGAGAACACAATGGCTGCCTTCCTAGCCCCAGACTGGCAGGCATATTTCTGCCTGAGGATCTTTACAGTTTGTTGTTCCCTCTGCCTAGAATACTTTTCCCTAGACATCAACATAGCTCAGTCCCTTAGTGCCTTCAGGTGTTTACTCAAAATGTGATCTGCACAATGAGGCAGTCTCTGGCCATACTTTAAAAATTTGAAAACCACTTCCTCAACATTCCCTATCTATTTTCCATACTATTTATTTTTTCTCCACACCACTTGAACCTTATAGATCATATATTTTACTTATTTCACCTTACTTATGTCCTAACTCTGTACATAGAATGTACACTCCCTCAAGGGCTGAGGTTTTTACCTATAGCGCTGCCTGGGACATAGTGAGCACTCAATACTTGTATGAATGGGGGCGCCTGGGTGGCTCAGTTGGTTAAGCAACCGACTTCAGGTCATGATCTCACACTCCATGAGATCCAGCCCCACTTCAGGCTATGCTGACAGCTCAGAGCCTGAAGCCTACTTCAGATTCTGTGTCTTGCCCTCTCTCTACCCCTCCCCTGCTCATGCTCCGTGTCTCTCTGTCTCTCAATAATAAATAAATGAAAAAAAAAAACTTGTATGAGTGAATGAAAAGAAAAATAAATATAGCAAAAGGTTCCAGAAAGATCTAGAAACAGTATAATCCTTTCACTAACAATACTTCGGTTTTATCCAAACATGTTTAACATATGTAAAATATGGTAGTGTCCTAGAACAGCTCTGTGCTGATCAACTATTACATTTCAGGTCCAAGGCTCTTGTCTGCTGGATGCCAGCCCCGGTCTGACCACTGGCTCTTTTTCAATCTAAACCCCCTCCCACTAGGGCTTCCCCATAATTTCTCAGCCATAACTGTGTCTACTCTATACTTCTACTTTGAGAGCATATCAGTAAAGATTATTTCCCATTGAAATAATTGGAAGAACAAAGAGACCTGATTGAAGTGTTAACTGACTACAAACTTTTCAGATGCACCAATAAATAACTTAAAAAAAAAAAAGGTCTAAAACAATACTAATTTGAAAAATCCAAGAATACACTGTGATTATGTAAAAATAATAATCATATATATATGGCATTTTAAAAAACAGATGCACAGTGAAAATATATAGGGGTAAAATAATATCTGGAATTTACTTTAAAATATATCTGCAAAAATAAAAAGGAACAGATAAAACAAATGAGAGGGGCACCTGGGTGGCTCAGTTGGTTGAGAGTCCAACTCTTGATCTCGGCTCAGGTCACGATCCCAGGGTCGTGGGATTGAGCCCCACATCTTGGCTCCACACTGATCATGGAGCTTGCTTGAGATATTCTCTCTCTCTCTCCCCCTCCCTCCACCCCTCTCCCCCACTCACCTCTCTCAAAAGACAGAAAGACAGAAAGACAGAAAGACAGAAAGAAAGAAAGAAAGAAAGAAAGAAAGAAAGAAAGAAAAGGAAAATAGAACAAAAGTTTAAAACTGATTAAAAACTTGTATGAGTGAATGAAAAGAAAAAAAAACATAGCAAAAGATCTTCAGACTAAAGGTGAGTTACCTACTAAAGCAACTTTATTAAGTTACCTCATTAAATGTGAGGCAGCTGTTTTTAAAATTCTCATACAATATAAGCATGGTCAACATGTTCAAGGTGGTTTTGCTGAGTCTGAAGCGTATGTCAGATACCATGTTTATTTATGTGAGTCTGAAGCTTGTGGCAGAGCTTAGGATCTGGAGGTAAGAGTTTAGAAGCCAGCACAGCACAGAGGCAGTGGTTGAGAGAGCAGTTGTCGTCTCCCAATGAGACATTATCAAGTAAGAAGAACAGAGGGCTGAGACAAAGTCCTAGGAAATGCCAACATTTAAGAAAGAGGTGGAGGAAGAGAAACTTGAAGGACACACGCAGGAACAGCCAAGAACAAGGAGGACCAGAAGTGTGGGGTATCAAAAAAGTAACACTTCAACAAAGACTCCTTCACATCAAACTCAAACGGAAGCCCAGGATAATGAGGACTGAAATACATCTGTCTGCTGGCTGTGGCAAATAGGAAGGCATTAATGACCCTCCCAGTAGCTCTCTGAGTCAGTGGTGATGATGGCAGAGGACTGAGAAGTGAATCAAAACAGGGAAAAGGAAACAGGGTTGGTGACTCTTTTTTTTTTTAATTTTTTAAATGTTTTTATTTATTTCTGAGACAGAGAGAGACAGAGCATGAGCAGGGGAGGGGCAGAGAGATGGGGAGACACAGAATCCAAAGCAGGCTCCAGGCTCTGAGCCGTCAGCACAGAGCCTGACGTGGGGCTCCAACACACGGAGCGTGAGATCATGACCTGAGCTGAAGTCGGACGCTTAAACGACTGAGCCACCCAGGCGCCCCAGAGTGGTGACTCTTGATTAGACTGTAATGGAAGGAAAGGAAACACTACCAGGAGGCCACATGACGGGAGTTTTTCTTTTAGAGCATAGGACAGACTTAAGAAGAGCTTTAGGCTGAGAACTTGCAATAGCAGATGTGAAAGGCTGATGGAAGGAAATAAAGGAGAGTTCAAAATGAAAGAAAAGAATAGGCAGATTTCTCTGAGTTTGCCTAAAGGGAGCAAAAAGTTGAGAAAATTATGCCTGATGATCTCATAGGAGGCAAGGAGGTCCACTGAGACTGAGGTAGATGAATGGCAGGAAGATCTGAACAAGACTGGAAAAGATTTGGGAGTACTCTTAGATGAAAATGGGAAGGACAGCTGACCAAGGTCATATGAGGGGAAAATAGGCAGTATGGAAAGTCAAATGAAGTTGGAGAAATCACTAAACAAAAATATTTACTGAGAACCTACTATGTGCCAGGCATTGTTTAAACACTAAGGATATACAGTGAACAAAACAGACAAAACTTTTCTGCTCTCAGGAAGTTATTATCTAGTAGGGGAATATGATAAACAATGAAAAAGAAGTAGCATCATCAAACAGTGGGAAGTACTTTGGAGAAAAATAAACCAGTAAGGGATGGGGAATGCTAGTAGTGGGGGGAATATTATAGATCTAAACAGGATGATCAGGAAGACTTCCCTGAGAAGGTGAGAGAATCTTCCACAGCACCAAATCTGTACTACTGTATGATTTCCTGGAACAGCATCCTGTTATCCAGATGGAGCAGAAAAGGTAGACTGCAGCATCAATCCAGGGTGGGGATTCTGCCAAATGGCTTCTCAGAAGGATAATACTTCAAAAGTACAATAAGGCCCAGCCTGAAGAGGGAATAAAGAAGGATAGATGGCTGACAATACAGTTAGTGGGTGTAACAGACTGAGAGAACCAGAAGGACAGGAGGTTATGGTCAGAAAGTAGTAGCGGGTGTAGAAGTATAATGAAGGCAAAGGTCACTGTGGTTGAGAAGATCAAAGAATATGAGGATGGTATAATCCATATGATCACTACAGTCACCCAGACAAACAGCAGGATTTATAGTAAATCAGTAGTTCTCCAATCAGAGTTACCAGGAGGCTTGTTAAAAAATAAGATTGCTGGGCCCTATTCCTAGAACTTCTGTTTGGTAAGTCTGAGGTGAGGCACAGGAATATGCTTTTCTAACAAGCTCCCTGGCGTTGCTGAGGACTGCTGCTCTGCAACACTTTGAGAACCATTGGGCAAGAGGAAAGATATAGGCTGGAGGCATTAATAAATGAGGGCTGGGGCTGGGAGATTTGGAGGCTAATACATGACAACAATAAAGAGACAGGAAGGTGATGTAGCCAAAAGGTGATATAGCATTAAGTTCAAAGGAGCAGGGATTTTGATACAAAGGTAGAAAAATAATGGTTCACAAATGACACTGATGGAGGAGCACACTCCTCTCATCTTCCAGAAACTAAGGCAAGTGGGATAAGGAAAAACAGCAGGCACTGAAAGGCCGTAAGGAAATGTGGTGAACTTACAGAAGGCCACAGATTAATTAGGAAGCGGAGGAGAAACTTACTAAGGATACAGGGGATCTTGCTACCACAGAATGAGGGCTACAGACAGCCTGGAAGAATAGAAGCAGTGCTAGTTTCTCTCAGTACAGAATGCGAGTTAGCAAAGACCACCTGCAAGCAGCCATAGAGACTTTAATCCTTTCTTTCCATTCCAATCAAGTTTTTATATCCACCACTCCACCAAAACTGTCTTATCAAGACCAATAACTCTCAGTGCCAAATCCACCAGTCAATATGCAGTTGTCATCTTTCTGGACCCATCAGTAGCATTTGGCACAACTGATCACTCCCTCCTTGAATTTCATTTTTAGTTTGGCATTTAAAACATGGTTCACTTCCTAGTTCAATTGCTACTTATTCTCTGTCTCCTTTGCTGGGTCCTTACCTTCCAACCTTTAAACACTGAGTTACAGGAAGGCTCCATCCTCAAACTTTTCTTCTCTAACTACACTCACATCTTAGGTGACCTCCTTTAGTCTGTTAGAGGACTCCATGCTGAAAGTTCCCAAGTTTACATCTCCAGTCCAGATCTCTTCTCGAATTCTTAACTCCCTACTTAACCAAATTATCTATCTTTCCTGAATGAGGAGTGGACAAAACATATCCAAACTTTTCCAACAAGAAAGACCAAGAAAACTTTTCCAACAAGAAGACTAAGACTAAAAGGAGACTAAGGAGACATGATGACTAAACGCAACGTGGTACCCTGGACTGGATCCTGTACCAAAATAAGGATGTTAGTGGAAAAAAATGGTGAAATCCAAATAAAGTCTACAGTTTAGTTTATACTACTGTACCAGTGTTAATTTCCTAGTTTTGACAAAGGACCAGAGTTGGTTATGTAAGATATTAACATTAGACAAAGCTGTGAAAGATATATGGGTATTCTCTGTACTATTTTGCAACTTTTCTATAAATCTAAAATTATTTCAAACTAAAAAGTTTTGAAAACAAACACCCTTTCCTCTCCCAGGCTCACACTCCAGTACATGGCAATTCTATTCGTTTTTTGTTTTCTTTTTTTTTTTTAAGATTTTATTTTTTAAGTAATCTCTATACCCAAGGTGGGGCTAAAGCCTACAACCCAGAGATCAAGAGTGACTTACTCCACTGAATGAGCCAGTCAGGTGCCCTGGCAATTCTATTCTTTTATGTGATTCAGACACAAAAGTGTTGGCTTCATCTTTGACTCCTCTCACTCTCTTGGAGCAAACATCTAGTCTATCTGCAAATCCTGTCAGTTTTATCTTCCAAATACATCCAAAGTCTAACACTCTTACCTTTACCAACACTACCACCCTAGTCCAAGTCTCCATCATCAACTACGTCAATTGCTCCAACAACTCCTAACTTATCACCTTGCTTCCTTACAGACAATTCTCCACACAGCTGCTAGGAAGATCATGTCATCCCTTTTCCCAAAACCTTCCAGCTGCTTCTGATCTTAATCAGAACCACATCCAAGGGCCTCACATGATCCAGCCCCTGTGATTTCTCTGACCTCCTCTGCTGCCTGCTTCTCTGTTGTTCACACCCTAATCTAAACTTGCTTCTTCCTCTGCTGGGTACACTTTACAGAAAGCCACATGGTGTACTTGTCTCATCAAACAGACCAACATATCTAAACTAGCGTCCCCCTTTACTCTGTCCTCTTAAACTGCTTTATATTTCTTTTTTAGCACTTACCCACAACCTGACGTACTAAATATTGGTTTAAGTGCTCTCTGCCTGCCTTCCCTACCAGAATGTAAATCTCACTAGTAGTGTATTCCCAGTACCTAGAACAGTGCTTGGTACATAGTATTTATTCTATAAATATGAATAAAGTGTTTTCAAGAATATGTGGGGATGTGAGGCCAAGAGAGATTTGTTAGGCAAAACGCTAAGATGGCCTCTAAGATTCCCACATGCATACAGGTGTGCATGCCCTATATAATCTCCTCCCCTTGAGTCTCAGTGGGCCTGATATAATCAGGTGAACCCTTTAAAAAGAGTCTAGGGATCAGAGAAAGAAGTCAGAGAGATTTGAAGAATCTCTAGCAGATGTTTTCCTATAGACCTCGAAGAAGATAAGTGCCATGTTGTGTAGAGGGCAATGTGGTAGGGAATTGCAGGTGACCTCTAAGAGCTGAGAGTGACCCTCAGCCAATAGTCAGCAAGAATAGGGGACCTCACCCTACACCCATAAAGAACTAAATCCTACCAACAACCAGTGAGCATGAAAGACCCCATGCCTCAGATGAGGTTTCTCCCTGGCCAAATTTTAGACCTGTGAGGCTCTGAGTAGAGAACTAGGCTAACAGATACACAAACTCCCGACCCAAAGAAACTGTGACATAATAAATTTGTGTTACCTCAAGCCACTACATTTTTGTGATAATTTGTTATGAAGCAAAAGGAAACTATTAACCAGCCTTAAGAATTCGAAGACAACACTAGTATAATGCTACCTTTGTTCATACACAAGTTGAGGTCCCAAGAGGAAGGACTGCCTAGGGGAGCAAAAGAGAACTAGAAGTACTATAAGCCAGGGTAAAAACAATCCTGGGTAGGTGGTGACTTCATGTGTTGGGCTGGGCTACGTACATTAAACTGGAGGGAGTGGGCTACGTACATTAAACTGGAGGGAGACCAGATGGTAAAGGTCCACAAGGACAGCTACAAGAACGAAACTGTTTAGCCTGTACGAAATATATACACACTCAAGGCAAAATGAGAGGTGTCTTCAAATACTGCAAAAAAGCTGATTTGCAATGAGGAGGTGGGAAACTGGTGAGAGAGACTGGTTGCTGTGTTGCTTCAGAGGACAGAACCTGAACCAGGGGATAGAAAGTATTTACTGGAAAGAAGTTTTTAGTTCAAAATAAAGAAGAACCTTCCAACAGAGTGGAATACCTATTATGTTCTAAGAGCTATGTTAAGCAATAGGGATATAAAAAACAATCTTTGCTTTCAGGAAGCTTACAGATTAGTGGTGGGCATCGACATATAAACAATGATGGCTTCCAGTGCTAACTGCTATAACGGAAACGTGTACGTTTAAGGGAAAGACATCGTAGGGCTATTGAAGATTAATGCCATCTGTGGAAGTAAGAAAGGTTTCCTGGACATGTGGCTAAACTCGCTATTAAAAAATGAGTAAGAGGAGCGCTGGGTGGCTTAGTCAGTTGAGCATCCGACTCTTGATTTCAGCTCAGGTCATGATCCCAGGGTCGTGGGATCAAGCACTGTGTCAGGCTTTGCACTGAGCATGAAGCCTGCCTGGGAGTCTCTCTTCCCCTCCTTTTGTACCCCCCTCCCTAATGTGTGCACTCTCTCACTCTCAAAAAAATATTTTTCAAAAGAGCAATTTAAAAAGAGTAAGGATTCATTAGTGAATCAAATGGCAGACATTCTAGAAGAAGAGAGCCATATATACAACAGCAGGGAATGATGAAACAACATAGAGTACAGAGAATACAATGTGGTGGGGGGGCTGATGCAGCATAAGGTGGGGTGGCTGGGTAAGGAAGAAGCCAGAATCTGCATGTGGTGAAAACAAGTGAACAGAAATAAACAGGGGAGTGACACAGTTCAATATGTATTTTAGAAAGACCATTCTCTGATGCTGGTGTAAGAGATGGACTGAAAGAGAGAAAATGAAGATGGCAAGAATGGTTAGGACATTTTGCAGATGAGCAGACAAGAGACGATGCAGGCTGGAATAAGGAAAGGCAGTGGAGATGTTACCATCCCTTACCTGTGCTTTTATATTAAAAAAAAAATCTTGTAACCAAACATCTATAAGACCCACAACTGCATTTTAAAAAGCCCTTGCTAAAATTCTTTATTAAGAAAAAAAGTTCCGGGGTGCCTGGGTGGCTCAGTCGGTTAAGCGTCCAACTTCGGCTCAGGTCATGATCTCACGGTCCGTGGGTTCAAGCCCCGTGTCGGGCTCTGTGCTGACAGCTCAGAGCCTGGAGCCTGTTTCGGATTCTGTGTCTCCCTCTTTCTCTGACCCTCCCCTGTTCATGCTCTCTCTCTGTCTCAAAAATAAATAAATGTTAAAAAAAAAAAAGAAAAAAGAAAAAAGTTCCGTATTTGTATTTGCTTATAATATAGAAAAACTAAGTAAGTGGTTACTTACTGGGGAGGGGAGCAAGTGGTGGTAAGTCCCAGGCAGGCAGATGATGAACAAAGATAGAAAGAGATGTTTCATTTCATACCTTTTTTTTTTTAAGTTTATTTTGAGAGCGTGGGGGACGGGGGCAGAGAGAGAGATGGGGGTAGAGACAGAATCCCAAACAGGCTCTGCACTGTTAGTTTGGAGTCTAACGCAAGGCTCAAACTCACAAACTGAGATCATGACCTGAGCCGAAATCAAGAGTCAGACACTTTGACTGAGCTACCCAGGCATCCCTCACTGTATACCTTTTAATATTTTCTAGCTCCTAAATTGCATGAATTTATTATCTATCAAAACAAAACAAGACAAAACATTTCCACTATCTAGGTAGATTTACCTGTGTGCGTTTCCACATTCTTTAGCACGTGGTTCTGTTTGCCTCGGGGGAAAGATGCTACTTGAGGATCCTGCCTCCTTACAGCACATTTCTCTGGGTCAATCCTTCTGGAAGACTTGTTGACAACTGCCAAATTCCCATCGTCACAGGCAGATTTTGCTGGCCTTTCATTAAGATTATCCTTTGGAATGGGTGCCATGTTGTTTCTGGGTCCGGCATTTGTATGTCGTTGGCCCTCTTGTTTTAGTGGATTCCTACCTGGTCGTGGCCTAGCCCCCTCCACTTCCCAGGGAGGCCTTTTCTGTGGGTATCTTCTTTGCTCACTGCGTCTGGCCCCATACCCATCCGATACTCCTTTCCTAAAGGATGTGTCCAAAGAGTCAGAGTGGATAACCCCCACAGGTTTGGTATTTTCAGGTCCAGCATCCTCTGATTTTGTAGTCATTCTGTTACTCCACTCACATTTGAGTTTTCCCTTGACTTTTGGTCCTCTACCATAGCTGTATATAAATTGGGCTGCTTTTTTGGGTTTTGCTCCTCTGGGATCTGCACCAACAATTTCCTTCTCACTCTCAGAAGGGCTGTGCTCTCTGGGGTTTGTCCCACTCTCTGGCCTGGCCACATTTTCTAAGCTAGCTGCATCTGAGGACTGGTCAGTGAGATTCTGGACTTTCTTGACCTTGGTATGTTGCTTTTCACTCCTCAATTTCTGCCAAGGTTGATTCTGAAGGCCATGGCTCTTGAGTAATTTGTTAGAAGTAGAGGACTGGAAAGAAGTTTGTTGACTCTTAGGTTTGCTTCCCAAAAGATAACTGTGCTGATGAATACCAGAGATGTCATCATAAGAGACTTGCCTGGAAAGGTGACAAGGAGGTGGTGAACTGTAATTTCTTCTACCAATCCTATTAGAATCTAGTCTCCTTTGACTCCCACAATTTAGACCAGAATTTTTTCTCTCCTGAGGAATGAACTCAGCAGCATCCGTATTGAATTTAAAAGTACCTAGGACATAAAAAAATAGACACGCCAGTAAAGAAATTGTCACCCATGAAACCCACAAGTCCCTAGGCCATATCTAAAAGTTATTTTCCTAAGGACTATATAAAACAGGCCCTTATTAAGGCCTACTTTTCCTGTTAATGTGATAGGTTCAAGGTGCTTGTGGAAGACTGACCATTCCATGTCCAGTAGCTTCACCAATAGCCACTGCTAAGAATTGCTAAGTAAACGGGGCACGTGGGTGGCTCAGTCAGTTAAGCCTCTGACTTTGGCTCAGGTCATGATCTCGTGGTTCGTGGGTTTGAGCCCCACGTTGGGCTCTGTGCTGACAGCTTGGAGCCTGGAGCCCGCTTCGGATTCTGTGTCTCCCTCTCTCTCTGCCCCTTCCCTGCTCATGCTCTCTTTCTCTCTCAAAAATATGTAAACATTAAAAAAAAAAAAACCTGCTAAGTAAAACCGCTCATCTGAGTGATCAGGCATTATTATTATTATTATTTTTTGAGAGAGAGGGAAAGAGCAAGAGCAAGAGAGAGCAGGAACAAGCAGGGGAGGGGCAGAGGGAGAGAGAGAATCTTAAGCAGATCCCACAGATATGGGGTTCGATCTCACAACTGAGATCATGACTGAAATCAAAAGTCAGATGCTTAACTGAATGAGCCACCCAGGCATCCCTAGTATTATTATTTTTATTGCTATTATTATTATTTTTAATGTAAGTTCTCTGCTTTATGTGGAGCTTGAACTCACAACCCCAAGATCAAGAGTTGCATGCTGAGCCAACTGAGCCAGTCAGGCACCCCGATAGGCATGATTTATACCTGCATTTGTTTTATAAAAAATTTCAGGTCAGCATACAGTTCAGGGGTGAGAATCAAACAGCAGGTTCCATGTGGTCTTTCAAAACTCTAAGATAGCATTGTATAATATCAAGCAAACAGGCTTTGGAGTCAGACAAAATCAGTTTGAAGTCTGGTCCTCCAACTGATGGTATGAGCTTAGGGATACTGCTTTTAGCCTTCATTTCCTCACCCATGACAAAAGATGACAATACTATTTCAAAGGGTTATTGTGAAATTTAATCAAAATTTCATATTGATAGTACTTAACACAGTGAGTACATTAGTTTCCACCTGTTCCCTCCAGGAATGTATTTTAGGTTTTCCATACATAACCTTTATGATACGGTCCAGAATCTGAGTCTCAAAAATTAAGCATATGCCTCTTCAACCCACTCATTTTTTTCCCTCAAGATGCTTCTTTGTCCCTGAAGCCCAAAGACTAAATGATTTGCCTAAAGATACAAAACTAGTTAGTAGAAAAGCCAGAATGAGGGGTGCCTGGGTGGCTTAGTTGGTTGAGCATCCGACATCAGCTCAGGTCATGATCTCACGGTTTGTGGGTTCAAGCCCCGCATTGGGCTCTGTGCTGACTGCTCAGAGCCTGGAGCCTGCTTCATATTCTGTGTCTCCCTCTCTCTCTGCCCCTCCCCTGCTCACACTCTGTCTCTCTCTCAAAAATAAACATTAAAAAAAATTAAAAAGCCAGAATGATGTGTAGCATATAGATCATACAGCTGACCCTTGAACAACAGTTTTGAACTACAGAAGTCCACTTATACATGAATTGTTTACAGTACAGTACTGTAGATGTATTTTCTCTTCCTCATTTTTTTCATAACATTTTCTTTACTATATTGCAAGAGTATGTAAGTATATAATATATATATCATGTAAAATCTGTGTTAATCAAATGTTTATGTCATTGGTAAGGTTTCTGGTCAACAGTAGCCTGATAGTAGTTAAGTTTCCGGGGAGTCATAAGTTATATGTGGATTTTCCCACTGCGCAGGGGGGTTGCCATCCCTAACCCCCACATAGTTCAAGGGTCAAGTGTACTATGAATCAACAAAGCCTGGAAGACATGTGTTTATGTACTTGCCCATCACTTATGTCTGTATGCAAGTAACTTAATCCTAATTTTTTTATAAGGAATGGAGACAGTAATAATCCCTACATCCAAGAGTTGCTATGAAGAATAAAGCAAGTTAGTAACATATATACAGTGGTTAAAATAGTGCTTTAGTGTTGCTGTTAGGGCTACCGAATATCTAAAATACACAGACCTGACACAAATGGGTACAGTACTGAGCCTGTGGGTTTCAGGTTTAATAATAAACCCTAACATTTATTAGGTAATTAACATGCGCCAGGCACTATTCTAAGCACTTTGCATCTATTGACTCATTTAATTCTTACATTTCTGATGAGAAAACTGAGACTGAAAAAGTTACTTGTCAAAGACCACAGACGTGTTCCAAAGCAGACTCAAGATTCCACCCCTGGCTATATGGCCCTAGAGACCACACTCTTACACTACACTGTCAGAGTTTGGGTAGTGGATACCATAGAATCACATACTCAAGAACTGAATGAGATCATAAAGGTCATAGCGTAACCTTTCACTCAATCCAGGATTTGTCCTGATGGCTTTCACACAGGCAATTCTGGGGGTGGGGTGGAAGGCCTTACAAAACAAAAAGGGGATTAGACAAATTCATAAGGTGGCGAAGGAGATGTTTCACAAACATAAGAGAAAACATAAAGGTAAGAATGGGAATATTAGACCAAATGGGTGTTGTATAGTCCTCTCCTTCTTGAAGAAACAAAGTGGGAGAGGGGCAAAAGAAGCCAGTAAAGTTGTGCAGAATAGCTTGGTAAAGGATGGGAGGAAGGTGTTCCATGTTAAGCTGTAAGGAGTTGATGCAACTACAGAGTCTAGATAGGGCAGCACCTATTCATATACAGTATGTGTTCCATTAGACATGAGGTAGTAGGTAATGTCCTCAGAGAGACCCTTAAGAGACAGGAGGAAGGGGAAAAGGGCACATGAATCAGTAAACTGCACCCAAGACACAAAGAACTGAGACACTCCCCCTTTTTTTTCTTAGTATTTTAAGTAGCTAGAAGTTACTTGGTAAAGAGGATACAAGTGGTACCCTACATTCAAGATAACACAGCAGAATAGTTAAGTGTCCAGCAGATGAGTGGAGAGGAGTAAGGGGAAATCCAATAGATTATGAAGTCCAGAAACAAAGCAGACATTGGAGAGTCTGTCCATGGGCAGAAATATATCCCTGAACTGCTCTATTTGAGGACAGAAGTGGGCAAGAGAACTAAACGCTGAGTGGAGATGGGGGTGTGGGCTAGAGATGATGCTAAAATAAGAACATGGGATAGTTCTTTGGACTAGGGGACTTTGCCACAGTAGATGGGGAGGAGGTTGTAACCTGGGGCAGAATACAGGAGGCCAAAACTGTAACTCACAACAAATCCCACCCATTCTGGCCTCAAACACTGACAGGTGTAGAAATGGGCCAGAAGTGAGCCTGAGGATGGGAAGATCAATGGATTCAGTTGAGGATCTGGGGGGAAAAAAACGTGTGGGAGAATGACAAAACACCAGCCTAAAAAAGTTCCTATCCCCCAAGATGACTCAATACCTAAATCAGGACTAGGGTTTGGAAAACACATTTTTTTTTTTTTTTACTGAGACCCACAGTAACAAGTACATTTTTCCTGCCACCCAGTACACAAATACATATATATTCTTCCTAGTGCCCTAACATTGGTTAAGTGGCAGTGACTCACTCAAATCAGTGAGTCTTGAACTAAGACTACAAACCACATGCTGCAAATTGCTGTCCTGTTTTTCATTAAGAGTGGGTCCTGAAATCAAACCATTGTAATGGGTGTGACAAGTATTTTTTCAAATAAAACAGAAAATAGAGCATACTGCAGACAGCAAGGAAAAACATTACTTTCTGAAACTTTTGGTTCGCTTTTGTATTTACACGTGTGCACTGAGTCGCGATGTAAAGTTTGGATAACAAAGACCTAAAGTACATCTTGAAGGAAATGGAAATGGATGTTACATTTACAGCCAAATGAGGGTGTTTTACACACAGAGCTAACTCCAGGAGAAGCTAGCTAACAATTACGGAACAGGTACAGTACAGGGCGGGAGCCTTCACAGGAATTAACATATTCACTCCCAACTGATAGATGAGGAAACGAAGACTCAGTCACATTGCGAGTCTGTAGCAGTCTGAGATTGGAAACCACTGATGTCCGGGTCGAGCCCGCTCCGCTGCCCCAGGAAGCGCCAACCCGCTACGCATGGAGAGCCCGCCATCGTCACTGGCGGTGACTGGGCCGCCGCCCGCCTTCTGGAGATCAGGGCGGCCTCTGCCCCAGTAGGGCCGGGCTGAAGGCGGGACGCCCACATCGAATCGCTTGGCGCTGGGACAAACCCGCTCTCCCTGGAGACCCAGCTGCGGGGACTTCACAGCCCAGTGGTGAACGGTCGAGGTCTCGATACCCACGACGCGCGTGGCTTGGCCCTTCCGAGCCACTATCCCCAGCCCTAGTACGCGCCACTCTCGCGATATGAATGGCCGGGCCCCTAGGATTCGTCACTGACCCAGTTTCCGCTCCCTGAGAGGGGCCCAGTCCCGCGCGGGCCGGGACAGTACCTGAGACAGGAGGCGCCTCCGCCATCCCGTGCCGCAACACCTAAAGCGAGCCCTGCAACCTAGAAAGGGCTGTCACCCGGTCACGTGCCCTCGGCTTCCGGCGCCGCAAGACTAGTCGCCTCTGCGCGCGCGGTGGACAGCCACCGAGGTTGCGCTGCCTGAGTGAACTGTGCGGTACGTCGGTGACGTCAGACACAAGCGCCAGGCGCCGGCCTACAGTCCTGGCTGTAGGTAGTAAAGCTCGCGCCGGGTGCGGGAGCGTGCAGGAATTTGCGTAGTCATTGTTTTTCTTTTTGAGATTCGCGGTGCTCTCTTGCTACCATGCTCTGTTGCCCTGGCACCCAACTAACTTCACATGGCCTGCTGGAGTCAACTCAGACGTCACCTTCTTACCTAGAGTAGTTCAGGTTTGAAGTTAAAAAACAAAATCCTGCTAAGTAGTCGCAGGGGAATGTGGGGGAAAATAACGTGCAAAACAAACGATAACAAGGCTAATATACAGAGAACTCTTACAAAGAACTTCTAAGCCAAAAAGCGATATAAAAACCATGTGTTAGAAATGGTAAAGGATTTGAACCGGCAGATGACAACAAAATAAGATGGATACTGAACATAAAGGGGAAAGTATGGAGGCGCTGATAATTTGTAAAGTAACAGCAGTAAAAAAAAAATTTTTTTTAATGTTTATTTTTGAGAGAGAGACAGGGAGGGGCAGAGAGAGAGACAGACAGACAGAATCTGAAGCAGGCTTCAGGCTCTGAGCTATCAGCACAGAGCCAGTTGCGGGGCTCAAAACTCATGACCTGAGCCTAAATTGGATGCTCGGATGCTCAACGGACTGAGACACTCAGGGGGTCCGAAAGTAACAGAATTTTAAATGAGCGTGTGGAGTTTGTTTTGTTGTTGCATTACTAACTAGAACATAACATTTAAGTGTGAAGCAGCTGCATTTGTAAAGAAAACATGAAATAGATTAATTCACATGTGGGTTTTTCTGTTTGCTTTTTTTTACACTTGATCTTAGCCAAAAGACAAGAAACGATTTTTAAATTTTATTTTAGAGAGAGAGTGTGCTAGTGGGGGAGAGAAACAGAGGGAGAGAGAGGATCTTACCAGCATGGAGCTGACCCGGGGCTGGATCCCATGACCCTGGAATCATGACCTGAGCTGAAATCAAGAGTGGGACCCTAAACCCACTGAGCTACCCAGGAGCCCCATTCACGTGTTTTAATACCTCCTGTCTTAGGCATTGCTTTAAGTGCTGAAGGTAGATGGTGAAAAAGACGAACATGGTCCCCACCCTCATGAAGTGCATTATCTAGTAGAGGAAATTAAAAACTAAATAATTTATAAATTAATAACTTGTAGAATAATTTCAAATTATGTTAGCATTGTGAAAGAAATAGGCAGGGTAACAGTGATAGAGACTTAATGGGATCTGCTCCAGAAAAGGTGGCCAGGATCTTTGAGGAGAAAGAAAGATGAGAAGGAGTAGCTAGCTAGCTACATGAGGATTCAGAGAGAAGGAATAGTATGTGCAGAGGGTATGAAGAAGGAAAGACCTTGAAGTGTTCAAGATGTTGAAGTATCTGCTGGAGAATAGTAAGCAAGAAGAGTGGCACAGTATGAAATTGAAGAGTTAGGTAAGGAGATCACTCAGATCACCTGCAGGCCATGATAAAGGATTTTATTCCAAGTGCAGTAAGAAGTTATTGAAGGGTTCTAAGCAAAGAAGTGGTATCTGAGCTACACTTAGATTTCTCTTCCACCCAAGGAAACAGTGAATTGTGGGGGGAGAAAGCATAGAAGTGGGTAGATCAGTTACATTTTTGTATTACACTAATGCAGAAGATGATGGTGGCCTTGGACTAGAGTGACAGCAAATGAGATGGAGAGAAGAGGACAGATCTGAGGTATATTTGAAATATAACCAGTGTCCAGCTTCCAAACTTTTTCCATACCGACGGGTGTGATGTGATACCTTATTGTAGTTTTAATTTGCACTTGATTACTAATGAATCTGAACATTTCTTAATGATCTTTTTAGTTTCTTCTTTTTAAATTTATATCCGTTGGCCATTTTTCTTTTTCTTTCTTTTTTTGATTTTTGAGAGAGAGAGAGTGCAAGTGGGGGAGGAACAGAGAGAGGGAGACAGAAGAACCGAAGCAGGCTCCATGCTGGCAGCAGCTAGCTTGAACTCACGAACCCTGAGATCATGACCTGAGCTGAAGTTGGATGCTTAACTGACTGACCCACCCAGGTGCCCCCATTGCCCATTTTACTATTGGGGTTGCTTTATTTTTCTTGCTGATGGTTTCTTATATATTGCAGATATCAATTCCTTATCATTTTTAGACATTTCAGTTGTTTTCTCTTCCATTGTCTACTAATTTTGTACTTTACTGAACATAAATCCTTAATTTTGACACATCAGCTCATCAAACAAACAAACTATATTGTCACCTTTAGAAATTGCCTGATGTTGGTGGCTCAGTCGGTTAAGCGTCTGACTTTGGCTCAGGTCGTGATCTTGCGGTTTGTGAGTTCGAGCCCTGCGTCGGGCTCTGCTGACAGCTCGGAGCCTGGAGCCTGCTTCAGATTCTGTGTCTCCCTCTCTCGCTGCCCCTCCCCGGCTTGTGCTCTGTCTCTGTCTCTCAAAAATGAATAAATGTCAAAAAAAAATTTTAAGTACCTGATGTTTCAGTCTGGGTCCAGTTCAGAGAGAAACCACGCAATCATTTGAACAGAGAAGGTCTTATTTATTTAAAGACTTATCAACTATAACAGAGGATTGGAGAAATAAGGAATTGACTAGTAAAGAAGTAAAAAACAAACAAACAAAAAAAACCCCTCTAAAATAATAAAGGATTAGCAATATAAAGAACAGCCACTACCTCTATGGTTGAGATAGACTGCCCACTGAAGATCGCCTCAGAGCTGAGGTGCGGACCTTCTCAGAGAGGATGTGTCTGTGGCTCACTAGATGCCAAGGAAGCAGTGTGGTGCTACAATGGCAGAAGCTGCTAGAAATCTACCATGTAGGATGCTAGGGAAAGTAAATCATGGGGAGATGTCTCAGAAAAGGCACTCTACTATAAACCACCTGAGGTGATGCCAAGAGCAGTTTCTGGCTGTTGGCCACCATAAACTGAAAAGGCCAGGGGCTGAAGAAGCTCTGTACGTTGCAGGAGCCAAACACTGAAGAAGCTGCCTGTAGCACAGAAGCCTGCCTAACTCAAACTGTAGAAACAGGAAAAAAAACCTTTTCCTCTTGCGATATCTCTCTGGTGCCCTCTACTGACAAATTTTAGTATCTGCCAGCTGATAAAGAATATATTTTTTAAATGTTTATTTATTTTTTAGAAAGCACAAGCGGGGGGTGGAGGCAGAGAGAGGGGGACAGAGGATCTGAAGCAGGTTCTGCGTTGAGAGCAATGAGCCCTATGCAGGGCTTGAACTCACGAACCACGAGATCATGACTTGAGCCAAAGTTGGATGCTCAACTGACTGAGCCACCTGGGCACCCCTTGGATAAATATTTAAAAGGGTCCACATCATTTCACAGAGCAAGCAAAAAGGATAAATTTGGAACTGAATAGCAATAATTCATAACTGGCATACTAGGGAAAATTTTCATTATTTTCAAAACTTGTAAATGAAGTAAGCAAACAATTATCTTGCCCTCCCTATACAGACAGTATTTCATACAACATACCAAAATGTATGACAAACAATAAAAGTGGTATTCAGATGGAAATTTATAGCTATAACTACTTGCATTTAAGAAGTCCAGGGGCACCTGGGTGGCTCAGTTGGTTAAGTGTCTGACTCTTGGTTTCGGCTCAGGTCGTGATCTCACGGTTTGTGGGTTTGAGCCCCATGTAAGGCTCTGTGCTGACAGAGGGGATTCTGGGATCCTCTCGGGATTCTTGGGATTCTCTGCCCCTTTCCTGCTCTCTCACTCTCTCTCAAAATAAATAAACATTAAAAAACAAAGTCTAGACACTGGAATATTATTCGGTACTGAAAAGAAATGAGCTGTCAAGCCATGAATAATACATGGAGGAAACAAATGCATATCATTAAGTGAAAGAAACCAATCTGAAAGGCTATATTCTGTATGATTCCAACTATACGACATTCTGGAAAATGCAAAACTGTGGAGACAGTTGCTAGGGCTTAGGGGACGGGAAAGAAAAATAGGCAGAGAACAGAGGCTTTTTAGGGCAGTGCAGCTGTTTTCTATGATACAGTGGTGGATACATTGTCAAAACCCATAAAATGTACACCAAAAGTAAACTCTACTGTAAACTATGGACCTTGGGTGATACTAATGTATCAATGTAGGTTCATGTATTGCAACAAATGTACCACTGTGGTGTGGAATGTCAATAATAGGGGAGGCTGTGCATGTGTGAGGACACAGTATATGTGGGAATTCTCTGTACCTTCTTAATTCTGCTGTGAATCTAAACCTGCTCCAAAAAATAAAGTTTATTAATAAAAAGAGACAGACCTCAAATCAGTAGCTTAATCTTCTACCTTAAGAAACTAGAAAAAGAAAAGCAAACTAAACCAAAACAAGTAGAAGGAAACAATAAATGTTAGAGCAGAAATAAAATAAAAATAAGAAAATTAAAAAAATCCAAGAAAACAAAGTAATTCATCAAACAAAAAGAAAAAATTGTCTTTTAGCTTAGATTGACAAGAAAAAAGAAAAAAATTATTATAATTAGGAATCAAAGAGGGGGACATTACTATGAACTTTAAAGAAGTAAAAAGTGGGGTGCCTGGGTGGCTCAGTTGATTGAGCGTCTGACTTCGGCTCAGGTAATGATCTCACAGTTCATGGGTTCGAGCCCCACATCAGGGTTTCTGCTGCCAGCGCAGAGCCTGCTTCAGATCCTCTGGTCTCCTCTCTCTCTGCCCCTCCCCGTGTGCTATCTCTCTCAAAAAAAAAAAAAAAATAATAAAAATAATAAACATTAAAGAAAAAATTCTCTCCCTCTCCCTCTGCTCCATCCCCCCCCCCAAAAAAGAAAGAAAAAGAATTATAAGGGAATACTATGAAAAGCTTTGTACTAAGAAATTAGATTACTAAAATGACATGGGAAAATTCCTAGAAATATACAAACTACCAAAATGGACTCAAGAAGAACAGAAAATCTGAATAGACCTATATAGCAAGTAAAGAGATTTAACTAGGAATAAGAAAGCTTCCAACAAAACCCAGGCCCAGATGGCTTCACTGGTGAATTCTACCATACATTCAAAGAATTGACACCAATCCTTCACAAACTCTCCCCAAAAATAGATGAGGAGGGACTACTTCCCAACTTTTTCTCTGGATGAAAACTCTGCCTTAGGGCAATCAATGCCTATCTTCCCATTGCAGAAATTGATGGCAACAGCCCAGACTGTCCATGAAAACAGACTGAGACTGATTAGGCATTCTAGGGCAGTGGTTCTTAGCTCTGGCTACATATAAGAACTACCTGGGGAGCTTTTAAAAATCCAAGTGCCCACACCATATTCAGATTCATTATATTAGAATCTATGGGGGGGGGGGGTAGGAAAATATAAAAGGAAAACTATAGTAATATGGATAATACAGGCTAAAGTGCCAAACTTTTACGTTCTTTCAAATTCTGTGTCTCCCTCTCTCTGTGCCCCTCCCCACTTGTGCTCTGTCTCTGAAAAATAAACATTAAAATGCAAATCTGACCTGCTTTTAACTCTACATGTTTCTCAAGTCCAACCCCTCCTCTCCTTTCCTCTTTCAACTCTGGATCTTTCCAATCTCCTTTGGAGATGATATCATTGGATCATTCCAATCTCCTTTGACCTTGCTAAACTTCCAGGGCTGATAGATTACAACCTAAGGATACCACCAGTACTCAATTCAGCTTCTAATGGTTAACAGGTGAGATACTAAACAGAGATATTGACTGGTGGCAGCTACTGGTGGAGTGATTATCAGAGGCTATGTTGTGCCTGGGACTTTGCCACAGGACTCATCTTCTCCATTTTCCTTAAATTCACTAAGATTGACATAGACCAAGACCTGGCTTTAGTTCTTTTCCCAGTACAGCAAGAATTAGCAGAATGACAAAAGTGTTAAGGAATCTTCAGGAAAAGGAAAACTGGTCAGAAGCAGAAAATCGACTTTGTGGTGCATGTGTGGGGAGTGGAAGCAATTATTACAGCATTTAACATTGAAAAGCGGGACAGAGCAAAGAGAGAGGCTGCAGAGAAATTTCTGGGATTCTTATTGGCAAGTGACAGGAACCCAACTCCAACTAGTTTAAGCAGATAAAGGGGTTTACTGGCAGAATTCTCAGTTCACAGAATTAAAGGAAGAGTTGCCGAGACTTGGAGCACTCTGGGAATCTCAAGGATCAGAGGTTTGGCTCAGTGCCATTAGGATTCTTTCATTCAGCCTCTCATCTTGGCTCCCCTCCAGCCTCAATATCTCAAGCTTCTCATACTGACAAAGAATTTAGGGGGTGGGGGAAGAAAGCATTTCCCCTAGTTTCCATTTAGTAAATTCAAGGGAAGAACTTCAACAGGCACAGCCTGGTCTCTAATTGGTATTTTTGCAATAATCACACAGTTATAATTGGGGAGGCAGTTCCGTAAAAAAAAAAAAAAAAAAAAAAAAAATGTTGTTCTGAAAGGACTAAGCAATAAACCATTATAGAGAGGCAAGGACCAAGTCACAGGCAGCTTTGTATGCCTTGCTGGAGGTGTCAGGGAACCATGAAAGACATTAAGTAGTGACTAGGTCAGATTTGTATTTTAATGTTGATTTATTTTTGAGAGAGAGAGACAGAGCATGGGGGGGGGGGCAGTGCAGAGAGAGAGAGGGAGACACAGAATCTGAATCAGGCTTCAGGCTCTGAGCTGTCAGTACAGAGCCTCACATGGAGCTCGAACTGGGGAACGGTGGGATCCTGACCTGAGCCGAAGTCAGTGCTCAACCGACTGAGCCACCCAGGCGCCCCCAGATTTGTATTTTATTTTATTTAAAAAAATTTTTTTTTCAACGTTTATTTATTTTTGGGACAGAGAGAGACAGAGCATGAACGGGGGAGGGGCAGAGAGAGAGGGAGACACAGAATCGGAAACAGGCTCCAGGCTCTGAACCATCAGCCCAGAGCCCGACGCGGGGCTCGAACTCACGGACCGCGAGATCGTGACCTGGCTGAAGTCGGACGCTTAACCGACTGCACCACCCAGGCTCCCCCAGATTTGTATTTTAGAAAGAGAAGTATAGCTGTGATGAATGGACTCAAGGAAGCGAAACTGCACGAAGAGATAGCAAGTCATTAATTCCAAAAGACTATGGGATGGATGTCTAGGTTAAGGAAAGTTGAAAGAGGAAAAGAGGGAAGGGGTTGGATTTGAGAAACATGTACAGTTAAAAGCAGGGTTTGATGATTAACTGTGCAGAGTGAGGCAAAATGTAGGCATTAAGGACAACTCAACAGCTTTCTGTTTTGGATGGAGGATGATTCCATGACCTGAAACAGGGAAAACAGGAGGAGGAGATTCAGGTCTAAGGGAAAGGTAATGGCTACCTTGGCCACTTGAATGCGAAGTGTTTGTGGGCTTCTGGAACATCCAAATAATTCTTAGGCAAAAAGCTGGATATGAATAGGATTCTGAAACTCAGGGGCAAGATCTGGGATAGAAGTATAGATTTAGTGGTCAGTAAAGTCATGAGAATAGTTGAGTTCAGTAAATATAAGTGATCAAAGAAAGAAGTATGATAGCTAAAAGTTAGAATCCTAAGAACACTAACATTACAGTTAGTGTTTCAGAGCGATGAGGATTTCAGAAAGGAGTCTTAGAATAGTCAGAAGAACAGGAAAACCAGAGAGCATTGTCACAAAAACCAAGGGAGTAGAGATTTTGTTAGAATGATTGATCACGGGTATCCGATGCACTAAAAAGGTCTAGTTGGAAGACTATCAACCATTACAATTGGCTATACATGGGGCACTGATAACATTGGCAAGAAAGAAAGCAGGAACGTTTGCTGAGAGTGAATCCCAAGAAAATAAGCTCAATTTAGATATCAGATTTTAGGTAATGGTGGGACATTTCATTGGGAATGCCCAGTACTGAAAATAAGAATGAAGAGGTCTAGACTAGTGACAATTATTTTGAGTCTTTAGCAATAGGTAATACATAAAATGTTGGGTGTGACATGTTTCAAAGAGAATATAAAGGGTGAGAGGAAGTCCAAGATTGAAACTATAATGAAAGAAATATTTAAAGAGCTGAATGAGAAATTATAGAGAGGCCAAGGAAGATTTCAAGAAGGTAATGATGAATAGTACAAAGGCTTCTTGAGAGGGTGAGATTAGTCTGCACGAATGAATCATTAAAGACCCTGCAATTAGGCAGGAGTTTGGACTCCTGGCATCTTCCAAGAAAAGAATGAAGCCTCTGTTTTTGTTGTTAATAATCCTTCAAATGAGAATAGCAAGCTGCAAAGTATAGGTAACCCTTGAACAACATGGGGAATAGGGCACAGTTGAAAATCTGCATCTAACTTTTAACTCCCCCCAAACTTAACTACTAATAGCCTACTATTGACCAAAAGTCTTACCAATAACATAGACAATTAACTCATATTTTGTACATGTATTAGAAACAATAAAGTAAGGAAAAAGAAAATATTATAAGAAAATCATAAGGAGAAAATACATTTATAATACTGTACTGCAAAAAGTCCATGTAGAAGTAGATCGTGTTCAAACCTGTATTGTGTAAGTGTCAACTGTACTCACGACCATTACCTCAACGATTCATCACAAAAGCCTTGTGAAGTGAGCATGATTTTACTAATAAGGAAGGTTAGTGAAGTGACTAGGCTACATAGTAGTTATTAGACAGTAGATGAGGGCCCAGGCCTGGATTGTTCTTTATTCTTTCCTCTGATGCTAGCAGTTAAGTTTGATTTTTAGACTGAATCAACATTAAAATTATATTATTCCTGTACTAGAGGTTTTAGGCTGAAGTGATATTAAAATTGTATCCTTTTGAAAAATATTTATTGAGTATAAATAAATGTCCTGTACACATTAAATATCAAGAAATATTCATTATTGATTACAAGTCAGGCTGTAATACTGAGGGAACCACAGAATCAAAATATCCACTCATGATATAGTAGTGATAATTCCATTCCAATATCAGACATAGTAATGAATTACTCACAAGACACAATAAAACCCATCAAAAAGGCTACCACTTTAACCAACCTATAATACCACAATAGAAAATGGTTTTGAATCATAGTATAAGCAGTCCCAATAATCTCATCTTTGTCTTATCAATTTATCAATTTGAGATTGTGGAGTTAACACTATCTTAGAATGTAAAGATTCCACTTCCTTGGTTTTATTTCAAATTATTATTAATAAATGAAAACAAGTCATACATAGCCACTGATACTTTTAAGTACATTAGTCTTTCATAAGAAAAAAGACATAAAAATTTAGTATGAAGAAAGCATCCCCCAAACAATGAGTCTCTTAACGGAAAAAAAATAAAAGAGCACTATAATTAACCTTTCCTTCGAAGAAAGGAAAGAAACATAAATCTGTTATGGTAAATTCGGAAAGATAAATATTTCCTAGTCCCACAATATGTGTTTATTTTACACGATGTATTTGAATGATGCAAGTCTATGAAGCAGGGATCTGTGGTAATCCAAATTCATCCACCAGGACTCCATCCTGTGAAAAGAAAGCAATGTGTAGTGCCACTGTTTTTCAGTTGATAAAACAAATGATCACAAGTTTTTAGTAGTCAAAATTCATTTCCCAATGTTTAATCAGTGAACACCAAAATCCCACTGAGAAGATTAGAAAGCATTTTCATGAAAGATAAAGGGTGAAGTGATAAGATAAGAAAAGACTGGAAAAGCTCAGGGTGGTCCTTTGCAGCACAACGGAAGAGTGAAAGAGCAACAGTAAACTAGGAAGGGTCTGGGTGGAAAGGATGAGGAGTCAGTCCTTGCCTCCAGATTCCCATTTTCACTCTGATGTCTTTTTTTTTTTTTTTTTAACTTTATTTATTTTTGAGACAGAGAGAGAGCATGAATGGGGGAGGGGCAGAGAGAGGGAGACACAGAATCTGAAACAGGCTCCAGGCTCTGAGCGGTCAGCACAGAGCCCGATGTGGGGCTCGAACTCACGGACTGCGAGATCATGACCTGAGCTGAAGCCGGCCGTTCAACTGACTGAGCCACCCAGGCGCCCCTCACTCTGATTTCTAAAGTGAACCATTATCTTTTGTAGCTTCCCAATCCTTAAAGGAGCAGTGCCCCAGGACAGGCAGTTATTTCCATATCATACTTTTCTACAAACTTAGAGACAGCAATACTACTATCAATTAAGAAACCATATCTCAACGGCACATTTAACGCAGGAATCTGTGACCTTCTAAAAGTAGAAATAACATAGATGCTTCAGGGTACTGAAAAGGTAAGCTGTGGTGGGTAGCGTTAATAAAAATCATTTCAGGTAGGGGCAACTGGGTGGCTCAATCGGTTGAGTGTCTGACTTCAACTCAGGTCATGATCTCATGGTTCATGAGTGAGCCCTGCTCACTGGCTGTCAGGCTCACTGCTGTCAGTGCAGAGCCTGCTTTGGATCCTCTGTACCCCCCGCCCCTCCTTGCTTACACATGTACTCTCTCTCAAAAATAAATAAAAGATTAAAAAAAATTATTTCAGGGGTGCCTGGATGGCTCAGTCGGTTAAACGGCTGACTCTTGGTTTTGGCTCAGGTCATGATTTCGTATTTCATGAGTTTGAGCCCTGTTTTGGGCTCTGCGCTGACAGTGCAGAGTCTGCTTGGGATTCTCTCTCTCCCTCTCTCTCTCTGCCCCCTCCCGCTCACACTGTCTCTCTCGAAATGAATAAACTTAAAAAAATTAAAAAAAATAATTTTAGGTAAGCTGAGAAAAAGCAACCTGTAAACCTGGAACCCTGAAATGACCAGAGACAGGGGTGGGGTGGAATGAGCACTAGAGAAAAGTAAGATTACTCTAGACTCAAGGAAGAAGGGAGGGTACGGTAGGGGGAAGATGCACATTCATAGAAATTAGCTATAAGGGACCTTGGAAATGATCTACTTCCCACCTTTTGCTCCCCACATTTCACATGCAGGAAAAACTGATAAGGTTCTGAGAGAAAACAAGAATTTCTAATTTGCTCCAAGTCATACAGTAAACAAAGGCAGAGCTGAAACTGGCTCTCACTCAAGGACTGTGCACACTGAACGTGCACATTGGGAGATAAAGCAAACACCAAGGAGATAAGGCAAACAGAAAAAATGGCAAGAGAAAAAAATGACACATTACACCAGGAACTAAGATGGAGTGAACAGGATTTCATAAGCAACAAAATTTTATCTGTTTATAATAATGACAACTGTGTAGCTTTGGACGGGGCTTTCAGTGTGAAGTCCTTTTACATACAAGATCTAACTTGTTCTACACAACAATTATGTAAGATAATTGTAATTATCTGCATTTTACAGATGTAAGGATCAGAAAAGTTCACAACAATTAAGTGATTTGTCAAGGTCTCATAGGGAGTTAGTGGCAGGACTGAGACTTAAACCCAGGTGTCCTGATTCTTTACCTTGTTAATGAGAAACTTTCAACATTAAGTTTTATACTTAAATTATTAATCCCTATTTAAAAAAATCCACCTGGAGCATTCCCTTTGGAATATACTCTCTCTGTAAAGAGAGCTTTCATACTATTCTTCCTTTCTGATTTTAGACTCTAATAAACTTTTGCCTGCTGCTCAAAAAGAAAAAAAAAAGTCCACCCTACAATTAAGCAGTGTGTATGGAAGATAGAACTTTCCTTCACACTGCTGCCCAGCATGGTTCATGAATGTGTTGGTAATGCTTTTCCAGGAAATACTGTCTGAAACCTAGAAATGGCACCCAGTGCAAGCTCACAAGGGTAATTCCTGGGCCTCAGTGACACTACGTACACAGCCTGTCCACAGTCCAATGCAAGAAAACTAGACTTTCAAGGTGTCCCAAAACAATGACTAGCACGGTCTTTCCCCGTTCAAACTTAAGACTACCTTGTAGATTCCCAAACTGGGATCAAGCATAAAACCTTAACCATTTTGCATAGCAAACATAAAGAGAAAAAGCTTTCACCTTATTCTTTGTGTCAGTGGGAACGCCTTCTGGAATTGCAGGTGCAGATGCCGCTTCATCCAAGTAAGAACTGTCTTCATCAGCCAGAAGCTCGTCACCCAGTGCATCCAACTCTGAGATTGAAACAGTTGACATTTCAAAAACAGTTATGCAAGAAAACTGGCAGCTAATGTTAAGAAAGTTAGCCAAATTATTATGAGACATGAATTTCAAAACAAAGGGAAAAGGATTTTTAATTTTTAAAAAATGTTTTATTTATTTTTGACACAATACAAACAGGGGAGGGGCAGAGAGAAAGGGAAAGAGGATTTGAAGCAGGCTGTGAGCTGACAGTAGTGAGCCCAATGAGGGGCTCAAATTCAAGAACTGTGAGATCATGACTGGAGCCAAAGCTGGACTCAATGGACTGAGCCACCCAGGTGCCTGGGGGGAAAGGATTATTAATCTCTATTTTCAAAATAAAAGATGACCATCTTAAGAAATTTTCAATGGAACTGATGTGGTAGAATCTATGAAAAACACAAATCAAAGTAAAACAAAACAACCATTCCCCACAGGTTTACAAAGCCCTAGTCTTCATGAGAAGAGTCTATATATAGCTATCAGTTGGCCAATTCAAATTAGAAAATCTGGACAATAACAAATGTAAAAAATTCTCTCAGTTATTGATGAGCTTGAGAGAAGGCAGTGAAAGGAGGCATGAAATCGTTGCATACTGAGTGACCATCACATGAAATCAAGCTTTAAAAATATGTCTATGGTAAAGTGAGTTGGAAGTGACCAGGAAGAATGACAATAGCAGATAGAGACATAGCAGGAAACCCAGGATGGGAAATAAAATAAAGAAATGAATGTGAAAAAAAAAAGGTTCTAGGCAAAAACAGAATGGGAGAAAGAAGGCAAGGGGTGAGAGGAAGGGAGGGGGGAGAGAGAGAAGGAGAAGAGGAGGAGAAGAAGAACTGAGATGGGAATCATGTGACAGAAAATCCTGTGTGAGGTGGTTCTGCCATCTACCTAGTTACTCATGCTAGACACTGACAGACATTTTTTTTAATGTTTTATTTATTTATTTTGAGAGAGAGAGAGAGAAGTGGGGGAGGGGCAGAGAGACGGAGAGACAGAATCTCAAGCAGGTTCCACACCATCGGTTCAAGGCCTGATGCGGGGCTGGATCTCACAAACCGCAAGATCATGACCTGAGCCAAGATCAAGAGTCAGACACTTAACTGACTGCGCCGCCCAGGTGCCCCCGACAAACATTCTTGACCTCCCCTCCTTCCACATCCACTTTTCTGTTTCTGCTAATATCACCTTAGTCGCTATCATCTTTTCTTCAAAACTTTATTTTTTAAATTCCAGTATAATTAACACACAGTGTTATATTCACTTCAGGTGTACAATATAGTAATTAACAATTCTGTACATTACTCAGGCTCATCATGATAAATGTACTTACCCCCATCACCAATTTCGCCTGTCCCCCACCTACCTCCCCTCTAGCAGTTTGTTCTCTATAGTTAATAGTCTGTTTCTTTATCTCTTTTTTCTTGGTTTTGTTTCTTTTTTTTTTTTTAATTTTTTTTTTAACGTTTATTTATTTTTGAGACAGAGAGAGACAGAGCATGAACGGGGGAGGGTTAGAGAGAGAGGGAGACACAGAATCTGAAACAGGCTCCAGGCTGAGCGGTCAGCACAGAGCCCGACGCGGGGCTCGAACTCACGGACTGCGAGATCATGACCTGAGCTGAAGTCAGCCGCTGAACCGACTAAGCCTCCCAGGCGCCCCTTGGTTTTGTTTCTTAAATTCCACATATAAGTGAAATCATATGGTATTTGTCTTTCTCTGACTTATTTCACTTAGCATAATACCCTCTAGTTCCATCCATATTATTGCAAATGCCAAGATTTCACTCTTTTTGATGGTAATATTCCATTGTGTGTGTGTGTATCCACATCTTTATCCATTCATCTATGGATGGACACTTGGGACTGCTTCCATATCTTGGCTATTAAAAGTAGTGCTGCAAGAAATATAAAGGTGCATGTATTTTTTTCAAATTAGTGTTTTCATTTCTTTGGGCAAAGGCTCCTCTCCCTGAGGCCAGGCAACAACCCCTCCCATTTTTTTCCTATTATCTCCTGCTCATCCTTCAGGACCCATGCCTGTGCCCACTCCCAACTAGGATAGATTCCCCAGCTATGTGCTCCATGGTACCCCACACTTCTCCTTCCCAACAGTTTGTGCTCTTGTAATTAATCACTTGAAGTAAGTTTCTTACCCCTGGTGATGGAAGCTTCATAAATGCAGGGACCATATTTTCCTTCTTCAATGTTGAATTCCTAGCACCTAACATAGTACCTGGCCTATGGTAGATACACACGAAGTACTTGCCAGTGACTGTTTCTTGATCTGCTTTGTTGTTCTGAGGGAGAGGACTCCAAAAATAGGGAGAGCAAAATCAAAAGGAAAATGGCAGGGAAACGCAGTGCTTAGATACCAAGCACCAGGTCAGCAGACACTTTTGCCCATATTTTCCTCCAGAGCTTATCTGTCCAAGAGTTGTTAGTGGATCATGCACATCTGACATGCCAGCTTCATAAGCTCTTTGCCCAGAGACTGTACCATAAACTAACTCTCACAGAACCTTCACTGGAATTTTAGCATTTGGGAAAAGGTCCCAGGAAGTTGCTCCTTTCAGACTCTAAAACTTTTTTTTCCCAACTGCTTTTCCCATAACATACCTGCTTCCAGGTCATCTTCGTCTAATTCTGGGGTGCCATAACTACGGCTCAGTGCTTCTTGGATTTCACTGGCATCTTCCATCATATCTTCTAGCTGGTCTTGTAAATCCTTGTAGAAATGTATATGACAGTTTTCATTAATTTTTTACTATTTTCCTCTAACTAACCCTCACTCCACTCTCTCCTCTGAATCTCAGAAGCAAGCGATTTTTAAAAAGATAACGTATGCAAAATGGTGAGCACATACCAGTTTTCAACAATTGTTAGTTCCCTACCCATAACTCAGTCCTTGCCTACTGACTGCTTTTAGTCAACAACTGACCAGGTGCTCCGGTAAAGTACAGGTCTGAATAACTCCTGAATGCCCCTTCCAATTAAAAGTATAAAAGAGCTTAATGAATTATTTAAAAATCACAAAACTGGAGTCCCATAACAATAACCGTGAATGCCAATGACCACATAATCCTCCTTTTTGGTGATAAAATGTAAACTCAAAATTAAGGAAGAATTAAATTGGGGCACCTGGCTAGTTCAGTCTGAAGAGTGTGTGACTCTTGATCTTGGGGTCATGGGCTTGAGCCCCACGCTAGGTGTAAAGATAACTGAAAAAAAAAAACCTTAAAAAAAAAGAAAAGAGGGGCGCCTGGGTGGCTCGGTCGGTTGAGCGTCTGACTTCAGCTGAGGTCATGATCTCACAGTCTGTGGGTTCGAGCCCCACATCGGGCTCTGTGCTGACAGCTCAGAGCCTGGAGGCTGCTTCCGACCCTGTATCTCCCTCTCTCTCTGCCCCTCCCCCACTCTCACTTTGTCTCACTCTCTCAAAAATAAATAAATGTAAAAAATTTAAAAAAAAGAAAAGAATTAAATTGGTGATCTTGCATTTGAATTTAAGGTGCTTCAGGGAAATCCAAAGTCCTACTGCAAGAACAGATGCCCATTAGTCTGTCATTACAGAAAGTTTACCTAAAACACTAAATTCAGCCTCCACACTATCAACATTTTTCTAGTTTATGGAGAAAAGGAGGTAATAGAGACAAGCAAATTAATCTTCTTAAGTCAGCCAAAGATGGACCATACTGTGCAGGGAAAAAAGACAACAGTGGAAACAACTGGGTAGTACAAAAAGTTGTACTGAGCCAACCCTGGATGGAGAAACAGAAATGGAATCAGGATAGGCTTGATATCCGAGACCAGGCTGGTGAAAATTGACTGAGAGCATAAGTCATCTGTGAATGATCTACCTGTGATTAGCTAGAAGACTACAAAGCCAGGAATAATGTAAAAAGCAATCTGAGAAGTGCTACAGCATAATAAAGGGCAGCTAATATAATGGCTAGGAGCACAGACTCTGAAGCTCAAATCTTGCCTTACTCAATGAGAAATAAAGCCTCTAAGCCTTAATGTCCTTGTGCATAAAATAAGATTATTAATAGCTATACCTCATAGGATTATTAAAGGATTTATCACAGTAATACATGTAAAACACTAAGCACTTAATACTATATATCTTCCATTGTGTTAAGGATGTGCAGAGCAACAATATGCTCGTTATATGCTGAAAATTCCACAGAGAGGAAAGAGAGTATTGTTGATAATGCAGAAAGTCCAAACCAGCACCATTTATCCTTCAGAATTTTTTAAAATGTTTTAATGTTTATTTATTTTTGAGAGAGACAGAGTGAGAGTGGGGGAGGGGCAGAGAGACACACATACACACACACATACACACACACACACACACACACACACACACACACACACACACAAAGAATCCAAAGCAGGGTCCAGGCTCCGAGCCGTCAGCACAGAGCCTGATGCGGGGCTCAAACCCACAAACCACGAGATCATGACCTGAGCTGAAGTTGGACACAACCAACTGAGCCACCCAGGCACCCCTATCCTTCAGAATTTTTAAAGCAATGCAAAACATTTGAAAAACTCCTCTTGGCCCACAAATTGGAGATTTGTTTTTCCGTTTAAAGGTGAGGGAGACAGGGGCACCTGGGTGCCTCAGTAGGTTAGGTGTCCGACTTCAGCTCAGCTCATGATCTTGGGGTTCATGGGTTCGAGCCCTGTGTTGGGCTCTGAGCTCAGAGACTGGAGCCCGCTTCAGATTCGGGGTCTCCCTCTCTCTCTGCCCCTCCCCTGCTTGTGCTTGCTCACTCTCTCTCTCTCTCTCTCTCTCTCTCTCTATCATAAACATTAAAAGAAAAAAAAGGTGACAGGGCACCTGGGTGGCTCCATTGGTTAAGCGTCTGACTTCGGTTCAGGTCATGATCTCACAGTTCGTGAGTTCGAGACCCGCGTCAGGCTCTGTGCTGACAGCTCAGAGCCTGGAGCCTGCTTCATGTTCTATGTCTCTCTCTCTGCTCCTCCCCTGCTCATGCAGTCTCTGTCTCTCAAAAATAAACATTAAAAAAAAAAAAAGAAGGTGAGGGAGACAGTAAAATGAAAAACACTTAAAAAAATTTTTTTAAATATTTATTTATTTGAGAGAGAGAGTGAGAGAGAGAGAGAAAGAGCATGATCATGACCTAAGCCAAAATTAATAGTTGGGACGTTCAACTGGCTGAACCACCCAAGTGCCCCAAAAAAAACTTTTTAAAAAAGAAAGCACTATGCTGTATTTTCAAGTGCCAAACTACTATGCTGTACACATGTAACATTCTGCTGTACAGAGAAGCGCTGGCTGAAATTAAAAAGAGTGAAAACACAGAGTAAGTAGTTAGGTCAAGCTCTGTCATGCTATCACATATCAACACACGTCTCCTCAAGTCATTTATGAATAGGATTCCTAGCAATAGACTTTATGAAAGACACACACACACTAATTAGCACACAAAGAATTAACAGGCTTAATATTGGATAAGCAACACAAAAATAATACAAATACAAGCACTAGACTTGACATGCAGAAACTGAAAAATAGGAAGGCTAGAAACAGAGGAACACACATACACATGGGTAAAATACAAAAGAATGAGTGAGAGCTATCAAACAGTGAAAATGTTTTATAAAGTATTTTAGGAAAACAAATGAAATTCAAAATATATAGTCCAGCCAGAGACAGACACAGACAGAGGCACACACCAAAAGGGAGAGAAAGGAGCTCTCTACCTGCCATGTGGGCAAATCTACTAGGAGACAGGAAAAGGATAATTAGATAGGGAATGAGACAGGCAACTACAAGTAAAAGATGGAGAGACAAAACAAAACAGAAAACAAAACAAAAACAACAACAGAAAAATTCCAGTTTCTATTTTGTTTATAGTGAAGAGCTCTCATTAAAACATAAGGAACCAGGGGCGCCTGGGTGGCGCAGTCGGTTAAGCGTCCGACTTCAGCCAGGTCACGATCTCGCGGTCCGTGAGTTCGAGCCCCGCGTCAGGCTCTGGGCTGATGGCTCAGAGCCTGGAGCCTGTTTCCGATTCTGTGTCTCCCTCTCTCTCTGCCCCTCCCCCGTTCATGCTCTGTCTCTCTCTATCCCAAAAATAAATAAACGTTGAAAAAAAAAATAAAAAAAATAAAATAAAACATAAGGAACCCTATAAACAGAAAATAAAATTCAACTGGATTATATTACCAAATAGCATTGTACAAATAAGACAAACATACATGGAACACTTTTCTTAGTAAATGTCTGGGAAGATTTCACTGAGCTTAACTCTGTAAGCAGAGACTGGTGGAGGATTAGAGAGAAAGCCACAGGCAGTGTAAGGAGGGGTGCATGAAAAAAGAGGAGGAATGTCCTTACTTGTACTGTAGATCAGCACTCTCAGAGAATACCTCTTCAGATGTAGCAAGATGCCAGGAAGTCAGTAAGTACTCAACCAACAAATGTTGCTTGAATCGGGCAACTGCTTTAGCTCCTTTAATAGTCTCTTGTTCATTTGCTCAGCAATCATAGAAACTTTCTGAGCACCAACTACAGCCAGGCATTGTTCAAGGTATGGGATATAACAATGAAAAAATCAAGTCCCTGCTCTCATACAAAGAGACATTCTACTCAGGGATAGAAGTAAAGACCACCACTGTACTTGCAGAAAGGTAGCCTCTTTCCTCTGGCCAGTCACCACTCACTCCCTCTGCTATCCCTACTCGCCATCTGGGCTGTTCCCCTGAGAGAAGTGAGAGGAGTGCTTAGGGCTCACCTCCCAGCCAAAGCACGATCTCAAAAGACATGTTAATTTTAAGAGCCTAATGACATGATTATTAAAAATCTAGAAAGAATTACTAGCAAAAGGAACCAGCTCTACTCCAGAAAGTGTGTTAAGCACCTGACTTATATAGCCTCATTAACACTTGTGACCATCCTGGGAGATGGACAGCAACATCACTACTTTACAAATGTGGAAACAGACTCAAAATCATTAAGTGAGTCAGAAGTAACAGGAAACTGGGGGCTTATTTACTGAGTGCCTATTATATTCTAGATATTATGTATGTAGACACACCAGCTCATTTATTTCATCCTCATAATAACTGTATGTGGCATTAGGATCCTGGTGTTAACAAGGAAACAGACACATTTGGTACCCTACCCCAAAGTTACTCTATTAGTAAATGGCAAGCCCAAGATTCAATCTGTCTTCTGTGTTCTTCCCATTACATTCACATTCATTTGGATTCTTTCCAAATCTACTACACTACATTCTTACAGAAACTAGCATACATCTCACCTCAATCTGGTCAATTTTCACTTGCTTGTATGCTTTCTTCATTTCCTTTACTCCCAGTTTCATAGCATCAACCTAAAAAAGGGTAAGAGAGAACACCATATTTTAAAAAGCCATGCTAGTGAAATGGTCTTTTAAATACTATGGGAAAAGAACACAACAGTTAAAAAAAAAAAATCATGGGAAAAGGTGCTATGGAAGTACCGTGGTCTTGGTGTCCTTCAATGACTGGATGGTGTAATTGGCTTGTTCCATGTTAAATGACTGTTGGGCGAGATTGTCCCGCTGCTGCTCATACCTTTTCAGAATCAATTAAGAATGGTAAATGTGAGCCAGACAGAAATCCTCAGGAAGAAAGTATCTCTAACACTAAATATTTCCTTTAAAAAAAAAAAAAACAAACTTTAGGGGCATCTGGGTGGCTCAGTTTAGCGTCCAACTCTTGGTTTCAGCTCAGGTCATGATCTCACAAAGCTCAGGTCATGATCTCACAATCATGGGACTGAGCCTCGTGCTGGGCTCTGTGCTGGCGGCACAGGGCCTGCTTGGGATTCTCTCTCCCTCTTTCTCTCTGCCCTTTCCCCATATGCGGTGTCTCTCTCTCAAAATAAATAAATAGACTTTAAAAAAATTACAAAAAATACACAGAAAAATTGGCAAAAACCATTTAATCACTCTAACACAAGCATCATGATGTACCCCTCCAGTCTTCTGTCTTTGTATCTTAGTTATAAGACTAATTTTCCCCTTAATATTACAGCCTTTGCTGTTTTCTATGTTACTATATACTATTTAATGTGTCTTTACAATGTTTCAAATGATTTCCTGCGATAAATTCCCAAAAGGAGAACTCTTGGGGCAAAGGGGGAGACTATTTTTTAGCTCTTCATACATATAACTAAACTGTTTTTCTAGTAGACTGAACTCCTTGAGGATAGGTATTGTATTTGACTAATCATATATCCATGATTAGGCAATCCATCTGGCCTGATATAATGCCTGGTGCTCAAAATATGTTCTTTTTTTTAAAAATAAAGTTTTATATCAAAGTATAATACTACTTCAAAGACTTATGTCACTATGGTCTTTATACAACATCAGGAAACCATCTAACTATCCAACCAGCAGAAAATTGGTCAATTCATGGTGTGGGCAAATGGTGGTGGAATATCACCAGCCTGTTAAAAAGTATATCATTCTTAAAAAACTTTTAAAAGGAGAGAACTGCTCATGATGGAGAAGGACAACCTATATATACACAATTTTTCTTCTAAAAAGCCATATGCACATATACCATGCATGCACGAGCAGAGAAAAGAAACGAAGAAATCATCATTCTAAAAATGGTTAATTCTGATAGTAGGAATCTATGTAAATGTTCTTTTCTTCTGTTCATGTTTTTGTATTTTCCAAGCATGTATAATGAATATGTATTACTTAAACACTGCAGGCTACCTAAGAAGGGAATAGTTTTTACCACTCTCACCACGTTAGGCATTATAATTTTTTTCCAATTTTGTCTAATCTAAAAGGTGGTATCTGATAAAAAGGCATTTTAAAAATAAAAACAGAGATATCAACAACCTTTCTAGTCCTTATTAGCTAATTACATCTGACCCCTACAATCCTGCAGAAGGTCTCATCAGTTGGACAGCCCACAAGGGTAAGCATCAAAGATGCTATCTGGCTTCTGCTCACACACGGAGACATAGTCACCTAAAATAAATTCAGGACCCTTAAATCTATTCTAGTGGGAGGGAACAAATATTCAGGATCCTCAATTTTACAAAAAATAAATAAATAAAAAGGCATACTCTAATTAAATACATAATGGGAGAACCCTATAGATCTGGGTAGTCCAATACAGAAGCCACTTAGCCACATATAGCTACCTAAATTGTTAAAATTAAATAAAATTAAAACTTCAATTCCTTGGTCACACTAGCCACATTTCAAGCGCTCAATAGCCGTATGTGGCTAAGAGCTACTGTACTGAACAGTGCATATATAGAACATCTGCCATAGCAAAAAATTCTGTCTAGATGGACAGTGCTGGGGGGAAAGGAGGTTACACTCATAACTTACATCCGCTTTTGCTTTAAAACCCTCAAGGCTTTCTGTTTGACCATATTCTGGGGAGAGAAACAGATATTAATGAAAAGAAGAAGAAAACACACATACAGTAAAAGAAATCTCCCATATCCTCAGACTTACATATCTACTTACTCTCTTCTTCAAAGTTGCAGACATGGTGGCTCCTGGACTCTTCCTCACTTCCCAAGCACAGTCTTTAAGTCTCAACTCATCTGTCTTTGCATCCCACATCTCAGGGTACAGAATTATATTCCCTTTTCCTACTGCATATTATCTCCATGGCCATCCCCAATAGTGCCTATTTTGTATACCCAGTTGCCTTATGGAGATTCCCAACTTGGACATCCTGCTATCCATTCAAACTCAACATGCCCAAACTCCTCAACCTGTTCTCACCTTGGAAATAACTAACAATGGTCCCACCAATCCCTCACTTCTCTAGATTAAGAATCTTTAAATCAACCTTACCTTTCCTTTCTGTTGTCTCTACATGCAGTCATCTTGTTACTGATTTTCAGAACTTACTTTCCAACTGATTACTTTCCTGTCATTTTCATGACTGCCATCAGGGCTTAGGCTTTCATCTCAAGTCCAGATGAGCTTTCCTGCCTCTGGTCACTCTTCATTCCATGCCATCCAACTAAGATGGCTGAGAAAAGCCTCTTGTCACTTTCCTTTCTATACTGCTTCATAAATCTTTTTGTTCCTCCAATGAAGAAGGAAAAGCAGATATTATCTCACAAATAATGTTTCTATGTAGGAGAAACAGTGCTATGTAGGTCACACCAATTACTTCATGAGTACACAAAATGCTCACACTATAAAGTATATTATCCCCATTTTATACACAGAGAAACTGAGGTTCAGTAACACTAAATAACTTGCCCTAGCTCAAATAGTTAATAAGTTACAGAAACGGGAAAAAAGTAGGTAGTTCTATATCCACAGTCCAAGCACTTAAATATAGTAATCTATGTTTCTAACAATAGAAGAGGAAAACAAGATATTAAGTGACTTTATGACGGTCACAGCTAGTAGATAGTGATGGTGTTACTAATAGAACACTGGTCTCCAGATGCTTAGTTCAGTACTTTTTCCCAGCATACCATTCCTTAACCAGTCTATTATACACACCTAACTTGACCAGCATGGCTCATAGTTCTGAGCATGTCCCAGCTCTACTCTCCAGATTGCCACCTTCTCAGTAGAATATGTTAATTCCCATGTACATGATTCTGGACATGTGGTCAGCACTTTCTCTCCACCAGGCTAAACCCCAGCCTTCCTCTCCTATCAGGCTGCAAACTCCCCTCCCTGAAAGATACACTGTCACATATTTTCTCTTTACCAGATTGTGAGCATCTCTTCTCTATCTCTCACCAGCCCTTACTGCTGGGCCCTATTTCCACAGGTGCTCAAATTAATCTGTCACAGCGCCTTTTGCAGCTGCCACCTCCCTTACCTTGGCAGGACCCTCTCTCATCTTCTTGATCTGATCCTTATACTTCACTAGCTCAGCATCCAGTCGAGAAATCTTCTTGTCAATAGATTCTGCCCTGCTGTCCACCTTAAAGAAACAGTGGTAATTATCACAATATACTTACATGAGAAGAGGCAGGAGAGGGAAGAAGGGTGGGAAACAGTGGTTCCTGACCAGGCGGACATTTCCAGTCAGAAACACTGGGGGGGGGGGGGGGGGCTTTTATAAACTATACTCCACCCCTCAGATTCACATATTCCAGGACCCTTCTCAAGTGTGTTTGAATAGAAAAATAATTGAAAATCACTGGGTTGAGTTGACATTCCCCTACAATTGGAGACTAGTCAGGCTGGGAGCTCAACCAGAAGGTGTGTGAAACAGGCCAGGGCTGTAGCGCTAATGCTATTTGCTTAGATAAAGGGAGGTGGCTTAATGTGAGAGGCCAGAGTTCTGAATTTGCTGTTATTAAAATCCAGGATCGGGGTAAAGATATGTGGACCCAGGATATCACGTTGAGGGTCCTGATGTGGGAGAGGGATGAGAATAAATGAGGGGTAAAGGTTAGGACTGAAGTGGGAAGGATGTGGGCCTAATGGCTGGTTGGGGTAGGAGGAGAAGGAAGGAGCAAGTAAACACGGCAGTGGGCCTCAGAAGGAGTTGGGTGCAAGTAGGGGGAGACACTGATGGCTTAGGAATCCCTGGTTTGTGGCGTCAGGAATGACCCTGGGTAACAGGAATGAAGGTGTGGTGGTGAGGGCCGAGGTGTCCGGAACCAGGAACGGAATGGAGGAGTAGGGGCCGGGAGCCCAGGGTGGGCGGGGTCGGGAATGTCAGAGTCCCTCAGCCTAGTTATGCGTGGTCGAGTGCCCACCGTGCCAATGCAGTCAGTCAGGCTGGGCGGCGGAGCCTTGGGTTTCGCTTTTCCGAAGAATCGGTTCATCTTGGGCGGCCGCGAAGAAAACCCAAACACTGGAGCAAAACTAGAAACGGAAGTAGAATCACCTCCGCCTCCGCCTTGACTTCCTGCCCCCCCTTGCGCAAGCGCAATGTGCCTATTGCAGTTTCCCGATCCTTTTTCCGGGTTTTCAGCTCGGCCTTCCGGGGAAGGAGAGCTCCCGGAGGTTGGAGGGTGCAGAGTCAGCAGGGGCGTGGCCTCAGTGAAGGGCGTGGGCGTGGCTTCAAGTGAGTGGGGCGGGACCTCGGCTGAGTGGGTGGGGCCGAAGCTGCTTTGGCCGAATTCAGCCGGGCCTGCTCCAAGGGGCGGGGCCGGTAGGCCCGCTGGGCCTGGCCGGGCCGGGCCGGGGCGGGGCAGGGAAGCAGCGGCCGGGGTTGCAAGGCGCCAAGCTCCTCTCCCACCGCTGGGTGGTCAACTAGCGCGGGTCTGGCGGAGCGCGGTGGCGCGCGGAGACCGCGAGGCGACCGGGAGCGGCTGGGTCCCCGGCGGCGCGCCCCTCGGCCGGGCCGGGAGCCGCGCCAGTCGGTGCCCCCGGCCGAGCGCGGTCCGCCTCCCTCTCAGCGATCATCCGTCCGGAGTGCGGCCCGCGGGCATGCCGGATCCACCAGGGGCGCCGCCACCGGCGCTCGCAGGCCGCGGGTGAAGAAAGTGCGGACTCGCTCGGCCCGGAGCGAAGAGGTGGCCGGGAGTGAAGCGGTGGCCGGGAGTGAAGAGGTGGCCGGGAGCGAAGAGGTGGCCGGGAGCGAGGAAATGGCGACAGGCGGCCTCAGCGTGACCGTCACCCACAGTGAGCGCAGACGGCCGGGTGGGCTTCGTGCCGGCTGGGCTCCGTGCCGGTCCACCAAAGCCTGGTGGGGGTCTGGCCACGTGTCCTCCAAAGGCGTGTGTTCTTGTGCTGGTCCTAGCGTCTGGAAATGTGAGGTCTTGTTTGTGTTTGGGACCGGCTTTTTGTGCGGGTCTTGTATCTGCACACCTTTCCAGGGGCCAGTGTATTTTGTCTCAAGCCATTTGCCTTTTGTCTTATCGTCCATGTACGTGCTTCACGTCGTCGTCCTGGTTATATGTCTTAGTGTGTGCCTGGGCAGTCCTTGTGAGTCTTTGTATCAGCATTGTGTTTGGCCGTGTCGTATATGACTGCTGTGTGTCTGGATACCTGTGTGTGTGGTGAGTTTAAACCTACGTCCGTTGTTTGAGTGGGATGTGGCTACAAGCTTACGCCTTGGGAACCCTTAGGGTCTGTCTACTGTTGGAGGTGATAGCCAAACAGAGTTAAGTCCACCCAAGAGCTGAACCTATGAAGTCTCCTCAGGACTAGAGGAGACCCCAGGGCCTCAGAATCTGGGGACCAGTATTCTAGATCCTTCAGTTTTGAGTGACCTTGGGATGTCTCTTTTCTAGGCATCTGGTTTCTTCCCTGTGAAGTAGAATTGGTAGCACCTGTCCTGCTGACTTCATGTGGCTGTTGTGCAGGCTCAAGGCATATGCCCAGGACATGGGCTACCTCCTTACTGTGCACATACCTGGAAAAGAATTGGCATTTCTGGTTCAAAAAGAAGTTTTCTGCTGTTTGAGTTTACTCACTCATTGTCTATTTGCTGAGCACCAGCCATGTTTGTGCCCAGATGTGCCCAGTAGAAGAGACCTGGAGGAAAAATAATTCCTTACCCATTACAGCAAAGGAGACAAGAACAGTACAGTACAGAGCACAGGGTAGTCAGGCCACAGGAAGCAGATAGCTTGTGATGAAAAGCATGCCCTTGGAAATCAGATAGATGTGAAGTCAAGCTCTGACTTCACAGTTGGGTCTCCATAGGCAGGTCTTTTAACTTAGGTCCTGAACTTAGTTTGCTTATCTGTAAAATGGGGACTAATAGGTAGTACCTCCTTAATGGGGTTGTTCTGAGGATTAAATAAGATAATGTATGAAGTGAGCCTAGTCAGTCCTTTATGCATATTAAGTGTGTAAAATGCTACCTGATATCACTAGATTGCTAGTTATTATCATAGAGGACACACAAATCCTTGAGAAGGTTACCAGACAAAGCTGGGCAGATGGGGGGACAGACAGGCTATTTGGAGTAGGTGGCAAATGAACTGGGCCTTGAAGGCTGAGTAAATAAATATAATAAAGTGTCACCCTTTTTTGGTTTATGTGAAAGAGTTTTCTTCATCAAACACTCTTCTCTGTCCCCAGGCAATGAGAAGCATGATCTTCACGTTATCCCGCAACAGGGCTGGAGTGAGCCAATTGTCCAAGACCTGGCCCAGGTTGTTGAGGAGGCCACAGGGGTCCCACTGCCTTTTCAGAAACTTATATTTAAGGGTAGGCATTTCTCTTCCAGCTTTGAGTCCTTATGGCTAATGGGCCTACTTAAAACTGCTTAGCCTTACCTAGTGGTAACTCTTAGTTTTCAAACTGGGATAATTCTTATTTGCTTGTTTAGTCATCCATTCCTTAGACATGTATTTTACTGAGGCCCTTCGATATACTGGACACTTTGAAACATTTGGACAGATGTTAGAGTTGAAGTCCCATGAGGGTGGCAGAAATCTTAACCATTTTTGGTGAAAGTGCACAGGCAGTGTTCCCTGGCTAAGCTAGATTCTCTTCCCATCATATGCGTATGTGGCTCTCCTGACCACTTCTGCAAGTTACTATTAAGTAATTGTTTTCATAGTTGCTGAACATCTGATTTCTCTGTTAGGGATAACTAACTTTGAGGGAAGACACTACTGTCTCCAATGCTCAGCATAGTGCTGACACAGAGATGTTGAACAAACTTACTAGGGGCCTGGATATGGCAGGCCCCGTAGATGATACTGATTTCTGCCAGGACCCACCTCCCCCTCCTATTCCCATATCTCCCATATCTATTCCATATCTCCCATACCTCCCCCCCCATCTCCTGAGAGATCCCATATTTGTGGTATCTGATGGGGCTAGATTTATCCCATTTGGTGCCAGTCTTAAATAATTTAGTGATGGGAACCATTTTTATTTATACTTCATAGTGCAACTCCTTGTCTTTTTTTATTTTTTAAACATTTTATCATGGAATTATAAAAGGCAATAGAAATCCCTGTTTCAGGGGTGCCTGGGTGGCTCCATTGGTTTAACGTCCTTGTCTTGATTTTGGCTCAGGTCATGATCCCAGGGTTGTGGGATTGAGCCCTGCCTCAGGCTCCACACTAAGCATGGAGCCCGCTTAAGTCTCTCTCTCCCTCTGCCCTTCTCTCCTGCTCTCTCTCTCTCTCAAAAAAAAAAACAAATAAAAAACCATATTTCAAAATGGAGGAAAGCACAAAGAAAATGCTCTATGTTCTTCTGGATAAAACCCCTCATTATATTTCAGAATGTTTCTTATATTATTTTTATTTTTTAAAAATAAATTTTTTTAATGTTTTATTTATTTTTGAGAGAGAGAGAGAGACAGTACACGTGGAAGAGGGGCCGAGAGAGAGGGAGACACAGAATCCAAAGCAGGCTCTAGGTTCTGAGCTGTCAGCACAGAACCTGATGCAGGGCTTGAACTCACGAACTGTGAGATCATGACCTGAGTTGAAGTTGGACGTTTAACTGGCTGAGCCACCCAGGCACCCCTCATATATATACACATACGCATATATACATGCGTATATACATGTATATGTATATACGCATGTATATGTGTATATACACATATATACACACATGTATCTATACATGCATATATGTATACGTATACTACTTTTAAAAATATACATACATGTATATATACATATATATATGTGTGTGTGTATATATATTATATATATATATATATATATTTTTTTTTTTTTTTTTTTTTTTTTAAGTAGTTTTCACACCCACCTCAGATCCCAGTGCAGGGCTTGAACTCATGACCCTGAGATCAAGACCTGAAGCTGAGATCAAAAGCTGGGCACTTAACCTACTGAGCCACCCAGGCGCCCCTCATTTCAGCATATTTCTATCCAACTTTTTGTTTGTTTGTTCAGGCATCCTGAAGTGTGGGTTCTTATTTATGTATGTGTTTTTAGTTGACGAAACTGAGATTATATTGACTATATAGTTTTTATAACATTTTTCTTATAATGCTGAGCCATCAGCATTTATTGTGGCATTCAGGTTTCCTAAAAAAATTAGCTTTAGGGGCGCCTGGGTGGCTCAGTTGGTTAAGCGTCCAACTTCAGCTCAGGTCATCATCTCACAGTTTGTGAGTTCAAGCCCTGCGTCGGACTCTGTGCTGACAGCTCAGAGCCTGCAGCCTGCTTCAGATTCATGTCTCCCTCTCTCTGTCTCTGCCCCTCCCCTGCTCATGCTCTGTCTCTCTCTCAAAAATAAATAAAACATTAAAAAAATTTTTTTTAAATTAGTTTAATGCCTACAAAGTCTTCTGTACTGATGTATAGCTAATCAATCCCCTATTCCTAAATGTTTGTTTTTCCAGTTTCTCACTATTATGATTAAGGTTGCATTGAAGATTATCTTGTAACACTTATTGTGTAGGCACATGTCCAGTTACTTGTTTAGGATAAATTCTGAAGTGAAATTTCTGGGTCAAGACACTGTCTGAAAAGGTTATCACCAATTTATCCTCTTCTCATTAGTGAACACACTTGTCTGTTTCCTGTACCCTTGCTGAAATCTGTTTTCAGTGTTGTACAATTGTTACCACTTGGCATAACTTCTCTTTTCAGGAAAATCTCTGAAGGAAATGGAGAAGCCATTGTCAGCACTTGGAATACAAAATGGTTGCCGAGTCATGTTAATTGGGAAGAAGGTAAATTGCTTTTTCCGCCAGAATACCTGAGAATCAAATGACCAAGGTCTTTTATACACATTTCTATTTAAAAGGCCAAACTGGGGACCCAGATTCTGCATTAATAAAATAGGTCTCTCTAAATACATGTAGCTCCATTCATTTGATAGGATTACTAGTTTTGTTATTCTCAGGCCCTCCCACTCCTGTTGGTTATGGTTTTTACTCTGGGAATTAGGAACAGTTATGCTGCTTCAATAACAGCTCTTGTGTTGGTGGTGGGATCTCAATCTGGTTAAAATGGGGTCTGAGTCAGGCCTTACTTACTTGCAGGGGATTTGCAAGAGAATGTTTTATTAGAATAAGCCTATAGATTTTTAAAATAAGTACTCTGCAAATTTCATCAGTCTCTCTCCCTTTAAACACCCCTTTTACTAAAATCTCCCACAAGGGAAAAACCCTCTTTGGCCAGAAAGAAAAGTTCAGAATAAAGAACTGAAAGAGGCAAAGAGCCAGTTTGTGAGGACAGTGGCCCCTGGGGTGATGAGTGAGGTTTATGGCCAGTCCTGCATTGTGGCACACTGGAATTGTTGGTCATAAGAAGCTTTCTATTTTGTGTGAGGTAGCTGATTCAGAGAGATGGAGAGAGGGCAGAGATTAGCAAAGTGGAGGCAAAAAAAAAAAAAAAAAAAAAGTCCAGCTGCAGAACGCCGAGAGATTGGCACTTAGGATTTCCCCACAAAGAAGAATGTGATCAATTTGAGGTAGTGTAAAAGCAGGAAGCTACTGGCCCTGACTAATTGTTTAGATGAGAGAAGGGGAAATATTCTAGGTTTCTTGCTCAAGGGTCAGGGGAATAGTTCTGAGCAATGGGCAGAACATAAGGGTTGAGTTTGAAGAAGCTATAGGACCCCTAATTGGGGCTGTCCTGGGATATATGGAGCCAAGTCTCATTCAAGTCCGTTTCTACCTCTTTTGGGCTGTGTGATCTAAGATTACTTTACATTAAACCTCAGTTTCATCATCAAAAACACTAGATTGTTCACAGGGATGTGGTAAGGCTTAAAATAATAATACAGGTAAAGTGTTTAGTGCCTGGCAGGGAGGAAATGCTCAACAGAAGTATTCATCATTGTCATCATCGTATTAAGTGGGAGAGCTCAGTTGGTGGGTGACACTTAGGAATTCATTTAAAGGAATGGTAGAATTCTACCTGTCTCACCATTCTGGACTCCTTACAGGTAGTCACTATAATTTGTTTCCTCTTGAGGTTTCAGTCTGGAGTCTGCTATGGATCAGCCCCAAGTTTAGGTTGAATCTGGCACTTGGATTGGCTCCATCCTCCCAACCCAAGCTGTCTGGGGCCTGGCCAAATGTTTACTTAGTATCTTCTCTCTAGTCTAGAGTCTTTGTGGGTAGAAAACCCTAATGTGTAATCCTCCTGCTTGCTTTCCAAGAAGCAGCAGAGTTAAGGCTATTTTTTTCTAGGAGAGTGGTTTAGTCCAGTTGTGGTCAGATTTTTTTCTTGCCAGACAAAAGCTACCTTTCTTGGTGATTATTGACTTCATTTTATTTTTAAACGTTTTATTTTTTTTTCTTTCTTTTTTTTTTTTTTCTTTTTCTTTTTTTATTTTTAAACGTTTTAGAACAGTCCAGAGGAGGAGGTTGAACTAAAGAAGTTGAAAGATTTGGAGAAGTCTGTGGAGAAGACAGCTGACCAACTGGAAGAGTTGAATAAAGAGCTTACTGGAATCCAGCAGGTCACTCTCTTTGTGGAGATGCAAATGTGTGGTCACCAGGGCAGCCTCTCTAGTCAGATTCCCTGGGTTCAGATCCTGGCTCTACATTTTCTATTACTTTGGGCAAGTTTGCCTTGTCTCAAGTTCCTCACCTGTAAAAATAGACTAATGACAATACCTCCCTCCTCTTAGGGTTGGTGTGAGGATTAAACGATGCAGTTTGAGGGGCACCTGACTGGCTCAGTTGGTAGAGCAGGCCGCTCTTGATCTTGGGGTTGTGAGTTCAAGCCCCACATTGGGCGTAGATCTTACTTTAAAACAAAAATTGTAAAATAAAATGATGAACTTTGAGTCTGACACATACTAAGTGCTTTATAAGTATTACTGTCATTGTTATTTTCAAACCCTAGCCAGCATCCATTTATGCTCCTAGGAGAGCACCTGCCATGCCAGGATCATGTATTATCTGAAGTAGAACAGGTAGCTTCTCTCAGTCCAGTCTGTTATAATGTGTTTAGCAAGGCAAAGAACATTTTGTTGAGGCATAAAAGGTCCAAGTTGAGCTTGATCTTAGAGGATGGTATCCTGTTCATTTCCTTCTATTAGAGAAGGGGTACAGAGACCAAGTAAGGATTGTGAACAGCCCCAAATCACATCTTCCCTCCCTCCCCTCAGTTTATAACATTAATAGATGTATGTTTTGGTTTTAATTACAAAAGTAATACATGCTGATTGTGCAGAACTTTTAGGTAAACATAGGGGCATGAATACCTGTAAGCCCCTGACTCAAAAGATAACCAATACTGGGGCACCTGGGGGGTTCAGTCAGTTAAGTGTCTGACTCTTGATTTTAGCTCAGGTCATGATCTCACAGTTTGTGAGATCGAGCCCTGCATTGGGCTATGTGCTGACAGTGTGGAGCCGGCTTGGGATTCTCTTTTTCCCTTTCTCTCTGCCCCTCTTTCCCTTGCTCTCTCTCTCTGAAAATAAATAAACTTAAAAAAAAAAAAGACAACCAATACTAAAGACTGGAATATATTTTTGCATCTTAAATTGATATAATGTTGTGTACACTTTGTAAATTGTTCTATTAGATAAAAGATTGAACATTTTCCTATGTCATTAAAAATTATCATACTTATTGGGGTGCCTGCCTGGCTTAGTCGGTAGAGCATGTGACTCTTGAGCCCCATGTTGGGTGTAGAAAGTACTTAAAACAAAAATAAAATCTTAAAAAAATAATGATCATGTATTTCAAAACTTGCATAATATTGCCACATATATGAATATGTTATGGTTTAGCCAACCAATTCTTTATTGTTCATCAACCTAATGTTATTTTATCATTATGCATTAATGCTTTTCTGAACATCCTTGGATGTAAATCTTTTTTGACCATTTCTGACTCTTTGGTAGCATAAATTCTCTCACTTGGAATTGCTGGTTAATGTTTAAAGCCTTTACTACAAGTGGTCAAATCTGCATCTTCAATAAACATTCTTAGAGATCCCACTGTCCACCTGTTGTCACCAGCTAATTGGTGACTGGGCCAAGCAATGTGAATAAACAGCAAGACAGTTTAGTAAAAATAATGTAAATTCTGCCATTTGTTTACACAGGTCTATGTTAGGAATTATTTTAAGGGTCTGCATATATTCCTCTTTATCCTCATAGTTACCCTCAGGGGTGAGGTATCATAATCTCCATATTAAAAATGAGGACATTAAGTCTCAGGTTAAGTAACTTGCTCAAGATCACAAGCCAGTAAAGGGCAGTCAGAATTCAAGCCTGGGCCCATCAGGCTCTACACCTCGTGTTCCTAATGTCTGCCTCTTGTGTGTGGGTATACACTGGTGACTGGGGGCTGCACTCGGGAGGCATTTGCAGCCCTAGTGGGCCATGTGAGACAGAGTGGCCTGCAGCCTATCACAGTGCATGGGGTGACCCTGGGCCAGGTTTTCTGTTTTTTAGCAAGAGTTGAAGTTGTGGGTCTGAGGTGTGGCCCAGCCTTTTGGGGGGATGTAGGCTCAGAGTGTGGCTGCTTCATCAGTGTCTTGGCATGGAGTTTTCTGTCAGCTTCAAGGAACCCTTGCAATAATGCATTATTCCTGCACAGGGCTTTCTGGCCAAGGATTTGCAAGCTGAAGCTCTCTGCAAACTTGATAGGAGAGTAAAAGCCACAATTGAGCAATTTATGAAGATCTTGGAAGAGATTGACACGCTGGTAAGTAAATATTCAGCTGAGAAGAACTAGTTTCCTTTGACTATGTTTCAGTCAGTTTCAGTCTTTCAGTAATGCACTCTTACTGTATGAGTATATTGAGCACCCGCTGTGTGTCAGACACTGCTAGTCCTTGATGGATACACAAAAAGATAAGACAGTTCCTGATTTTTAGTCACTCACATCACACTAACATAAGGCTTTTGTCATTTTTATTTATGTATACTAATAGCATCCAGTTCTCACAAAGTTGGAACCCAAACGGACTCTGATTTTATGGTCAGAGAAACACAGGGCTTTGCTTTCCTGATATTCATGTGGCTGATATTCCACTGGGCTCATTAGCTGGATGGAATTCAGTTAGACTCATGAGTAGCTCTTATGAGACTATTGGGGCTCATTGACTCCATGTTCCCTTCTGCAGAGGAATGGTAATGGTATTTCTAGCCTGATGCCTCATGTTTTTTAAAATTAAAAAAAATTTTTTTTTTTTTTTTTTGAGAATGAGAGACAGAGAGTGAGAGGGGGTGGGGCAGAGAGACAGGGAGACACAGAATCCGAAGCAGGCTCCAGGCTCTAAACTGTGAGCACAGAGCCCAATGCAGGCTAGAACTCGTGAAACCGTGAGATCATTACTTGAACTGAAATTGGACGCTTAATGGACTGAGCCACGCAGGTGCCCCTGATGCCTCATTTTTGAGGGTGAATTTCTCTGCTTGGGATTCTAGGGGAGTGAGAGGGGTTTGTAAAGAAGAGGCACAGTGAGCTCATGGTGTGGCCAGGACATAGTATCTGTACATAGGACACAGAGAAAGAACAAAGTCTTTGTTACAGATCAGTGTCTATGGCCCAGACATTGAGAACAAAGGGAACTTTTATAGAGGCGAGAGCCATGGGAAGAGCCATGTAAGATAAGATACAGACCAAGGGAAATCATTCCTGAAAATCAATGTCTCATTGACATTGGTGACTTAAGATGCATTTGGCATACTGTGGTGTTCTATCATGTTGTTATGCCATTTTTACTGAGATTATTTATGTGTCAATGTGTTCTTCCACAGATTCTGCCAGAAAATTTCAAAGACAGTAGACTGAAAAGGAAGGGTTTGGTGAAAAGGGTTCAGGTGAGTTGTGTGGTCAGAGATTACAAAGTTTAATGTGTTTACCTGCGTGTGTGTTTACCTGCTCAAAGTAGGGTAGGATAGAAGTGTGATGTGTGGTGTGGACTTTTTTTTTTTTTTTTTGGTTGTTATTTCATGAGCCCAGAACATAAGAGAAAAGCTCCTTTCGTGTCCCTGTAATTATATTTGAATTTACTAACTGGGAAGGAAGATCACACAATTCCAGGAGACACTATTCAGGTGAACACTGCTCCCTGAAATTGTACATTCACAGTGGCAAGGTTTCCTGTCCTCACCACCTGCTGGGGGTTGTCGTCAGAAACCCTAGTCCTATGCTGCCTCTGCCCCTGCCCTGCTTGCCTTAGAGCCAGGCCAGCTCCATCCCTACACAGCCTGTTTTGAGTCAGTCACCCACGGGTTCTGCACAATGGCTAAGCAAAGAGTCTTGCACGGGCAGGGATTGGCTAGCCCAGGATGGTCCCTCACTGCCCTGTATTTATGTATTAGGCATTCCTAGCTGAATGTGACACCGTGGAACAGAACATCTGCCAGGAGACAGAGCGGCTACGGTCCACAAACTTAGCTCTCGCCGAGTGAGGTGAGGCAAAGAGCATGTGCTGCCTTGAAGAACAGTGCCACCACCTCTGTCCTCTCTGGAATAGAAGTGACCTGATTTCTTCAGGGCTGCTGGGGACAATTGGCCGGTTGCCTGTTTTCTTGCCCCTCTACCTGTTCTCAATGAACAAGTGTTGTCTGCAATCTTCAGTAGAGCTCCTGTCTGTTTTCTCATTCTGTCTCTGTATGGCTGTGCTGTCCTGCAGCCCACCTTGTCTGGAGAGGGCCTCCCCTCCCAAGTCTTCCCAGCTCTTTTGAGCTTTGGGTGCTTTCTTTGGGCTGGAGAGACCTCCTATTTGGGTTTATAGGCCACCCCCATCTTCAGATACATGAGGCCTTTTTGCCCTTGTGATTCTATAACCTATAGATGTAACCTAGAACCACCAGGAGGTTACATCTAGTCAGGAATGTCGGGAGTAGCTCAGAACGGGTGTTTGGCAACGTGGGGTAGTCTAAACATCCCTCATTGTAAACTAATTCTGGCACAGCTGGCCGGATTGTTGGTTCACAGACCCTGACCTCACCTCCCAGTGACCCTGCCCAGCCTTGGGCCTTGAGATCTCAGAAGCCCATTTCTGGGTGGGGCTTGTATTGATGCTTAGACTTCCTTGTCCTCAGGTAAATCTCTAGTAGGTTAAGGCTGGTATTGACTGAATCTCTGCTTGAAACCAGGCCACAAGTATGGCTTAGTGGGGGCAAAGAGAAGAGTCACAGTGAGGCAGGTAGTGAAGGCAACTGTAAACTTCTCAGGAATTCTTTCAAAGGCATTTCTGTTTCATTGTACCCTTCTGAGGTCAGTGTTTCCCTCAAGGCTGTTCCTGTTTTTTTTGTGGCCTTTTCCCCCTACGTTGTTATGTTTTTTAAAAAGTAGTTAATGTACGTACACATCATCAGTAAGCAAAACAATGTTCCAAGTTTTTTTGATGAAGTATGAGAAGCAAAAGCCTTCTGCGGTTCTAGCTATAATTTATGTTTAATAAGGTTGAGAGTGGCTCTGTATGCTAGAACTCTTAACTGGCTCGGCTGCCGTCACCCCAGATTTTCCCACAGTGCCCAGGAGACAGGATTCCCACAGGCCACTCTGAGGCTGACCTTATTTGGCAGAGAGGGAGTCCCAGAAGCCCCAGGAATTTAGGACTGTGCAGGAGGGGCCTAGCACAAGGCAGTGGCAGTGGGGCATAAGTGGATAAGGCTCCGCCTTGCCCAGCCCACCTCGCACTTTAATTAGCAGTTCAGTATTTGTTTTTATACGGTAGCCCTGTGGCCTTAGGCCAAAACATGTAATGAGAAGTTCCCGTGCACCAGGTGCTGTTCTGAGTTCTTTGGGTGTATTAGTCATTTAATCCTCACACATTCTAAGAAGCAGACAGATAATCTCCCCATGTTAGAGGTGAGGAAGCAGAGAGCTCACGTAATTTCTCAAGGTCATAAGTGGCAAGGCCAGGTTACAAAGCTAGATGGTTTGATTTAGAGCCCACGCTCTTAATCTCCACTATACTGCCTCCTGACAATGTGGGCTTTCTCACTCCCTCTCATATTCTCTCTTCCTCTCTCTCTTTCTCCCTCATTGGTCTCTACTTCCCCTCTGGCCCTCTGCAGAGCAGCTTGAGTGGTCATAAAGTACAGATTTTACCATGTCAGTCCCCTTAGGATAAAGGCCAAAGGCCCTACCCTGTGCGCTCTCCCTGTCATCCCTACCCACTCTCCTGTTTGCTGGCTGCTGTGGTCTTCCAGATGCTCTGTGCCCTCTCCTGCCTTGAGCAGGCCATCTCCTTGCCTGTCTTTGCACATGCTGTTCCTCCATTTGGACAGCTCCTTACCATTTCTCCCCGTCCCTACCCCACCCCCTTTCTAGGTAACTGAACATCCCTTGAACTTAAGTCAAATGTCTCTCCATGGAGAAACCTCATCTACTGTCAGAACATATCAAACCCCCATGCGATACCGTTTCCCAGTTTGCCATAACTTTTCTTAATGATGAGTAGCATGATAAACCATGATGATTTATTTGTGGGATTATTTGATTAATATGTACCTTTAACCCTAGACTCTCTAAGTTCCTTGGGTTAAGGAGTTTCTTTGTCTTGTTAACAACATATTTCAAGCACATCTATTTATAATGGGTGCTCAATAAATATTTGGAGAATAAATGAATGTATGTTGAGCACACATATCTACAGTGAAATTCCCATAGCTGTTCTCAGCCACTGAAGCTCTGTCAGCACCGGAATTTACAGCATTTACAGTGTCAATAGCCATTGTTTTATTTAAGGGTGGAGAAGAGAGGCCGTAAGGCACAGGCTGCTGGGCAGATGTTCAGGGTGGTGACTGGGGCCTGTGCACAAGGCCCACCCACATAGATCTGCACATCCACAGGATAACTCTGCCTGTGAACAGGGAAAAAACACTCCTCTGTCGCCCACTTTCTCAGGACATGGTCAGTCCTACTGCAGGGGAACAAAGGGGCTCTGTGACCCACAAACATCCTTCAGCCTCACAGAGCTGGAAGAATTCTCCCACACATTGTCTGTTTAGTCACCAATTTCTACTAATCCTTTAAGACAGACCGTAAAGGTTACCTTCTCTGAGAAGCCCTTCTTCAAGACTGGTATTCAGGACTCTTAGTTGAAAGCACCAGAAAACAAATTCCAAAGAGATTGTTAAAATAGAAAATTTATTGGCAGGATGTTGAGTTACCCCATGTAACTTTGGGACATTCGAGGGCAGTTGGACTTCAGGAGCTCAAACACAACCTGGAATTACTCTATCTTTCTCTCTCTCTCTCTCTCTCTTTTTTTAATGTTCATTTATTTATTTTGAGAGAGAGAGTGTGAGAGTGGGGAGGGGCAGAAAGAAAGGGAGAGAATCCCAAGCAGGCTCCACACTGTCAGCACAGAGCCCAACATGGGGCTTGAACCCACAAACTGTGAGATCATGACCTGAGCCAAAATCAAGAGTCGGTCACTCAACCGACTGAGCCACTCAGGTGCTCTTTTTTTTTTTTTCAACTTTTTTTAATGTTTAGTTTTGAGAGAGAGTGTGAGCAAGGGAGGGATAGAGAGGGGGACAGAGGATCTGAAGTGGGCTCTGCACTGACAGCAGCAAACCGGATGCAGGGCTTGAACTCATGAACTGTGAGATCATGACCTCAGCTGAAGTTGGAGGCTCAACCTACTGAGCCACCCAAGTGCCCCATATCTCTTTCTTGGCATGATGGTATCATTCTGTCAATCCTATTTCTTCCACAAAGTAGGAAACATGGCTGTCAGCAACCCTGATTTCATACATCTTACAGCTTCACTACCAGAGAGGAAATGCTTGTTGTTCCCTTATTTCAGTTCAAAAAATCCTGGAGAAGAATCTTGGCCAATCAGTAATGGCCAGGGCAGCAGTGTCGCATGCCACAGATAAGGCCTTTAGGGGCCCAGAGTTAGGTTTCCAGAGACAGGGCCAAGTGTTCACTTGGTGGCGAATGAGGTGTTTCTTCCAGTGTGGTGCCTGGTACCTGGCACGTTGTTCAGGCATAATCTTTGTGATTCCTTATCATGTGTGGAGGCCTGGCAGGGGGAGGATCAACAAGGGGAAGCTTGGCTGAGAAGCTGTATCAATTGAGTGTAAGAGGGACTCCCCACTTAGAGCATAAGCTTAGATATCACCAATATTTACACTTCTATAGTAAGTGAACTGATTTTCAGCTTAGCATATAGCCAACCAGATAATAATTTTTCCTAGTTTTATTGTGCCAGCGTGGCCAAGAGACTACATTTTAGCCAATAGGATGTAAATAGACTGTGTGCATCTTATTGGAAGTGTCTTCAGAGGCAGTAGAGTGCCCTTCTCTACCTCTCTGTGGACTGGAATGTAGACATGATGGCTGGCATTGGAGCAGCTGTCTTGTACATTGAAGAGGAAACTGATGATGGCAGAGTAACAATATTTAAGGAACATGAAGTTAGCATACCACAAAGGTCTATGTGCGAGAGAAATTAACTATTTAAGCCACTGTTTTTTGGCTTTTGGTTTCTCACAGCCAAACATAATACTGCGTCCCTCCTATGTAGGAGAGGAGCAAAAGTTTCTGTTAACAATAGCAGTAGTAGGCCCATAGGTAACCTCCCAGTCCCTGCCACCTGCAAATCTATCAGCAACAGTTCCTGTCTGTGTCCCCATTTCAGTTGTCTGGGGAATGTTGGTTCCTGCCTTTCCTGCCCCCACTTTCTTCCCAGTATGTTTTCCCATAGCACATTTCCCACTCTCTCTGCCTACCCTAAAGGAAGAATCTGGGTCCATGTGACACTGCTTCTACTGGTCAGGCCCCTCTCCACACTCTTTTCCTCTGCCACCATTCTCAAGTGGCTCCTTCTTTGGCTCAAAAGAGGGTATATTTGACATGGACCACAGGCTGGGGGCTGGGGAGGGGGGGATTTCTGGATGCTGTGTGTTTTCATGGGCCATTGTATAGGTCCATGTGTGCTGTGTGTGACTGGAGTTGTGTCCAATGCCAACATATTTAAGTCAGAATGGATGGTGACCAAAAGAACAGAGCAGGGTCTGGAAGTCATCTTCCTGTGGGTGACCAGGGTACAAGGGGACACTCAAAGGCTTGGGGCAGCTATTTTTAACTATTATAGAACTAGGTCAATATTTTAACAAGTAGCTCAGATATATTGTGTATACTACCTAAATATCAGCCATGGTGGTATCAGCCTGTGTGTGAGTGTGTGTGTGTGTGTGTGTGTGTGTGTGTGTGTGTAAGACTTGGGGTACTGGTACAGCCCAAGGAGAAGGCTCTGAGGGGTGTAGGACTCTCCCAAAGTCATATCCTCAGGCAGTGGTAGATGGTACACACATCCCTTAAGTTCTCGACCTTAGGGACAAGCAGGCTGGGGCAGATAAGTGCGCTGGGGACAGGGGCTGACCTCCACAAGAGGGCCAAAGATACTTGGGACCTCTGGCGGGGACACATGACAGCATTGAGGAGCATTAGAGTGATGGAGAAGACATTAGATTCAGAGTAGGGAGGTCAGGGCAAAATCCCCCCACATACATTCACCCACCACTGCCACCACCCACCTCACCAAAGTCGTCAAAGATACTGGCCCATTTGGTTGAGTTGGGCTGGATCTTTTATTTTATGTCATATCCTCCATCCTCTCCACTCTTCTTTAGCCTGAAGCTTCTTGGCTTAAGAGGCTGCTATGGGGTCAGCATTTGCCATCCTTCACAATCTGGATGTCCTGTTTGGTTTTCCTAGGATCAAAGGAGACAAAGATGAGGCCATCTCCTCAGGGACTGGAGCATACCCTTCAGGGACCCTGCCTGGCCCCGTCTATCAAGACACCCTGCTGAGATATCTCTCCCCCAACCCCCCACCCAGTGCAGGTGCAGGGCAGGTCCTAGGGGTCCCTGGACACATCCCTTTATAGGTTTTCCTTCTTGTACACCCTCCCCCAGGAGATCTGAGCTTCCTGGGATTTTGTCTACTACTGTATACTGATGGCTGCTGAATCTGTCTCCAGCCCTGACTCTGCCTTGAACTCTAGCCATACCTCCACCAGGCTGCCCCAGAGGCTCAACTGTCCACAGACCTCATTGCCCCACAAACCGCCTTGATCCCCACTGCCTCCCATCTAAGGACATTGTTCTGCTGCTCTCTTGCCCCTCTGTCCAGAGCGCTATAGCTTCTGAAGACTATCTTCCATGATCCTGCTTAGCTCTGGCCCAGCTCAAGGGTTTTGGGGTCTTTTTAAGTTTATTTATTTTGAGAGAGAGTGGGGAGTGAGTGCGAGTGGGGAGAAGCAGAGAGAGAGGGTGAGGGGAGAAGCAGAGAGAGAGGGCGAGAGAGAATCCGAAGCAGGCTCTGCACCAGCAGAGCAGAGCCCAATGCAGGGCCCAATCCCACAAACTATGAGATCATGACCTGAGCCAAAATCAAGAGTTGGATGTTTAACCAACTGAGCTACCCAGGCGCCCCTCAAGGGTTTTATTAATGAAGAAAGGAGACAAATAGGTGATCAGACATACCAAGGTCATATTCAGGCCCTTCTCACCTCTCAAGGCTCATTTCTTGCCTCTTCCCACTCTCCTTTAAGCTTTATACTCCAGTGTATCCAATTTCTTATATTTTCTCAAATACAAACTTTTCTTTCCCTTCTAGATCTTTCCAAACCCAATTCACTACTTGGAGTTGCCTTTCCTTGTTCCTTCTTTTTCCAAGCTAATTTCAACTTATCTTTCAGAACTGAGCTGGGAAGTCATCCCTGCCCTTGTCCTTGCCCTGCACTCACAGTACCCTGGGTGCCCCCACCTGAGCCTTGAGGATTCTATACCACACAGTTGGCTAACCATTAGCGTGGCTTCCCCCTTGGGCTGACCATATGCCCCAGAAGGCCAGGGATGCTGTCTAGCTTATGCCCTGGTATATCCCCAGTGCCTAGCATGTAGTAGGTGCTCAATAAATGATTGTTGGCTGGAGGAATAAATGAAGTCAGTCAGGGACAGAACAAGGGAAGGGACCCAGGGTTTCTGCAACGCCCTCCCCAACCCCCTGCCAGCTGAGGTTTTGTGCTCAGAGCCGTGTGCCTTCTTTGAAACACACTTGTGCTTGTTCTATTGGGGGCAGTGTCAGAGGAGTCAGGCCAAGGTGTGTGAAGGAAAAGGCAAGTCAAGTCTTGCTTCTTTCAGACCTGCATGCACCAGACATGGGGCAAGCCGAGGGGAAGATGTGCGGTGGACTTACAGCCGAGTCAAGCAGAGCTGGCATTCACTGTCATATGTAACCCCATCAGTGCCACAGACCGGGATGGATGTCTGGGAACAGATTGGAGATTCCGCCATGTGCTCACAGATGGGCTGTGGAAGAGAGGAAGGGAAGGAGGGCACTCAAGGATTCAGAGGCAGTGAGGAGGGACCCAGGGACTCTGCTTGGAGTCATGGGCTCCAGGGGAGAGCCAGATTCAAGATGGCCCCACTGTTGGTCCAGGGAGCATGAAACTAACCGCTCACAGCCCCTTGGCATGTTTGCTTATGTGTGCGTGCATGACTAAGTGTGTGTCTGTGTCTGCTGAGCCCAAGTCTGTTGGCAACCATGCGTTTGTCTGTGTCTGTATGTGAGGAGTGAGTTTATGCCCTCAAGCTCCTGGGGATGGGTTCCCACTCTTCAGAGGGCCTAACTAGAACCTCTGCTGCTGGTCCCAGTGAGGACCCCAGGAGACAGAACAATCCAGCAGTCCCAGGGGGCTCCTCCTCACTGAGGGCCCCCCAACTCACTCTGGCCTACATGACCCATCAGACCTCTGGTGTGGGAAGGCTGGAAAAATGAGACAGGGCTTGGGATGGGAGCGTGGGACAGGACAGGGTGAGAGAGGCAGTGCCATGCAACAGTGATGAGATCTGGAGCCTGAGTTCTGCACTGATTAACTGTGTAAATTTGACTGAGCCGTTTCTACTCTTTAGGCCTTAGTTTTCCTCATCTGCAAAAACTGTAAATAAATATAGTATTCTTCTCATATAGGGTTAATTGAAATAATGTGTGTAAAGTACTTGGTTCCTTGGCACAATAATAAGCCTGGGTTCTGGTGGGCTGACAGTGTGAACTTGCTGAGGCTGCTGGATGGGAAGGTGGCTTTGAGCCTCCTTGTTCACCTACATGAAGGGTGGGTTGGGGGATCTCAAGGAGGCCCGCACCACTGCCTTGGGATCCCTGGGGACATCAGACCCAGGGCCAAGGTAGAATCAGGGTTCAGAGACAATTTGGTGTCTGTCCCCTGCAGTGAAGAGATGGATGATGGAGTGTGATTGGGGAGGTTGGTCACACCAGGGGGCCAAGGGGCCAGGGGGCCTCTGGCCTGAACCCTACAGCCTGCCCCATCTGCACTACACAAAGCAGAGAGTGCACTCAGTCCTGCTGAGCCTGGGCAGGGGATCTCACTGCTGGCAGGGACGTTGGAGACCAGGTTGGGGCAGATCTCTTGAGGTCCTTGAAAGCAAGTTTGGGACCTTGGCAAAGGGGCTGGGCCAGCTCAGCCTGGAAGGGCTAACCTGGGGAGCATGCAGGCTCAGGAGGCCATGCTGGCCACCTCGGAGCCATCTTGAGTTGTCTGAGCAAGAGTATAAAGAAGAAAAATGGTGGTTGCCTAGCATGGATACGGAAGCGAGGCCAGAACGACAGCCCTGGAGCCAAAACTACAAGCGGCTGCCTTACCATTCTTGAGAAAGTGAACTTTCCCTCCACGGACACTGGCACTTCTGAAAGGCAAAAATGCAAGAGTTAGGTGATAATGGCTCTAGGCAGGAGGTCTGGGGTCTGAGGACTGCTTCAGGAGACCTGTTCCAGCCACTACCCAGTCTGCAATTCGCAAGGAAAAGTACTGAGTCACCAGACAGTGGGGCTCCCAGAAAGCTGATGTGACCTTGGGTTGCTAGCACAGAGACAGGAAATCTAGAGTTAGGGAGGTGATGCTCCGACCTGTTCCTTATTTGTCAGATCCCACTAGGATTGTTAAATCCCATATAATAATAAAAATAGTTCAGTTACTATGTACCAGGCATCGAGAATACATGATCTTAATTAACTAGTCTTCACATCTCTATCACTATTATGCAACAAGGAGGAGAGGAAAGGAGGCTGTGGTAGATGCTGTGGTCTGCTACCCAGATCCCACCTGCAGGACTAAGGTGCTCATTTCCTCAGCTGCCAGGAGTATTGGCCACTCCTGGCAAGTCCCTTGCTAGGAATTACCCTCAGAGAACAGAGCTGCCTCACCCGTGTTTGCATCCCCGACCCAGGAATAGCCCACATCCAATGACAGGTTGGTGTTTGTACAATGGCCGGAACCCCTCATCTCTATTCAAAACAATGTGGAGGAGCCACCCCAGCTTGAAAGCTCCCTGTAAGATTGTTGGGGGCCTCTGTTGCACAGCATCACAACTTTCCTCATCCCTCATGGGTGTACCCCCATGAGCACGCCCCAAGACACGGCATGCCTGTCTGAGTCTGCTTCCTGGGGAACTTGCCCAACCTAGGGAAGAGGCTCAGAAGGTAAAGCAACACAGATTGTTGAGGGCAGAGCTGGGATTGCACACAGGTCTGTCACTTCCCAGCCTGTTCTTGTCTCATACACGGTTGTGCCACCCAACCATCCATGGTCTAGGTGCACTGCCTGCACACGAACAAACTGATATGACTGGAGAACATGACAGGTGCAAGGGGGAACGGAGCCATATCTAATGCCATAGGTGGAAGATAAGGTGTCTACATAAATTGGAGAAGGGCAGGATGCTTCCTGAAGTCTCTGAAGGACTGTCCTGGGGCCAAGGGAGAGACAAGCTCTTCTCAACCTCACAGTGCAGAACCCATTTGTGCAAGGAAACAGCAGGGAGGCAGGTTTGAGTTTCAGAATTTTCTCTCAGTGGAAACATACCTCAGTGAAGGATGCTGTTTCCAGAAGTGGAGAGTTCTCCATCACTGGAAGTGTGCCTAGCACTGTGGTTTTAGCTTTCCCTGAGGCTGCCATTTTAAGAGATTTCCAAGGTAGAGAGGGAGAAGGAAAGTGAGACAGAGTGACCCCTGATGTGCTGTTTAAGCATGGCGTTGGGGCAGCAAAATGCAAACCCAGCCTTGTCACCACAGTGCTCAAACCCTCCGTGATTATAAAACTAGAAATGAGAAGTTATCCAAATGTCCTTCAATAGCAGAATGGATAAACTATGATACACAATACAGTGGGATACAACTCAGCAATAAAACAGGAAAACAACTGATATATGCAACAACATAGCTCAATCTCAAAACACGCTGAGCGGAAGAAGCTAGACACAAGACTATATACTATATGGAAGAGGCACCTTGAGCCAAGGCGAAGGGCAGCCCGGGAATAAATACAACTTTAAAAAAAAAAAATTTTTTTTTTTTTGCATTTATTTATTTTTGAGAGACAGAGACAGTGTGAGCGGGGGGGGGGGGGGGCGGGCAGAGAGAGAGGGAGACACAGATTCATAAGCAGGCCGCAGGCTCCGAGCTGTCAGCACAGAGCTGGACGTGGGGCTTGAACCCATGAACCGTGAGATCATGACCTAAGCCGATGTCGGACACTTAACTGACTGAGCCACCCAGGCGCCCCAATAAATACAACTTTCTATGTGACTTTCTAGAACAGGCCAAACTAATTTATTGTGGAGGAAAAAAAACAGCAGTTGCCTCTGAGGGTAGGGTGGGGGAAGGGATTGACCAGCATGAGGGAAATTTCTGGGGTGCTGGAAATATTTTGTTTTGGTTTGTTTTAATTTTTATTTTAAGTGGGTTCCACACCCAACCTGGGGCTTGAACTCATGACCCTGAGATCAACAGTCACCTGCTCTATCAATTGAACCAGCCAGATGCCCCAGAAATGTTTTGTGTCTTGATAGGGGTTTGGGTTACACAGGTACATGCATTGTCAGAACTCGTTGAGTGATAACATTTGTTTGTTTCATGGTCCATAACTGTTAGGGGATGAAAAAGCATTAAAAATATATAAAGGCCTTCCACGGCTCCCTGCCAGGATCACTAAGCTCCTTCATCTTATGTTGAGGGCCCTGCGTGAGCCCTCACAAACTCCCTCCTGGACTCACTTCCTAGTACACCTCTCCATGTTCCTATGCCCCAGCTATTCCTTGCTGCCCATTCTTCCAGGACAGGCTCTGCTCTGGCTTATGCTGTGTCCCTCTACCTGAGATGTCCTTATCACCCTTCTACTGATTCTACCTTCGTTTCAAGGCTCAGACGCTACTTCCCTGGGAAGCCTTCCCTCATGTCTCCCAGAGTTCCCTGGGCAGACCTGGATTAAGGCTTCTGTTTTTGTCCATTTGGGCTGCTATAACAAAAATACCACAAAGTGGGTGTCTTCTAAACAACAAACATTTATTTCTCACAGTTCTGGAGGCTGGGAAGTCTAAGGTCACAGAACTGGCAGATTTGGTGTCTGGCAAGGGCCCTCTTCTTGGTTCATAGCTGGCGCCTACTTACCGTGTCCCCACATGGTAGAAGGGGTGAGGGAGCTCTCCGGGGTCTCTTTTGGAGGGCACTAATCCCATTCATGAGGGCTGTACCCTCAGGATCTAGTCATCTCACGAGAGTCCCACCTCCCAAATAGCATCACCTTGGTAGTTAGGATTTCAACATATAAATTTTGGGGGCCACAAATATTCAGACCACAAATAGTAGCTTCTATCATGACAGTCCTGCCTCCCTATGACCTGAGCTCCTTGGGGCTCCTATGGTTCTGCCCCCATGTGTCAATGACCCGCCACATAGTGGGTGTTCAGGAATTGGAAGTTACACTGACTCTCAGGCTGCCCTGGACTCCCATCCTCATTCAGCCCAGGCAGGAATCTGAAAGGACACAAGGATTCTCTTCAGGGCAGGCCTCCTCAGTGTTCCTAACGGGAGAACTGCTCAGAGAATGGCTGCCAGGTTGGGAGTAAGCAGGCTATGCTGGGCCAGAGCCCCCAGACCCATTCTCTGTTGCCCCAGCCCCTAGGCATATGTCCCCAGCAAGGGGAATGGGTGTGGGACTGGCCATGAGGTTGGTGGCCTTCCAGGAGGGTCCTAAGAAATCTCCCTGCTTCCGTCTTTAGTCTATTCTCAACACAGCAACTGGAGTGATTCTTATAACACACAACTCTGCTCGAAACCCTTCGGGGCCTCCTGTTTGTCTCACAGGGAAAGCCCCGTTCTCACATTAGCCTTCAAGGCCTTACCCAGTATAGTTCCCCGTTGCCTCTATCATCTCCTTCCTTGCTGCTCTGCACCCTGCCTCTCATTCCTTTCCAGCCACAATGGCCTCCTTGCCGTACCTCAAACACTCCAGGTGTGCTCCTACCTCAGGGCCTTTGCAGTGCCTGTTCCCTCTGTCTGGGACCTCTTCTCCCAGATATCCACATGGCTCAACCCCTTGCCAGCTTCCAGCCTTGCTCTTAGAACGCCCCTGATTTAACATTGCAGCCCCCTCCCTCATGCTGCCCAATATGTTTTCTTTATCCTTTATCGCCTTCTAACATTGCACCTATCTTGTTTATTGTCTATTCCCCTCCATCCTACCCCACTGGATTTCTGCTCCATCAGGGAAGTTCTCTTTCTGTTTGCTCACTGATATGTCTTAAGGGCCCAGGACAATGCCTGATACACAGCAGGTGTGAGACCGCAGAGGGGCTCCAGGGCCTGAGGAGACCCCACTCCAGCTGCATGTGTCTAGCCCGGGACAAGGGCTCCCCTGGGCTCACACAGCTGCGGTCTGTCCCACAAGCACAGCCTGTCACAGCAGATAGGAGCTCAGAGGACCCAAGCCAAGATTCCTTCAGCACCCACCACCTTGCAGCCAGAAGACTTACCTGCCTCTCCTGAGATAGGCCTGCTTCCTGCTGCCTCCCCAATCTCTCACCAAGTAGTTGCTCAGAGAAACTTTGAACCAGGACAACTTCCTACGCTATAGCTGGAGAAACAGAGGCCCTAAGAGAGGAGGGATTTTTGCAATTCTGGGGCCAGAGTCAGGATTTGAACCCAGGTTTCTTCTAGCCCAGGACTTTTCCCACCACAGTAGAGGTACAGAAAGAGGGTATATGCAGAAAATTGAGGCCTCACAGGTGCTCCAGGTCCTGTCTCTGCCCCCACAAGCTCATCTACCATTACCAAGCCACAGAGAATCCAGGCTCTGTCCACTCACCCCTGTCCACAATGAGGAGGGCGGCCATGGCCAGGGCAACCACCCACAGGCGGACAGCCATGCTGATCCTGGACTGACTGGTCCAGGCTGGCTGGGGCCTGAGCCAGGGGGATGATCGGAGACTATTTATAGGGCTGATCCCCACCCTTATCTGGAGCCAGATGGAGAGGCAGAAGCGTCATCCAGAGAATATCTGCACCCTGACATCAGAGATATTGAACCTGTGGTGGCCTGGAGCTGTGCCTACGTGGCTGGCAGATTTCCAGAGTGAAGGAAAGTTTGGACAACCTACAAAGCTAACACCAGTCTGAGGGCTGGAGTGAGAGGGAGAGGGAAATTGAAGTAGAAAAACAGAGAGAAACCGAGTCAGAGAGAGAGAGGGAGAAGGACAGACAGGCAGATCAGAAGGACACATAAAAAGAAAAGCAGCCACTGAAAGGTGAAGAGGCAGAGAAGAGGGGCTGGAGCCTTGGGTTCCTTTGCTGGTGTTGCACTAACCAACTTTGTGATCTCAGAAAAGACACTTTCATTAACTGGGACTGAGTTTACCCATGCACAAAATGAGGATGGCAGTTCTGACTCTGTCTCCCTCCTGGGGCTGCTGTGAAGAGGGGAGTGGGGACAGCAGATGGGAAAACATTTTTGCAGAGGATGAAGTGGGGTGTAAATAGAAATAGAGATGTTCTTGGGGCGCCTGGGTGGCTCAGTCGGTTGGGCGTCCGACTTTGGCTCAAGTCATGACCTCATGGTTGGTGAGTTTGAGCCCTGCGTCCGCCTCTATGCTGACAGCTCAGAGCCTGGAGCCTGCTTCGGATTCTGTGTCTCCCTCTCTCTCCACCCCTCCCTGGCTTGCACTCTGTTTCTCTCTCAAAAATAAAAGTTAAAATAGATTTAAAAAAAGGTTCTTTTTATTTCTTTCCTCTCCCTCCCCCACCATGAAAGGGCATAATTGACACAGTGGGGGTGGGGGGGGAAGCAAAATAAAACATAAAGAAGATACACTCATGCCTTTCATGTATTATATTCCATTTGCAGTTTAATGGGTTAAACCCATGGTTTAATGGGTTTTAATGGGTTAAAACAGACCAGATTCTTTTCAAGAAAAATCAGTATCTAAAACTCCCCCATACTTATACAATATACATGAATGAGATGTTTGGTTATCTGCTTTCAAAGAATTTCTGATTTACAGAACAGAATAATGAAATGTTATTATATATTCACTTTTCTAATTAATTTAGATCTGTGATTTTTAGCTCCATCGACAGATTCAATTTCCCTGGGAAGAATTTAAAACTAAAGATGCTGAGCCTCTTTCCAAAATGAATCAAAGTTTCAATGTTTTTTAAAATATTCTTTTTATTTTGAAACATTTCAAGCTTACAGATAAGTTGTAAGAAAGTTACATGACCCAATGGGAAGGATTCTTCTTCAAGAATAGCCCCTTTGGGGACTCCAGGCAGCCAGACAGTCACCCCTACAGACTGATAAGAGGTCCCAGATCTGCAGCCACGCCCAGCCTCAGGTCGGTGACTCAGCTTCAAGATCTTCCTGCCCCTCCTCGGAGCTCACAGGTGCCTCTAAGCCAGGTGGTATCTATCCTTCCATTGTGTAACCAGGCAGAGCAAATATTTAAGGATGATTTCCTGTCCTAAGGCAAGAACATCTCATTAATGGGGAGGGGAGGTAACTTTAAGGTCACCTAGGTCTTGTCTACCATCCTCCACTCAGACCTTCCTACAGCAGCCCTGCCAGGAAGTCATTCATCCTCTAGGGAAGAGGGGCTCACTACCTACCAGCTTCATCATTGCATGGCCTGGAACTAAGTCCTTCCTCACACAAAAGGTCTGTTTCCCTGAAACTCCTTGGGGGAGTCCCAGCTCTGTCTCTAAGCCTCCTGCACCTACATGAACCCCAGTGAGCACCTCCGGGCTAAGCAGGTCCAACCCCTTGCAGGCACCCATCCTTCCACATGACGAAGCTCTTGAGCCTGTCTGCATTGCCTATCTGGTCCCCAGGTCTGTCTGCCAGTGATCCAGGTTAGAGTGAGAAGGGGACAGAGGGAAACAAAGGAGTTTGTCACCTCCCTTGTTTTTGGAACTTAGACCTTTATCAATATGGCAGGGAGGTCTGCTGCTGGTTCTAGCTGCTTCAAGGGACCAAGCGGCTTGAATTCTGCATCCTTTAAAGTTCAGAGTAAAATCAAGGGCAGCCTGATGCCCACCTACCATCCTCCCTGCCCAAAGTCTCTTTCCTCGGTCAAACACCTCTTGGATTCACTATAGTGATAAACTTCAAATCTGTCCTCCCACCCAAATATGAACCTGACCCCTATATCCAACCGCTATTGGACAGCACCCCTATGGATGTCAAGGTATCCAAGTAAACCTCATTCATTAATCCAGAATTCATCCATTCACTCAACAAGAGTTTAATAAGCAGCTAAGCTCCATGCTGGGTGTTTGGACACAGCAGAGAGTTAAGTCAGACACAATTCCTGCCCTCAAGCAGCTTGTCATGAGGCAGATAGGTGATTGGTACCAGAGCTTTATTGTTGCCAGTGAAGTAAATCTCACACATGAGATATGCTCAGTGCCTCTGGAGGATCCAAGACTGGCCTATCCATCTGGGAAGTCAGATAAGGCCAAGGGGTGAGTGGGTGGGGCAGGTTGTAACAGAGTGGAACAGTGTTGCAGACAGGAAACGGAATGTGTGAGGGCCCTGAGGCAGGAAGAAGCTTGGCACATCCAGGAAACAGAGAGGTCAATGCAGCTAAGGTGAGGTTAGTGAGTGGAGAGAGGCACCTGGTGAGTCTGAAATGGTCAGGGAGATCAGATCACTGCTTCTCACCCCGTATCCCCCTCCAGCAGTGGGGTCCTGAAGCTGACTCTGTGGCCTTGTTTGCCTTCCCACTGAGTCTATAGGTGCTGCTTCCTAAGTAGCTGTTGATCATATAAGCGAGAAGGAATGAGTCCTGCAGAGATTTGGGGGAAGAGTCAACCCAGAGGAGGAGCTGCAGGAAAAGGCCCTGGGACAGGAGCAAGTTTGGTATGCTAAGGAAGTAAATACCGAGGAGTGCATTATGGCTAGAGTAGAATGAACATGGAAATGAGTGGCAGAAGGAGAGGGCCAGCTCACCCTCAGGTCCCAGCCCAGACCAAATTGTTGGGTGAACTTGAGGGTATCCCTTCCTCCTTTTGGGCTTGTGCACGTGCTCCCGTCTGAAAATGAGCCTGCTGATCACCAGCCTGACTCCCAGGGCAGCTATAAGGACCCTGAAGAGGAGAGGTGAGATGTGTGCAGACACTATGATGCCAAGCTTGAGTGCAGATTCCTAGAAGTGGAGCAGAAGCAAAGCGCTAAAAGCCCTGTAAGCTGTACTTACACTACACAAGTGCTGGGATCAATACAATAAAGACAGAGATGCCCTGAGACTGGGCTCTGGCAGAGGAGCTGGTGGTTCCTCCATCTCTTCCCCAGGTCAGAGTGAGGGCTGGGACCTGTGCACTGGCCGAGCCCACACCTCTCAGCCTCTCCCAGCAGCCTTCCTGCTCACTGCTAAGTATTGGACTGATGCCAGAGAAAACAGCCTCTCCTCAATGACGACAATGAGGATCCATTAGGTCTGAATTACCAGCCCTGCTGGTGGGTGGAGGAAACAATGTCCTTGTTTGGTTTAAGGTGGATAAACTGAACTCAAGCAGGTCTTGGGCCTGCCAGATGGCACGGCCAACATGGCCAGCCTGCCCCTGGACCATCTTTCCTGGCCCCTCATCCCACATCCTGCTCCACCTTCCTCCAACCTCAAGTGCCCTCACTTGCCCATCTACCTGCATTAAGCACCCCAGGTATGGGCACTCTCCCCCAGGAGGCCTGGTCTGGACACAGCCAGCTCCACGGCCTGTCCTGTCCTGGGATCCTGAGCCATCTGACTCCATGTCCCAGGTCTGGCCACCCCCCATGCTGCCTGGTCCAAACTTCAGGGCCTCCACATGATGGCAGAAAAAAGGAAAGGGCACCCTTCTACTCCTTTAAAGAGAGATTTCATCTATTTTCTTGGGATCTGACTTCAAGGAGGACTCAGTGATGGCAATAGACTGAAGTCATACCTCCATGAGGACACCTGCCCTACTATTCAACAGACCCTTATTGAGTACCTGTTGTTGGGCACAAGTCATTGTTCCAGGTCCTGGGACCATAGAAATGAGGGATAAATGGATCTCTATGTTCAAGGAGCTTGCATTTCACAAGTAGTGGGGAGGTGGAATGGACACATGGGCACTGAACATTTATAACTTTATAAAGATATTTCTAAAATGCTGTGGTCAGGGCAGTGATGGAAATGGTGACAGAGATATCCCATGGACCTCTCACTAAATATGTCTAAAAGTAACTTTACTATCTCCTCTCTACCCAGAGATACCCCACCTCTCAGTGCCCCCATCCAGGTGGACAACACTACTACCATCCAGGTGCCCTTGGCAGACATGGGCATCCCCCATGAATGCGCCCTTCTTCATTCTTACTGATTTCATCTCCTTCTCCTCTTTCATATCTATCACCTCTTCTACATTTCCACTGCCATTGCTCTAGTTTGGCCTCTGTGACCTCTTGGCTTCATTGTCTCCCTGCTTCTGGTTTCACCTCCTCTAACTTGTCCTCCATACTTCTTCCAGAGCAATCTTTCTGAGATGCAGAAATGACCACATGATCCATCTGCTTAATATTATTCAATTATTATTAGTCCATTCAATTAAAATTATTTAATCTCAATTGACTTGAGGATGAAATCAAATTCATTGGCATGGCATGCACATTTTTCCATGACTGGGCCTTTGCTGACCTCTCTAACTTCATCTCTGGCCACTTAACCCTGAACTCCATCAGACAGAACCACCCACCATGCTCTTATTCCTCCAAGCCTTTGCTCATGCGGTGCCACTGCCCGGCATGCCCCTTCTACCACCTCCCTTGGGCTCTCTTCTGGGGCACTCAGCCCTCCCCAGTTTGGGCTCCTCATCTGCACAGAAATCTATCCCAGCAACACACGTAATGTCCCACGGCCTTTTCTTGCTTATGAGACTATGCTCTATATTTCCTTACAGAGAGGAATGGGTAGACATCCGGTTTACCTCATATCCCCAGTACTCTGTGCAGGGCCTGACACAAGTGTGTTGAGTCTATGACTACATCCAGAACTGAATGCAGCTTCAGGACAGCAAGGAGTGCAGTTCCAGGTTCTTTCACCTGGGCTCAAGGGCTTCAGAGTGTTCTGAGAACCAGGCTGGGCTCCAGTTGGCCCAGTGGGTCCAGCCACTGACCACTCTATGCTGTGTTCTTATGGGAACAGAGGTGGCACTCTATTCCAAGGATCACATTGTTCTAGTTCTTGGTCCACCTGTTGGGGCCCCAAAGAACTCAGCATCTCCTCCAAGATCTAGATGTGGTGCTTTATTCCAAAATCTGTCCCAAGTCCTTCCGTAGGACTCACAGATAGCAACTTCACTCCTGCCTTCTCTCTCAGTGTGTGCAATTCTGGCTTGATTATCATCATTGGGATCATAAGAGACCTGGTGATTTCAGGCCATGTGCCATTCAAGAACTTCCATTCACAGACATAGCTCAGAAGTCAAGTCTTCTGAGCTTACCTGTGAAAGAACTTAGGACAAAGTCTCATGAGACCTTCTTCTTGCTTCTTCCCCAGAGCTCTGATGGTCTTTAGAAAGAAGACTATAGGTTCTTATGTCCAGGTGCAATGTCACACCCCCCTCCTCCCAGACCACTGTTAATTCTGATAGGGTCCATGAGTCAGGAGTTGATACCAAGAAGCACTGGCAGGGGAGTCAGGATAAGTGAGGCAAGGGGGGAGGAGAACTAATAGTGCGTATGACTGAGGTTATGGTTGTGGGAAACCAGGCCTCAGTCCCAGCAGGGACGGATGGGACACTTTGTGGATCCCATTTCAGTTATCCTCACTGAGGGGTGAGGGAGCTGGAGTATATATGTACCAACTACCATCAGCCACTGATTGAGAACTGCTGGAGGGAGGTCCTTAACTCCCTGGCTCTAAGCAGCTGCCTCTCTCAGGTCTCAGAGCACACAAAGAAAGCCCCCAGACAAAGAATTGCAGGTGTTGTGGACGGAAATGCAGGTGTGCACAGGAACAGTGAGTGCCAAGAGATGTGGGTGGAGCACTGACAGAGTACACACTGTATAGTTCCACGTACATGAAGTTCTACAACAGGCAGGGCTTATTTATAGCGACGGAATCAGATCAGTGGCTGCTGGTAAGGTAACGTGTAGGGAGGATTTCCTGGGAAGGGCAGAAGGAACTTTCTGGAGTGATGGAAATATTCTCTATAGCATTTAAAGTGATAATTACACTGATGTACACAATTGTCAAAATTCGTGAGTTAGACACTTAATATCTGTGCATTTTATAGTATATAAATTCTATCTTTAAAAGACCTCAATTGAGGGGCTTCTGGGTGGCTCAGTCAGTTAAGCGTCCGACTTCGCCTCAGGTCATGATCTCAGAGTTCGTGAATTCGAGCCCCACGTCGGGCTCTGGGCTGACAGCTGAGAGCCTGGAAACTGCTTCGGATTCTGAGTCTCCCTCTCTCTCTGCCCCTCCCCCCACCTCTCAAAAATAAATAAACAACAAAAAACAAAACAAAACCTTAACTGAAACAGACCCATAAGTACAGAGAACAAACTGATGGCTACCAGAAGGAAGAGGTGTGAGGGGATGGACAAAATGGATGAAGCAGAGTGGGAGATACAGGCTCTCAGTTCTGGAATGAATAAATCACGTGGGCAAAAGGTATAGCATAGAGGGGCACCTGGCTGGCTCAGTTGGTGGAGTGTAGAACTCTTGATCTCAGGGCTGTGAGTTCGAGCCCCATGTGGGGTGTGGAAATTACTTAAAAATCAAAAATCTTGGGGCGCCTGTGTGGCTCAGGTAGGTTGAGCATCCAACCCTTGATTTCAGCTCAATGTCATGGTCTTGCAGTTTGTGAGATCAAGCCCTGCATCCGGCTCTGTGCTGACAGCATGGGGCCTGCTTGGGATTCTGTATCCTTCTCTCTCTGCCCCTACTCCGACCGTTCTTTCTCTCTCTCTCTCTCTCAAATAAATAAATAAACATTAAAAAATATTTTAAAAATAAAAAACCTTTAACTACAACAAAACTAAATAAAGGTATATCATAGGGAATATAGTCTATCATATTGTAATAGCACAGGGTGACACATGGTGACTACACTTGTGAGCATAGTGTAATGTACAGAGTTTTGGAATCACTATGTTGCACACCTGAAAATAATGTAACACTGTGTCAACTATACTTCAATAAAATAAAAAAAAATAAAGCTACGTTGTGATAGTACTACACACTCACTAAGATGGCTAAAACATAAAAAAACAGGCAGCATCAAGTATTGGCAAAGATTTGGAGCAAGTGGAATTCTTTAAAAACAAAACAAAACAAAACAACACCCCAAAGAAATCAACCGGAATTATGCCTCAATTTTTAACCACTACCACCAGGTGGCAGTGGTGCCCGATTCCTAAGCACTCAGCTGTAAAGTTTGTGTGACGACTAAGATTTGTGAATCATTCTATTTGTGAATGTTCTTGAAAGCATTGTTTTGTGGGCATGTATTTTTAATTTCAATCAATAGTATCGCGCTGGAGGTCTCTGTGTTCCTTACTCCCCCGCCCCCAACGTTCAGCACCATGTTTTAAGGATCTATTTACATTGTTGTGTGTATAGCTGGTTCATTGCGCCTCACTGCACCCAGCACGCTAACCATCACAAACAACTTTGTGATACAATACCCTCTTACATGTCTCTTCACGCACCTGTGCAAGAATTTCTTTAATTGCATAGACATGAGTCGGATCCTTCTCATCTCTACTCATAATATTTATTTATTTGTATCTTTTTATCTCCTACTTAGGAAATTCCCCCAAAATTCTTTGTGTTAAAGCAGCTTAATCTGAGCAACATCCTAAACTTTTAAATTAGGGAACATATTTGCTGTGAGGCATTTTATTTCTGTAGCTCCTTGCCAAACATGTCCCCTTGTTTGTGATGTGATTTAAGCTTACAAAATACTATTGTTGACTAAGATTTGGACCATCACATTGATGATCATGGATTTTCTTCTGCTAAATAGACTTTCCCCAATTCTTTATGGTAAAAGAGTTGAATTTAAGCAACATCTTAAATTAAAAAAAATTTTTTTAATGTTTATTTTTGACAGAGAGAGAGAGAGAGACAGAGTATGAGCGGAGTACGGGCAGAGAGAGAGGGAGACACAGAATCGGAAGCAGGCTCCAGGCTCTGAGCTGTCAGCACACAGCCCCATGTGGGGCTCAAACTCACAGACTGTGAGATCATGACCTGAGCCGAAGTTGGACGCTCAACCAACTGAACCATCCAGGCGCCCCACAACATCCTAAATTTTAAATTAAAGGTGAAATTTCAGAATAACATTTAAGGCAAGTTTTCTCAACAGTGGCACTATTTTGGCCTTCTAATTCTTTTTTTCTTTAATGTTTCTTGATTTATTTTGAAAGAGAGAGCGCATGCTAGTGGGGGAGGAGCAGAGAGAGAGAGGGAGAGAGAGAATCCCAAGCAGGCTCCATGCCCAGCACAGAGCCCGTTAAGGGGCTTGATTCCACAATCCTGAAATCATGGCCTGAGCCAAAATCAAGAGTTGGATGCTCAACTGACTGAGCAACAGAGGCGCCCCTTGAGCTTCTAATTCTTTGTTATAGGGGCTGTCCTGTGCCATGGAGGATGTTTAGCACCATCCCTGGTTGCTACCCACTAGATGCCAGTAGCACTTCTCCCCAGTTCTAACAACCAGAAGTGTCTGCAGACACTGGCAAATGTCCATCTAGTTGAGAACCACTGCTTTAAGGTAAGTGAACTCTGGGATTCACATGAGGCCTTTTTCTAGGTTCTTCCTTTCTTTTCTTCAGTTTAGTTCAGCCCTAATCTCAGGGACAGACTTGCTGTATGTGATCCCCCCCCTTTTTTTTTTACATTCACTAATTTTTGAGAGACAGAGAGAGACAGAGCACGAGTGAGGGAGGGGCAGAGATAGAAGGAGACACAGAATCTGAAGCAGGCTCCAGACTCCGAGCTGTCAGCACAGAGCCCGATGCAGGGCTTGAACTCACGAACCGTGAGATCATGACCTGAGCCGAAGTCAGACGCTTAACCAACTGAGCCACCCAGGCACCCTTTATGTGATCCCTTTTAAACTCCCCCCACCCCTTGCTTTCTGGCTGCACTAAAGCTCTTCCTGGAGATACTTACTGGAGCCCTTAGCCTCTTAGGGGACTGAGCTCCAAGCAGTCCTCTGAGTTCTCTTTTCTCTAGGTTTTCTGGCCTCCCCCTCAGCCGCTACAATGCATCAGAGCAGGAAGAGGAGGACCCCTCCCTGGGTTATCCAGAAGAGGAAGGAGAGCCCCACAGTGGCTTATAAGACCTTAAAAGACTGATGACTCAGTCTGAAAGGGGGACAGATAAGGTAGTCTCTCTTTTCAGCTCTCATATCCTCTTCTCATAAGGAGTTATTCTCTCTCTAGATCTCTTATGTAACTTAATTTTAATCTACAATCCTTGGGTGAAAACGCAGTGACAACTGTCTGCTACATTCCTCAGCACACCAGCTCTGCAAGATGCTTCTGAGAAAATCTCCTGTGGTCAAGTAAGGGAGGGTAATGCTGCCTCCTGGATCCCTCTCTTAGATACTGGCAACGACCATTTGTTTATTAAAGGCTTTGAGAAGCTTTTCAGATGACTATTTTTAATCCAGCATTTCCCAGATTGACTACAGAACCTTCCCACTCTCCCTCATCATTTAATAAATATCTATTAACACTCCTCAGAACTAGTGTTCCAAGGAACACAGTTTGGGAAATGTTGTCCTAGCTATTAACAACCTACATCTTTTATAAGTTGCCTTCAAAAGCCATTAATGTGTTCATTCATTTATTGAAAACTGTTGGGTATCCACTATGCGAGGTGTTAGGGCTGCAAAGATTACTTGTGCTAGCAATCACCAGGCTAGCAAGGGGACAGATGAGTCAGTCAGAAGATATGTCGGGGTGCCTGGGTGACTCAGTTGGTTGAATGACCGATTTCATGGTTCGTGAGTTCTAATCAGCTCACTGCTGTCTGCATGGAGCCCGCTTCGGATCATCTGTCTCCCTCTTTCTCTGCCCCTCCCCTGCTCGTGCTCTCTCTCTCAAAAATAAATAAATGTTAAAAAAAAAAGGGGGGGGGCGCCTGGGTGGCTCAGTCGGTTGGGCGTCCGACTTCAGCTCAGGTCATGATCTTGCGGTCTGTGAGTTCGAGCCCCGTATCGGGCTCTGGGCTGACAGCTCAGAGCCTGGAGCCTGTTTCGGACTCTGTGTCTCCCTCTCTCTCTGACCCTCCCCTGCTCATGCTGTGTCTCTCTCTGTCTCAAAAATAAATAAATGTTAAAAAAAAAATTAAAAAAAAAAAAGAAAAGATATGTTAAGGTTTGAGTCAGATGTTGGGGAGAAGATGAAACCCAGTGATTAATTCTGACACTGGAGTTCTGATAATCTTCACAGAACAAATAATACCTTACTAAACCTAGAATACAAGACTGGGTCCCTTACATCCTCACAATGTTAGGAGCTGGTTAGAAAGACAGAATCTTAGGCTTCACCTTAGAGTTACCAAGTCAGAACTTGGGCTTTACCAAGACCCCCAGGTACTTTACTTTTATACTTTACTGTTTGAGAAGCACGGCCTTAAAATGAGCACATGTTCTGATAAGAATGCAAACAGAACCCAAATGTATTATACTGAGTGATTTCTTGGCCAAAGGCTGACATAGCAGTCTCCAGGCCAGGCCAGACAGACGGACTAGGAAGGGAAGACTGGTACATCCAACAACTGTCCTCTCTTTTCTCCTTGTCCTCACCTAGCAATGACTGATTCAGTAGGTTAAGCTGCAGTTATGTACGTCATCAGGGAGCAAGAACAGATAATGAGGCCGTGCCTGTGGTCCTTCCTGCTTAGATGTCTCCCACGGCTGGGTAGACTTAATGGCTACGGTTGGAAAGAAGGGAATGAGCAGGGTTCAGAGGGGGAAGGGGCATTTCCCAGAGACACCATCTCTGCTCTGGACTAGGCAAATAGCCAGCTGCACAACCCAGTCCTCAGGGCTCTGTATGGAGAGCTTTTAGCTTTTTCCTCTTGATCCCCAACACTGGTAGATGGAGGAGGTACAGTGAGGATTTATGGCAGCCTGACCCATCAGGAAGCAAAGATGTTCCGAGTGAGTGCACCAGGAAGCTGAACAAGTCCAGGTTTAGGTTCTCATCCACCCTCCACTCCCCGGCTTTTTTAAAAGTTTATTTTTATTTATTTTGAGAGAGCTATATAGAGAGAGCAAGTGGGGGAGGGACAGAGAGAGGGAGACAGAATACCAAGCAGTCTCATGCACTGCCAGCACAGAGCCCACTGTGGGGCTCGAACTCACAAACCGTGAGATTATGACCTGAGCCGAAATTAAGTCAGATGTTTAACCAACTGAGCCACCCAGGCGGGCACACCCCTCCCCTCCCCCCTTTTTTCTTTTGATTCTCTTCTCCTCTTAACAGGTCGTGCCCTTGTCTGGGCCTGGCCCTGGGCACTGGCGGCATGAGATCTGCAGGCAGAGTAGGGTGAGGACCTTGCGGAATGCTCTCTCCACTGGCTTGGCTTCTGATGGGGGGACCGTGGCTAGCCTGGGTGGGGGGTCACCAAGAGGAGGGAAACTGAAAACCACAACCTCAGTAACCACCATGAAGGGTGGCGGACCATGCCATCTCAGAAGATGCCACTTCTGTGTATTGATTATGTTGAGTGTAGGCCCTTGAAAAGCAACCGATGCAGAGAGAGGTTTTCTCTAAGTTCTTCTTACCTGCCTAAAGATAGATTCTCCCGGGGCACCTGGGTAGCTGAGCCAGCTAAGCATCTGACTCTTGATTTCAGCTCAGGTCATGATCTCACAATTTGTGACTTCAAGCCCCACGTCGGGCTCTGTGCTGACAGTGCGGAGCTTGTTTGGGATTCTTTTTCTCCTTCTCTCTGCCCCTCCCCTGCTCGTGCTCTCTCTCTCTCTGTCTCAAAAATAAATAAACTTAAAAAAATAACAATAAATAAAGATAGATCCTTCAAAAGGAGCTCATTTATCATAGATCCCCTCCCTAAAGGTGTCATCAACCGGGGAAAATTGTCTCATTACAGGAAAGGAGGCCAGAAGTCAATACCATACCCAGAAGACAAACTTTATCTCAAATTATTATACCTGCCATCTATTCTGAAGGTCCACTAATCTTTCCTAAAAATCATTTTATCTTCTCTAAGAGGCCTGTATCCCCACTTCCCTTTCCCTATTCAGTTGGTATTTCACTCTGAATTCTAAACCACCTCAGGGACCTCCTCTTCTCCTGAGTATCTCCCATGTATACATGAAGTATACATGTTAATAAACTTCTGTATTTTTTTTCCCTCGTTAATCTGTCTTTTATTACAAGGGTCTCAGCTAAGAACTCAGAAGGGTAGAGAGAACATTATTTCTCCTCCCCTACAACAACAAAACAAAACAAAATATTGAAATACCAACACAGGCTTTCAGCATACTTCTCTGCCCCTGACTCCAGGTCTAATGTGTGGCGCATCCTCCAGCAGGGGGCGCCTGTCTGCTGCCTCCAAAGGGCCAGCACAGAGCAGCCAATGCCTGGCTCCACCAAGATGAACTCTTAGGATTCTACCTAGACACTCAAAGGTAAGTCAGCAGGAATCTGATAGACATGGGATTTCAAGTAGAAAGAAAGGCCCACGCGAAGGCCTAAAGGCAGGCCCACATTCACTTGGGTGGGAAAAGGGACATCAACTTACACGTCTCTGTTCAGTCCTGAGTAAGCTGGACTTATGTTTTCCATACTCCAAAGACACCATTCATACCCTGTGCATGTCACTGGTGGCAGAGTCCCATGTTTGTTCCTCAAGGACAGGGCTAGTTCTGATTCAGCTTGTTTCTCAGCAGCCCACTACAGGTGGCCCAACCTAACCCTGACTGGAAGAGTAAGAACTCCCCACATTTCCATGGCAGGTGCTTAGGACAATGGGATCCATGGTAGCAATCTCATTCCTACAGGTTGACCTCATCAGAAGGGTCCCTGTCTCACCACCTCCTACTCTTTTCTGAAGAAAGAGTTAACTCAGAGAGTTGTTTGCTGAGGTTCCTGGCACTAATCAGGCCAATGCATATCTGGAGGCAAATTCCTTGGCTGGGACTTGCCAGGGTCAGTCTGATTTGTTTCTGATAGTGTGAGCAGAACATGATGTATGTGTTCTCTTAAAAAAAAAACAAAACTCTAGCTACAAGAGTAATTTGTACTCATTGCAGAAAAATTGAAAAATAAAGAAAAATATAAAGGAAAAAAGAAATACCACCTCCAATCCCACTACCTAAAGGCAACCTGTTTGTACATTTTGGTGAATTCCTTACAAGTTTTTTTTTTTCTATGCATATATGTGTATGTATTTAACATAGTTGAGATCAAAATAACTAATTTTCATGCTTTACTTTTTCACTTGGTAGTACATTGTAAGCTCTTATTAAAATTTGCTGTAATCACCATTAATATTCCATCTATCCTTCTATCATTTAATTAACCATGTCCCTATAGTGGTGACAGATTTATATCACACTTCAACTGTGAATGTGCAGAAGAACTGTGATTTCTTGATTCTTTAGCTAAGCTAGCTTCCTGTACAACTTCCCACCCACTTATAATAGGGAAAATGAACCATGGGTCTAACTACAGAATAATCTAAGAAATAGTTTAAAAAGCATTTATGGCTTTTATCTTACTACATGATCCCCTTTTGCATGTCAGAAACCTCAGTCTTTCTCTTTGCAAGCTTTCTGTAACAAATTCTAATCCCTGCTTTCCCCTCCTTCTCATGGATGCTGAGCCCCCCAAGGTCTCAGCAGAAAGCAGATGGTTTACTCCATGTGTCACTGAGGAGTTTAATGAAGGGACTATTTACAAAGGTGCCAGCAGGGCTACCGTGACAAGTAAATGACAAAGTACTCAGGACTAGAGATGTGGGAGGGCATTGCCTATTGCCACCCCTAGTCCTGAAGGAGCAACAGCCAAAACTGTACCCGTGAAGGAGAGACAGTCCAACAGGAATTTAGGTGGAGGAACGCAGCTATTGCCTCCCTGTGGTCTGGTTGAGAGGGAACCAGGGGAGCAATCACTCTGACATGTCTCTACCTGCACTCAGATCTCTTCCCAGTGCCTCCTGTTAGCTGAACTATAAGCTGAACCCTTTGGAGGGTGCTGGCCACCCTAAACTGCTGGAGCTGGATGCTAAAGAAACCATCTGTCCCACAGGAACTTGATGCTAGAGAAGTCACTTGCATTGCAGGAGCTGGGTACTGGAGAAGTTGTCCATGTTGTAGGAGTCAGGTGCCACATGCCCCTGGGGGGGGGGGGGCGGTGTTGCAGAACAGAGCACACCCAAATCAGGAAAAGAAAATTCCTCCCACAATGTCTCTCCCATCCCCTCTACTGACAAAGCTTTACATCAGTCACCTAGCAAAGAAAACATTTTGAGATGGTGTACTGTATTTTTTCAGGGCAGACAATGAAGACTGAATTTGGATCTGAGAGGCAACAGATTGATAATTAGCACAATCACAAGTCTGTATGCCCAGAGAAGGGACTTTGATTGGTTGAGCTGGTGCCACCCTGGATTTATCAGTCACCTGTGCTAAGAATGGAACCACATTACTATAAAGAGAAGCAGTGAGCATGAAAAGGCAGGGGCCGGAAAGCAAACTGGTCACCAAGCAGCCTCTGCTCTCCCAGGAAGAGAGCACTAAAGAAAGAGTCACTAGAGAAATTGTCTGTCCTATAGATCAGGGACATTTCATCAAACCTCACCATTACTTGGAAAATACTCCTCAGAACTACACATTTTCTTTTATTCAAACATGCAGCTCACCAAGAAATCTGATTTTTCTTACCATTTACCCCATTATCAGGCGAGGGACAGATTTTTGGGCAGTGGATACACATATTCTGCTGTTTGGAAAGGCATGTCATCTACTGTGAGATTGACCTTTGATGGCTATTGAAGCCTTGAGTGGTATCAGTGAAAATTTGTCACCAAGACTCTGTTCTTAGCTGGTGCACTAAGAAAAGCCAGTTTCTGATCTTGAGAAGCTGAGAACCAGGTTTTGGACTTCAGAGACTCAACCAGGGTGTTCTCCTAAAGGACCTGCAGCTTGCACCCCAGACAATTATTGCTGCCAGCACATCCCCCAAGGAAGAACTCTGCAGAACACATAATTAGGCATGGATAAATAATATTCTATAAATGTCTAACCAACAACCATTCTATAGTTGCTGGACTTACAGGCATTTTTCAGTCTTTCACTGTTAAATATAACACAAAGATGAATGTCTTTGTGATTAGTATCTGTGATTTGTGTTCTTTTTTGCTGCTGTTTTGTTTTTACATTTCAAATGGTTCCATTAGGCTAGATGATCAGAATTGGAGATAAATTGATGTTAATTCACATTCTCCTTTTTGGGGGAGGGGAAGCATTTTATTTGCACTTGAGAACTACTGCCCTATGATTTCAGAAATGTACCAATTACAGTTCCACTTGGGACCATTTCAGGACATCCTGACTCACACAGAACATTATGGTTTGAAATGTGTGTGTGTGTGTGTGTGTGTGTGTGTGTGCGCGCGCGCGCATGCACGTATACATATGAAATCTTGCTTTCTCTACATTTCTTTAGTTAATATTGATGTTAGCTATTCATGTGCACAAAAGGTATTTAGTCCTCTTGCCCTCTTCTGAGAGTCATCTGTTGAGATCCTTCACAATAGAGATGAATTGTGTTTCAGTCTCTGGGGAATTTCATGTCCCAGATTCTTCATTCTGTCCTCTTTTGAATGGAAGGGAGTGCTTCTCCTACCTCTAACTCCTTTGGAAATTCCCTTCTAGATTCAAATGTCTTTGGTGTAGGATTGGGCTTGAGTGGCCAAGAGCTTCGATGAGAATGGAAACAAGTGTATGGAAGTCTGAAGCCTGCAAAGCAGATCGAGTTTCAATCCTGGGTGGAGAGTCTTCAAAGGGAAAGAACTGGTCTGTATATAGTTTTCTTTTCACTCCCCATTTTTAAATACCCCAGAGTGACCCTGGGTCTTTTTCTTCTCCTTATTTGACTCAAATTGAGTCTTTAAATGAACTATGCTCCTCTTAGCAGCCTAAGACATATCTAGAGGAAATGTGTCTTTGAAAGTGCTATTTTGAAGTCATGTGATAAATTATCAGAGCCAGAATCTCCTTACCCCCCTCTGAGCTCTATGCCTTCTTTGGCTCCGTAAGGGAAAAACTTTCTTTTTTTTCCCTCTCCTTCTCCTTTTGGCTTCTAAAACTGACACAGAGAATATGGCTTGCCCTGAGAAACTGCATGCAGGTGGTGAGCAGATGGCAAGTGTTAGGCAGTTGTGTGTGTTGAAGTCAGTGTGGCATGTGTGGGAATGCAAGAGGTGACAGTAACTCCTTCTTGTGGGGAGTGGGGCTTAACAATGGTAATCAAGGGAGCTTTGGGGAAGAGGGGCCATTGGTGGTCACTTAAATGATAGACAGAGTTTGGAAAAACAGCAAAGGAATCAGCTAAATTTCTGTTAGTTTCCACTCCTGTCTTACTGATACCACCAGGAATTCTGGTGCTCCATGTTGCTGCCGGAGACAGTCACCCATTCATTTATCATCCATCCATCCATCCATGTATGCATATATACATACATCTGACATTTTATTCATCCATTTATTCATCCTTCCAGTGATCCTTCCACCTTTCCATCCATTTTTCCACTATTTACCAAGGCTCTATTCTCTGTTGCATGCTGAAGGCCCAAATATTAATAACACAAGATTCTAGCTTTCAAGGTGCACACAGTCTAGCGGTTAGCTGAACAACTTACGAATAGATAACCATACAGAGCAGTAAGTGTATCCTGTAGGAGTTGGTCTAAAGGATGCCTGTATAAATGTCTCTGTCACCCAAAAGGCCTTACCTGACCACCCAGTCTGAAACAGGTTCTTGTTATTATTATTTTTTATAATATTCTTTTTCTTTTCCTTTGGAGCATTTATCACAACTTGTTAGTGTATAGTTAACAGTATGCTTATTTGCTTAATATCAGAAGCTCCATGGGGGTAGGTTCTACCTCTGCTTTGGTTATTATTGACTATGCAACAAGTGGTCTATGTATGGCATACAGCAAGCCTGCAGTAGACATTCACTGAATGAATTAATAAATAAGTGCTGATCATGCCCACGAAGCATCATTTCTTGTACCAAACCAGTGGTTATCAAAGTATGATCCTTGGACCAGCAGCATCACTTACTGGAAATGAAAATTCTTAAAAAAATTTTTTTTAATGTTTATTTATTCTTGAGAGAGAGAGAGACAGAGCACAAGTTGGGGAGGGGCAGAGAGAGAGGGAGACACAGAATCTGAAGCAGGCTCCAGGCTCTGAGCTGTCAGCACAGAGCCCGATGTGGGGCTCGAACCCAGAAACTGTGAGATCGTGACCTGAGCCAAAGTTGGTCACTTAGCAGATTGAGCCACTCAGGTACCCCTGGAAATGAAAATTCTTGACCCCACCTGTTGGTTCATAAACTGGCCCCATACACAGGGGGCAGAGAGGCCAAAGAAACAAGCAGATCACTCCAGATTGTTTGGAGGCAGGTTTAATAAGCAAGGGAACTTACTTAGGAGTCTTGGCTTTTAGGGCCACAAGAGAAATACATATCTGCACCCACCCGCCTAATCTTAAAAGTTCATACAGGGGCGCCTGGGTGGCGCAGTTGGTTAAGCGTCTGACTTCAGCCAGGTCACGATCTCGTGGTCCGGGAGTTCGAGGCCCACGTCAGGCTCTGGGCTGATGGCTCAGAGCCTGGAGCCTGTTTCCGATTCTGTGTCTCCCTCTCTCTGCCCCTCCCCCGTTCATGCTCTGTCTCTCTCTGTCCCAAAAATAAATAAAAACGTTGAAAAAAAATTAAAAAAAAAAAGTTCATACAGAGGCATAACCTGGGTTCAGCCTTGTCTTCAGTCCAGGTGATCTCAACACCTTACTCTTTCAAAACTTCATCCTTGGAACAGCTCCCGCTGTGGGAACAGTAGGCAGAGCATACCTTCCAAGGACAGGGGAGGGGGTGATGAGCCTCCTGCTGCCCAGGACCTCCTTGAGGGTCAACCAGCAGTCATGTCTTCTCAATTACCTCCTCCCACAACACCCCAGACCAGAATTAGAATCAGAAACTCTGCAATCAGCAATCCACATTTTAAAAATCTTCGTGGGTGATTTTGATGCACACTAAAGCTTATGAACATTGTACTAAATTAATAAATGACAATTCTAGTCTACTTTAGACATCTATAGATTTCAGTGCAGACCAGAGTAATTGTGTCTGGATTGGAGAATACTTCATGGAGAAAGTGATGTTTTCAAGCAAGCCTTGAGCTAGATGAGCCAGGAAAAGGCAATTCAGGTGGATTAGCCTGGTGTATAACCAAAGGCGTGGATTAGCCCTTATAGGCCTTTGAAGAGACCTATAAGTAGTTCTGCATGGCTGGGGATAGCATGAGATGAGGATGGCGATGTAGGCAGGGGTCTTGAAAGCCCAGTTTGGAGCGAGGAGGTAACACATTCCCCATCTCCCTCCCCTTCTACAGCTGTCAAGACTGGCCTGAGTCAGACTTCCCTGAACTCACTTCCCACCTCTTCCCGCCTTTCTCTTCTTTCCCTCCTTCCCCTCCTCCCTCTGCTCTCAACTCCTCCCTTCCCCTGGGGGTGAGACCGCCTGGCTCCGGGGCCAACTCCACCCCTCCCCCACCTGGCCAGCCCACTGACGTAAGCTTGGCCGGGAGGGGGGGGGGGGAGGGGGGGGGAGGCGTGTCTGGTTTGCAGCTTTGGAGCCTGGCCTAGCTGCCTCCCTCACCGCTCCTGGCTTTGTTGGAAAGCCTGGGATGCTGGTGTGCTCTAGGAGCTTATCTGGGGGTTCCAGGGCTCAAGAGAGTCTCTTCCTCTGGAGACATCTTGCTCTGGGGGAGGGAACAGTGGTGTCAGAGCCGGGGCTTCTCGGGACCCAGCCTCACGTCATACCACCTCCAGGGGAACTGGCTGTAGGCCCTCTCCTCCCCTAGTGACTCACAGCAGGCCTGGTCTCCAGGGTCCTCAATCCAATTGTGCTTGGAAGTGATGAAGTGTGATAACAGCCCTAATGACAATAGGTCCTATGTATCCATCTCTTAGTGTGTTGGCACTATGAGTCACCTACACCTTGTAACTCTCAACTTTATGCAACCCAATAATATTTTTCAATGTCATTTTTAGCATTCATAACCAACCTTCATCACAGTTTCATAATATTAAACTAAAAAATGCCTCATAATTTAAAGGCGGAAATAAAAGGTGTTTAGAATACAAGAATATATATTTTTTGCTTGCTTGGGCAGCACATATACTAAAATTGGAACAATACAGAGAAGATTAGCATGGCCCCTGTGCAAGAACAACATGCAAATTTGTGATGATAGCACGTAGCCTGCTTAGGGTTCCCTCTCTCCCTCTCTCTGTCTCTCTGTCTCTCTGTCTGTCTGTCTGTCTCTCTCTCTGTCTCTCTCTCTCTTGGCCTTCTCCTTCTCAAAATAAATAAACTTTTGGAGCTCCTGGGTGGCTCAGTCAGTTAAGCGTCCGACTCTTGATTTCAGCTCAGGTCATGATCTCACCGTGTGTGAGTTCCAGCCGTATGTCAGGATCTGCACTGACAGTGCACAGCCTGCTTGGGATTCTCTCTCTTTCTCTGCCTCTCTCTCTCTCTCTTTGCCCCTCCCTCCCTGCCCCTCTCTCCCAAAATAAAGAAATAAACATTATATGGGGTGCCTGGTGGCTCAGTCGGTTAAGCGTCTGACTTCAGCTCAGGACATGATCTCGCCGTCCTTGAGTTCAGGCCTGAGTCAGGCTCTGTGCTGACAGCTCAGAGCCTGGAGCCTGTTTCAGATTCTGTGTCTCCCTCTCTCTCTGCCCCTCCCCCACTCATGCTCTGTCTGTCTCTGAAAAATGAATAAACCTTTAAAAAATTTTTTAAAAATAAAAAAAGAAATAAACATTATAAATAAATAAACAGACTTAAAAAAAGATTTGTGAGGGGCACCTGGGTGGCTTAGTCAGTTAAGTATCTGACTTTGACTCATGTCATGATCTCCCAGTTCGCGAGGGCGAGCCCCACATGGGGCTTGCTGCTGTCAGCACAGAACCGGCTTCAGATCCTCTGTTATCCTCTCTCTCTGCTCCTCTTCCACTTGTGCTCTCTCTCTCAAAAATAAATAAACATTAAAAATAGTTTGTGAAATGTTCAATATGGAAATGCTTGGACAGACCCCTCTGGCAGATATGAAGCAGCTATCCCCTGTAAATGGGCAACAACTACAAACACAGGCTGTTATACCTATGTTACATTATTGGCTCTAACAGCAACCACCAGCACTGTTGCCATTCAATCATGATTTCTGCAATGGTGAACTTCCCTGCTAAAGTTCCAAATAAAACAGAATCCAATCTTCCCTTGGTTGACACAGTGCTCCCCTGTCTTTTGTTTGCCCCTCCAGATCCATTCTCCCCCACTTCTCTATCCTGCTGTTGGCCCTGGGAGCCTGACACAACCACCACACTCTTGGCCTCTGATTTCTTGTTGGGTTTGGCCAATGAAAGACAGGAGATGGAATGAGGGAGGGGAAGGAGATTGGGGTTTTTATTTTTCTGCCTACCTCCTATCTATACCTCCATCTTAAAGTCACTGCTGTTCTCAGGGTGGCTACAGAGGGTTGAATGAGGGCCCCCAAAAGCTGTCTGTGGGGCAACCTGATATGGTGGAGGCCAGCAGCACAGGCGGTGGAAGAATTCACCCAAGGCAGAACAAAGGAGAAAGAAGTCTATTGAATAAGTTGCAAAGGAAGCAGCAGGCAGGACAGCAAGGAGGCTGTGGTACGGGGCTGTAGTTAAGGGGGAAGGTGAGGAGGTATGCAAACATACAGAATTGTCCCCTTTTGATACTTGTGCCTGTGTGTAAGTAGCCCATTGGTCAGCTAGGGCCCCTGGATGTTTTGAAGTGGGTTGCCTACTGGGCCTGTTTGCTTTCAGCCCGGTGGTCACTGTGGGCCCTTTTACCTTACCTTTTTCCATTGCTCAAGCCTGTTGCCTAAAAGTGGCCTCGCCAATGTCCACGTTCTAACTTCTGGAACCTGTGCATGTAACCTTATTTGGAGAAAGGATCTGTGCAGATGTAATTAAGACTCTTGAGATGTGATTGCCCTAGATCATCTGGATGGACCCTAAATTCAAAGACAAGTGTCTTCAGAAGACACAGAAGAGAAGACACAGAGAAGAGATGGCCATTTAAAGATGGAAGCAGAGACTGAAGTGATGCAGACAACCAAGGAACACTGGGAGCCCCCAGAAGCTGGAAGAGGCCAGGAAGGATTCTCCCGTGGGGTCTTCAGAGGCACTGTGGCCTTGATGTTGCCTTGATTTCAGACTTTTGACCTTGAGAATGGTGAGAATAAATTTTTGTTGCTTTGAGCCACCAAGGTCGTGGTGATTTGTTGTGGCAGCCTGGGAATCTAATACTGTCAGCAACACTTCTTCCCTGTCAGGTTCCAGTAATCTCGCCCCGCCCCCCACCTCCCCCTTGGATATATAGCGGTGGTGACAGCTGTGCTGCTGCTGGACCTGGGTGCCTGCCCTGTCCTGTCTGGCTTCCCCACACCTGTCCACAACTTTGTAATTTGTCATTTTCCAAATTAACCCCTCCCTGAATTATCCTCCCGTGAGGGTGCTGATTCTTGTCAAAGTGCTGACAGTGACACAGGGCAAACACATTCCTGGAACACTCAACTGACATTAAAACCATGCAAAAATACTTTGTGGTTCTTTGTAAAACAGCGTTTAGTTCTAGGCTTACGTTATTGTAACGTCAGATAAATGAATGTCCAACGGACCATATGAAAGCTTGGCGGACGAGTAACAGCTTGTTACTGTGGAGGAGTGTCCTAAGCATCACAGGACATCTAGCATCTTTAGTTAGAAGGGTTCCACAGTCATTGTTACAACCAAACATGACCTTACAATTTCCAGCTCCCTCCTCCCTCCCAACCCCCTCCCTCTCTCCCTCCCAGAGTGACATCATTCGATGGAGAACCACTGGTTATATAATATTTTTTTAAACCCTACAACCACATTTTAAGTAGAAACTGTCTCTACTTTACACATGTGGAAATAGGCTCAAAGAGACAAAGAAACCTGCTTGGGTCTTTGGGGGGGGGGTGTGGGGGTTTCAGACTCAGATATGACTGGATTTAAGGCTGAAAGGGCGGGCCTACGCCAGCCGACTCCATCTTGTTCTGTGTCCTTCACCTTGACCACACCTCCTCCCCTTGAGTAACCACCCCCCTCACCTGCCTAACAGGACTCGACCCTTCCCCAGGACCCTTCCCCAGCCAATCGGCTGAGGCCATAGCCATTACCTCACCAACTGCCCCCAGGCCCCAATAAAACCTTTGTCCTTTTGAAACTCGCTCTCTTTCCCTGGTATCTCACTGCTGCGTCGGTGCAGGTAGGGGATTGAGCTCGAGCTAGCTCGAATAAAGGCTCTTTGCTTTTGCATCAGACTCGGCTCCCTAGTGGTCTTTGGGGACCACGAATTCTGGGCATAACAAGGCCTGTGTTCCTAGTCACAAAGCTGTACTGCCCCCTTTGTATTTTGGGTCTTTGTCAGGGTCAAAGGGCAGAGACAGTGCTGGAAGAGGTCAAATGTAACTCATAATAAGGAGGGGTTCCATCAAAGATGTGCCAGTCTGGGAATGGTATGCTACATATAACAATATACAAGTTCAAAATCTCAGTGACTTCACACAGTAAGGATTTATTTATTGCACCTGTAAAATCCAATTCAGATCTTCTTGGTAGGGTGACTCCTGGGCAGCTCTTCTCCAGGCAGTGAAATCAGAGATTTGGCCTTCTTCCATGAGGAAGCTCCCATCTCAGAGCCTTTTGTTTCCAGCCTTATAGAGATAGGAGAGAGGGTGTGGAAGATTACCTGGGATATTTTATGGGCAAATGTGGAAATGGCATGCTTTTCTTCTACCTTCCTTCTATTGGCTGAACTCAGTCATATGGTCCATATCTAGATGCCAAGGGGCCTGGGAAATGTAATCTACATCTAGTGAGCATAGCATTGTCTCTGCAGAAGTGTTGTCAAGCTCTTCCAGTCCCTATATTAAAAGCATAAAGAAGAGAGACTTAAATTCAAGTGTTATCTTTGCTATTGATCTGCCAAATGATCACCTTCATATCCTGTCCCTTTTTAGGGCCTCAGTTTCTTCATTTGTCAGATGGTTTTGGAAGCTCATCCCTCATAGCTGAATGATAGCCAGATGTAAGAGGAGAAGTAGAGTGCTGGTTGGAAGAAATCCTAGAGAGAGCTGCTCCCATCTCCTATCTGACTTTGCCCAACAGCTCTCCAGACTCCACTTTCCACCTTCTGCAGCCAGGAAAGCCCAGCAGATTCTCCTGGTCATTGAGGAGGCCTTCTCTGTGAAGCTCAAGTTTCAGTGGTATGTCTGCACATTGGTATTGTTGGGGAAGAGGGGTTTTGGGGAATGAATAAAGTTTTGGAAGCCAGATGCTAGAATCTACCAGAGAACTCTCACAATGGCCATGAAGACCTACCGAGGCCTCAGAGATCCAGGCATTAATCCAAGGAGATGCTGGAGTTGTGGCTGAGGAACTGGGGCTGGTGTGTGGGGAGCCAATGCTCGCTCCAATGGACATCTACTGTTTGGTCTTCCCAAAACCTCTCTTCCAGGAATCAACTCTCCCATACCCAAACTACAAGGTTGCAGTGGGAAATGCCATGTTTCTACAATATGACCCTAGTCCCTGGTCACTTGATTGGTCTAGGGTCAGGTACTTAACCCATACCAGAACAATAATATTTCTGGTTTTTCCAACCAGGGATAGAGATGAGAGAAGAAGAGCTATGTTAACTTCTCTCCAGCTGATTGGTCCGATAACATGTAACTCTTAAGTTCTTTTGACAGCCATATTTTCTCCCCTGTGTGAAAGTAACAAGCAGGAGAAACTGATCTAATGAGAGAATGAAACATGAGGAGATTCCCAGTGGCATCTGAGTTTCTGATTCTGCTCCATGGCATATAGTATTTCATTCCTGAGGTTAGGCTCTAATCTAGTCCTTTGTCTCTGTGGCATGCCCCTGTATCGTTATAATTAAGTTTCCCCTTCTTGATAATGCAGGTGGATTTTTGTTATTTATAATCCAAAAAAGCTAAGGAATAATGTGAACTTTCTTACCAGATAATTCATTCATTCAAGTGCATCCTTCTTGTGCCACCTCCATGCTTGGTTACCATGAAGGTGTTGGAAATCCAATGATCAATAGTATAGACATAGTATCTACCCTCAGGGACCTTATACTTGGAGGTGGGAAAAGAGGTTAGGGCAGGGCAGACCTGGAACACATACTATACAGGTAAACTCCGGGTTTCTGAGAGCATACAACAAGATTATGAGAGCGTACAAGGTGAGAACTAAAGGAATGCGCAGGAGTTGACTGGAACGAGTTAGGAATTATGATGTAAAGGAGGGAGAGCATCCCAGTCTGGAAGAAGAGCATGAATAATATACCATGAAGCCAGCATCCTCTACAAAGAAAGCAACATTTCAGTTAAGCGTCCTGGTTTCTCATCTACCCCTACTTTGGGCCCTCTGCTAATACACTGGTAAGAAAACTCTTTCCTTTTGCCCAGAAGCAACCGCCTTGTCTTTTTCAGATTCTTCTATTCCTTATTGAGCGATTACAAAGGGAGAAACACAAAATGCCCCCTCTCATTGATTCCCATTTTGGTAGAGAAAGCTAGATTTCATCCTAATAGCCGCTCTCCTCACCTTCCTTATTACTATGTTAGGGGCAGCAAAGTGGCTGGCTAATAAAACCACATTTCCCAACCTTACTTGTAGAGGGGGATGGCTAAGGAGAGGTCACTGGAAGTGATTGGATAAGGTTTTTAGAAAGCTGTTTAAAGGGGTTAATTTAGCTAGCAAGCACCTCTTTGTCCTTTCCCCCTGTTCTTGCTTATTTGTCCCTGGGACCAGGACTTGATGGTTGGAGCTCCAGCAGTCATTTTCATCTCCGAGTTGAAGTTGTGTGCTAAGAATGACAGAGCAGAAGGCAGGATTCCAGTTTTTGAAACTTGTAGAGTCCCCACACCAGCCTGGCCTGCCTGGAGACAGTTTATCATGTAAGAGGAAAATAATCCCCAATCTCATTTAGGCCCAAACTGTTGTTTTGAATTGCTCTTACTAGCGGCTGAACAAAATTCCTCATTGATGAAACCCTAAAGGCCCTCTCATAACTCAGTTTCTTTTCTCTAAATAGTCCCCAAGTCATTCATTCAATCATGTATTCATTCACTCACTCAAACACCCTCTGATTGAAGATAACTATCTCATATTATTGAATCGGATGAGATTATGTGGGTATGAAAGGGTAGTGTAAATACCAAAGCATTCCATACATATTAAATTTTGCTACCATCATTTTATTAATATTATGATTTGTTGTTACTCAAGTGTCCAATGGAGAAGTTTTAGTATGTGGTATGCAATTTGCTGGAGGAAACTACTGCTGTTAACTGGTGTGAATTGTTGAAATCCAGTGCTATTTGGTATGGAAAAGAAGCAAGGCGTGACCCAGGGCAAGTGCTTCTCAAACTGTAATATGCACAGAGAAAAATTTAGGTATCTTATTCAAATGCAGATTCAGACTCAGAGGGTCTGGGGCAGCTGAGAGTCTGCATTTCTAACAAGCTCTCATAGGTGAGGCTGTTTTGCCCTGGACCTTTGAATAATAGGGACCTAGGAGAGCTTTCCAGGTGCTGGGAAGAGAAATGATGAGAGGGGAGGAAGGCAAGCTGAGAGCAGAGAGAAAAGGAAAGTTATTTAGAGGCTCTATCTCCAAACAGGTTCGTGCCAATTAAAAAAAGCCAGGAACTACACATATAGTATTTCATTGGATTCTTACAACCTTATATAAGAGGAATTCTAATCCTTATTTTACAGTTGAGAAAATAAATGGAAGCTCAGAAAAGTTAAGGGAAAGTCACACAGCAGGTAAGTGGCAGGGATTGATCGGGATCCAGGCTTTTCAGAGGCCAGAGCCCGTATTTCTTTCTAAGTACCTTGCTAAAATTCTGGGAAAGCTTACTCCTTTCACTGAGTTCTCCTTCTCACCCAGGAAATGCTAGACAGGGAAGGAGGAAGAGGCTGCCCAAAGGAACCAGGCTGCTTGGCTCAGCTCTTATCTACATAAAAGCTTTCAGTGGCTAAGCTTTGTTTTCAAACCATGGGGCCCCAGGGGGTGGGAAGTGGGAGGGGTACAGGTGGGATGTTTACACATTTTATTGGACAATTTCCACTTTGTAAGCCTAGTCTCTTCTCTGGAGGGAGCCATGTTCCAGAGCTGCTGGAACTTGTTCTGGGAAGTGGGAGCCACAGAGGTGAGAGCAAACCCTGCTCTGACTCTGACCTGGGACCCTTGCTCATTCCCTGGGTACTTGAGGCCTTTGAGGGACTCCTGGCTCCGCCTTGGCTAACTGGCAAGTATAAGGCCCCAGCGGAGACCCTCGTTTTATCCCAAGGTAGCAGATATAAATGAGCACATTGTGTCTCCACAAAAGGTAGGCCACTCAGAGCAGAGCCTCTTTGATTGGCTCCCTCTGCCAGTGCTGTGCCCTGGGGCTCTGAAGTAAGAAATCTGAGCCATTTCTGTCTCCAGTTTCCCACATGTGACTAGATTTTGTCCACTTTCACCACCATGGGGATCTGGGGAGGACCCTTGCACAGTAAATCTTTGATTGGGAAGGTGGTTCTATCATTTGAAAGGATGATGTTAAGGAGAGACAGGACTAAGTGACAAACGTACTCAGGGGGTAGTGCAGAGAAACAGCTCTGGGTACAGGAGCAGGAAAAGCCTGGGATCTCAGAGCAGGGTTGACAGGTATGAGGGGAGAAAATCATGGAGGCACATCAGGAATGCCAGTCTGAGTCCTGATTGCAGAAAAGCATGAAAGAGCTTCCGGGTAAGAAAAGAAACCAGGACACATGATGTGGTTCCTTCTCTCCAGAGGATAAGCTGTGGTCTGCTTTGATGTTAACTCCACAGGTATGTCAAGGCTATTGGATGTACTGGTTTTACGTCTGGGGTCCAGCTATAGCAGCAACACCATAGGTGGGAAGAGAGGGGACAGAGGGGACAATCTTCTCATTGAAGGATGCCCAGAGGTATCCTAGTGTGGACTGTCTGAAGGGGAAGGACTTGATAACATCTGTTCTGGCTGAGCCAAAATCATCCTCTAGCCTTCATTCCCTCAGGAATGTTTTCTGTTCCCAGGATCCCAGTTTCCCCTCCTTTCTGAGACAGGGCCAGCATTTCCAACGCCGTGAAGGATAAATGGGGTGCAACATGGAATGGTGTCGGATATTCCAAATCACCCTCACTCTGGCTGGTCTGGTCCTAGAAGCAGAAGAAAGCCAGGAAAATCCTCTCGGGAGCCCATGACCTCCATTGTCTCCCAGCCACCACCATCTTTGGGGCCAGGCTACTGGTTGACTCCAAATGGTTAACAATACTTGTTGCCACCACTTTCTTGATTATCATTCTCCCAGAACTCTGCAGTCTAGTTTCTGCCCCCACTCTACCCTACCCCACTGAAACTCCTCCAACTAATGGCATCAACAGTCTGGACCAAATCCAGGGACCATTTTTCAGTTCTTACTTTTACTCTGAGCCCTTTGCCTATTGGTTATAATCTTTTCATCTTGAAAATCTCAACTCTAGGGGTTCTTAGCAAAGGGTTCACGAGTCCTTAGATTGTCTTCAGGTAAAAACAACATTTTCAAGGACAGCAGTCCTTGAAATTGTTATACAAAGAGTTATACAAAAGTGTATTTTTTTTAGGGAGGATGGTCCAGGGCATTGCATTCTGAAAGGAATCAATGAACTGCCAATGTTAAGAATCAGTGCCTTTGATATCTGTATTGGCTAGGATTAGGTTCTTGTGGGGGCATTCCAAAATAACAGTGGTTGATTAGTCTTTCACGTATACAGAGGTAAGTCGTCAGAGCAGGAATGGTCGCTCTGACTTAGGAAGTTCTCAGGAACTCTGGCTCTTCATAACTGTGCTCTGCCAACCCCAGCATATAGCCCTCAACCTCGTAGTCCAAGATGGTAGCATCTCATGCTCCAAGCAGCATGTTAGAGGGAGGGATGAAGAGTGTAAAGGGTATGCTCCTGCTGTCTCTCCAAGATTCCTGGGAGCTGCTTTGTGACATTTCCATTACATTGTTAGTCCAAACTTGGTCACATAGTCATATCTATCTGCAGAGAGGCTGGAAGACATCCTTATTCCGGACAGTCATGTGCCAACCTGAAGATCCTATTACCATGGATGAAGGGTAGAATAGAGATATTGGGGGACAGCTATCAGCTCCTGTCATACACATACAACATCCCTTTCCACTTCCTTCTAGTACATTAGAGCCGGGAAGCTCTGCTTCCTAGAATTCCTTGCAGCTGGCATTCCAAACATGGTTTAGAAACTGCCAATTAAATGAACTTACATGAGACTGGATCCTGGAACTAAGAGGGGGAGAGGCAGCAGGTAAGTTTTGCTGGTGTGGAAGGAGGCCAGCTTGTTTCATGATCACCACCTTCCTAGTTCAGGAGCTTCCTGTAGCACTAGTTTGGTGGCTTCTTTCCTGATCATGATGGCAGAGGCATATTGATTCTGAGGGTCTACAGGTATCTCTGGAAGCTCCATTTAGTCTACACCTCCACCCATTCCAGCATTGCTATAAGCCAGAGCTTCTTACACTTTAATGTTCATGTGAATGACCAGAGGATACAGTAAAGGATAGATCTGGAGTGAGATCTCAGATCTTGCGTTTCTAACAAGCTCCTGGATAATGTCTGATGGTTAGAATAGATTTTTGAGTAGCTTGGTCCTAGGGTGTCCTCTGTTCACCTATACTCAGTTATAAATTCCTTTCTGCTTTAATATCTAAATATGTTTTCTGAGTATCCAAATTCTGTGGCTGTCTCTTCCTTTGTTCTTGAGAGATCTTCTTCCTGTGCTGTCCCTTAATATTGGTGTATCCCAGGGCTCTGGCTTAGGATCATTCTCCAAACTCTTCCTGGATGATCTCCTCCATCCTCTGGGCTTCAGTCACTACCTATATGCTTCTCAACTCCCTATCCAATCTGTACTCTCTCCTTTGCTCCAGATTCTGGTATCCACAGCGGACCAGAACTGAGTTCTATAGACGAGTGGCACATGAAAGAAAGCTTCTGTGGTCAAGTAAAGTTTGGGAAATACTGTGTTAAATAAAATGAAATTTATTTCCTTGCTGAGTTACTTCTAGAACTGTTAATGTGTTAAAATGCGTTGCAAATTTCCAAGAGGGGGCGTGTAATATCCAGTACTTCTTAAACTTATTTGAAGTCTGTATTAGATACAATCTATGTTTTCTCAGTCTCTGTTACACTGCCTGAGTGGTGGACTTCCAGCCTTTTGCTTTTCTTTACTGTTGCTACTGTAGCCAACTGTGTAGGTCTGTGGCCCACCAGCTGCTCTTCCCTGCATTTTGCACTGTTTCCCATCCCTCCCTGCCTCACTTCCCTTTTGCATGGCTCACTCTTGAGGCTTTGGGTTTGCACCTTCATAAAAGGCATCAGCATATAATTCTTGCCTCTGGCTCTGTTTCCCGGGGAATCTGGACTAATACAACCTTCAACAGACTCTACCCACCCCCCTTACCCTTTTTCTTGGAATATTAATATCTCCTGGAACTTGGGTTCCTAGAACATGCTTTGGAAGTGCTGTGTTGGTCATTTTTCCCTGTATATCTACAAGCACCTGACTCAGCATGTCCAAGACCTAATCAGTTGTTTTCTTTTATATCTGTCCCTTTTCTGGTCTTATCTGTCTTAGCAACTGGCACCATATTTGCTCATCACCCAAGCTACCTGGGTGTCATTCCTTGTTTTGTTTTGAAGATCTAATTGGCTTTATTAAGCAATCTGGATGTTGTTCTTGACTCCTTCTTTTCCTCTTTTATCCAATCTGCCCCCTCCTCATCCTTCCTCTTGACTAATTGACTAATTAACAATTATTCGTCCATAAAGAGACAGTGTAGGTACCATCTTCTTACCCCATCTCCTTCATCATCTGAGTGATGTACTACTCTGTTGAGCTCTCATAGCCCCTAAACTTGTCTTTCTTATAGAATTTATCACACTTTGTGGTCTTTCTTTCTTTCTTTCTTTCTCTCTTTTAATTTTTAAAAATATATCTGTCCACCCTTGCCCCCACCTTTGGTGTCTCTCATTCAGTTCTTAATCCCTGGCATCCAGGGTAGAGAACTAACTGATTAATTGATAGATAGGAATGAATGAGGTAAGTGGGAGAGAGAGAATTAAAATTTGTAAACCTTCCAGGAGGAAAAACAATTTCCCCTCTACCCTTCTGCATTCTTGGCTGAGAACCCTGTAATGAAAGACAGGTTAGGGGTGCCTGGCTGGCTCAGTTGGTAGAGCATAGGACTCAATCTCAGGGTTGTGAGTTGAAGCCTCACATTTGGTGTAGAGCCTAGTTAAAAAACAAACAAACAAACAAACAAAAACAAAAAAGACAGATTAACAAGAGAAAAACAAACAGAACTTTATTAACATGTATACCTCATATATACATAGGAGATACCCAGGGGAAAATAAGTAAGCCCCTGAGATGGCTTAGAATTCAGGAGTAAATGCCATTTTAATTGGGACAAGGAAGGGAAGGGGATGCAGTCCTCCTAGGGGAGAGGCCATGTTTTTGTTTTGTTTTGTTTTTTAAAGTAGGTATATGCCCAACTTGGGACCTGAACTCACAACCGTGAAGTCAAGACCTGAGCTGAGATCAAGAGTTGGTTGCTTAACTGACTGAGCCACCCTGGCGCCCCTGGGAGAGGGCATGAATTTTAGGAAAGACGGATGGGAGATACAATGCTTTGTACAAAGTTTGTCTGAGCATGGTGTTAACTTCTAAAGTCTCCTCCTAGCAGAGGATACCCTAGGACCAAGTAACTTCTCAGTCTTCCCTGGTTTATGAAATTCCTGGGGAGGGGATTTATGACAGTTGAATTCCTTTTCGGGGATCTGTCTTTAGACAGATAAGGGAAATTCAGAGAACAATCTCCCTGCACTGGCTATTTTTCAAGTGTCCTACAGCTCAAAACAACCATTATACCAAAGCAGCATATTTTGGAGTAGCATGTCCCGAAATCCTGTAATCATATTTTGGCATGGCACATTCTTTTACCATTCATTCCCTACCTTTGAAAATTCTTCAAGAAATTTCACAATCTAGAACCCGAGCTGGTAGATTTCACTGAACCAATCTCTTAGGTCAGTTCAGTTTGGTCACACTGTTGCACATCTGAAACTAACATAATGTTATATGTCAATTATATTTCAATGTTTTTTCAAGAAAGAGTACACCAATACCCAAGAGAACTTTTTCCTTTTAACAGGTGAAAGAAAATTAAATTTTAGTTTTATATAGGTGCACTTTTTTTTTAAATGTTTATTTATTTTTGAGAGACAGAGAACATGCGAGCATGAGTGGGGGGGCAGAGAAAGAGGGGGACAGAGGATCTGAAGCAGGCTCTGTGCTGACAGAAGAGAGCCCAATGTGGGGCTCGAACTCACAAGCCAAGCTTTGAAATCATGACCTGAGCCGAAGTCAGATGCTTAACTGACTGAGCCACCGAGGTGTCCCTTCATAAGTATATTCTTGATACTAAAGCTTATTTCTAATCCCCCCCCTTTTTTCCCCTCTAAAACCCTTTTAACAAATTCATTCAGTTTTGACCAGTTTGACCACAAGAGATAAGATTCTCTGTCTGTCCTGATCTCACTCTCTCTTTCTCCAACTTTCTCCACCCATTTAGCTTTTGTCCTTTATTCTTCTCTTTTTCATTCTGGAACAACCAGTTATTCTATTTTAGGACACAGTTATTCTCTTCTCCCTTAACAAAAATGTGTCTCTATAATTCATATCTTTTCTTACCAAAAATAACCCTACTTTTCTTATATATTTTGCATATAGAGCTTTTTTTTCTATTAGTTTTAATTAAATACATTCATTAGGATTCTGAACTCTTAGAAACCCTGATTTCTAGTGAACATTAAGAAGTAATCAACTGTGAATTGTCACATCAAAATTCTATAGATGTCAAATTAGCTTTTGTTCCTCTCTAAGAAGAGGACAAAAGTAGGTAAACTTAGACGTATGTGTAGCAATCAATGTTTTCAGTACATTATCTTAATTGGAAATGATCTAGGTATTCAATGAATACCTGTCGTGTAATTTAACATAGTATAACTTTAAGGTTTCAAGTTACCAAAAGTATTTTGGAAATGATAAGATTTTGGAAATGATTTTTAAGCAGATATATTTTATAAAATATAATCATTGTTGAAAAGATCATTTATAAACTTTTATCCCACCTACATTTAGTTTATTCACTTGTTCTTAACAATTATATTTAGATCAGTCATGAAAATTTCGTTAGACATTAGACAAAGGTGGGCATCACTTTAAGTTACTATTCTTCCTGACAAATGTTTGACTAGTACACTCAGCTAGAATAAAAGCTGTATGTCTGCATTATTTTTTTTAATTTTTTTCAACGTTTATTTAGTTTTGAGAGACAGAGAGAGACAGAGCATGAGTGGGGGAGGGGCAGAGAGACAGGGAGACAGAATCTGAAGCAGGTTCCAGGCTCTGAGCTGTCGGCACAGAGTCTGACACAGAGCCCGAACTCACAAACTGCGAGATCATGATCTGAGCCTCAGTTGGTCGCTTAACCAACTGAGCCACCCAGGCGCCCCCCCCCTTTTAAAAAAATTTTTTTTTCTCAATGTTTATTTATTTTTGAGGGACAGAGTGAGACCGAGCGTGAGTGGGGGAGGGGCAGAGAGAGAGGGAACACAGAATCTGAAGCAGGTTCCAGGCTCTAAGCTGTCAGCACAGATCCTGACGCGGGGCATGAACCCACGAACTGTGAGATCATGACCTGAGCCGAAGTCAGTCACCTAACTGACTGAGCCACCCAGGTGCCCTTCTATTATTTTTAATGCTGACAGCTATGAAGACTTGCCGTGCTGTTTTGTTTTGTTTTTGTTTTTGTTTTCACTAAACCAACAATATTCTTGTTTATCAAAGACTACTCAAGTCACATGAACTTGAAAAACATTTAGGTTAGTTTCTATACTGCTCTGAATGTTTAATTTATATAAGCACTTGCTTTTCTTTAAGCCAATTAAATAGAGCTCTTTTACAATTAATTCTGACAGTGTCATCCAGAGTAACATACATATATGGACATACGTAAACATACAGACAAACATAGGGATCTTAGAGCTTTTATTAAAATTTTAGCCATATGTTGGTATATGAATACAAAACTCGCTAGTTTATAAAGCAACAGTTGGGTCCAAATTGTGTTTCTAGCAGATGAAAAAGTTAAGGTTGCCTACTCAGATGGCTACAAGTTCTTACTTATATTTGTGGAGACGACTTTTAAGATTTTTCACTTGCCAAATTTCCAAAAGCTCCTTTTACCTTTTCAGCCTCAAGTAGTTGCTTGTGGGGGTTTCTGGGTCCCTTGACAGCCTCTGATGAAGGGTAGGAGGCCTCAAGTCGAAGGGATTATAGGGAGCTGAAGGCTGAAGTGGGCAGGGTGGACAGAGGGACAGAGGAGGTTAGAGTTTGAGGGTGGACCTATCAAAAAATTCAAGGAAACTGAATGGAAGATTGAAAGTGGCAAAATCAAGGAGAAGAAGCAACAGAAGAAATGGGAAGTAAGAGGTCTTAAAGGAGCCAGTTTAGGGAGATTTTAAGTTTCCCAAAGAAACTAATGGGGTTCCAAATTACCCTTAGCGAAATCATGCCATGAAGGAAGTAGACAGAGTTGGTGGAAGGAACATGTAGTCAGCAGGGGTTTGAGAAGAGAGTTTTAGTGGACTGAGAAGTCCCCATGGGAGGAACAGGATCAAGGAAAAACAAAGAACAGAGAAACCTTTAAAAAAAGAAAAAACCGAAGCTCCTATCAGACTCTGAATATCAGCTTCTAGGGGTGCCTGGGTGGCTCAGTCGGTTAAGCGTCCGACTTCAGCTCAGGTCATGATCTCACAGTCTGTGGGTTCGAGCCCGTGTCAGGCTCTGTGCTGACAGCTCAGAGCTTGGAGCCTGCTTTGGATTCTGTGTCGCCCTCTCTCTCTGCCCCTCCCCTGCTCATGCTCTGTCTCTGTCTGTCTCAAAAATAAATAAAAAACATTAAAATATATATATATCAGCTTCTAATTAGGCCAATTTCTGACATAGAGTGCTCTCAAAAAATCCTTTCAATATCTTTATCAGCTGGAACAAACAGTAAATATTTCTGGCAGTATTAAACTTCCTTTTTAAATAATTTTTTTCCTTTTTCTTTGAAACCAAACGTATGTTTATTAAGTGGCTCAAAACCAAAGCTAATAAGCCTTTTGTGACAAATGGTATCCCTAAAGGGGCACAAAGATGCATGCCTCTCTAGGTCCAGAACTACTCACTTGCACATACACAAGAACCAACAACCTGTGTCCCAAGCTGAGTTCTCATGACATTAAAGGAGACAAACAGAAAAGCAATAGCTGTCCTTGGGAGGGAAAAGGATAAATAACCAAAGTGTACCCCAAAAACCAAATTCAAAAGAGTCATGGTTCAAAGAATTCATTCTTATGAATGTTTTCCTCCTGCTAATCTGAATTTGGAAAGTAGGGACAACATGAAGTTTTACCTTCCTCTCTTAACTGGGCACTACAGAGATCCAAGAGAGCTGATGTTAATAAGAACTCTTACCCTTCTGTCAGTGTTCCCAGGATTCCATCTGGGTAGGATGTCTCAGCAATCCTATCCTCATAATTTTCTCCATTCTTCTGAGTTGGCTGAGACTCCTGTAATAAAGCACAGATTAACTAGAGAAAAGCAAGCAGAAGTTTATTAACATATATACCTCATACATACAAGGGAGATATCCCTGGAAAAATTAATGATTCCCCAAGATGTCTTAGAATTTGTGATTAAATACCATCTCTCTCTCTCTCCCTCTTTTTTTTTTTCTTAAAGTAGGCTCCATGTCCAATATGGGGCTTGAACTCACAACCCTGAGATTGAGAGTTGCATGCTCCATGGACTGAGCCATCCAGGCATCCCTTGTATACCATCTTAATGGGTAAATGAGAGGAGAGGATGTAGGGCTTAAGAATAAATGATTTGGGGGAAGTTGAATGGACACTTAGAAGGATAAGAGATACAATAGTTTGTGAAAAGTTTGTCTAGGTGTAGTGTGGACTTCCAGGCTGCTCCCTGGTGATGAGAGTCATTCTTCCCTACTTGATGAAACTCCCTGGGAGGGGATTTATGACAATTGAGTTCCTTTTGGAGGATTTAGGAAGATTAGGGGAATTCAGAGAAAGCTCCCTGAATTTGCTGTTTTTCAAGTGCTTATAGCTTAAAATAATCAACATACCAAAGTGGCATAATTTGGGGTGGCATGTCCTGAACTCCTTTAGTCATATTTTGGGGAGGCGTATTCTGCTACCCCTCACCTTCTGGCTTAAATAAAGAGGAAATGTTCTGAGATTATGAGAAATCCATGTTTGTTCTGCCCTAGGTTAAAGGGGCTGGAGACTACATTTTATTATTTAAAAAAAAGTTTTTTAATGTTTATTTACTCTTGAAAGAGAGTGAGCAAGCACGAGAGCTCGGCAGGGGAGGGGTAGAGAGAGGGAGACACAGAATCCCCGAAGCAGGCTCCGAGCTGTCAGCACAAAGCCCAGTGCGGGGACCTGAACCCACAAACCTCGAGACCATGACCTGAGCTGAAGTCAGACGCTCAACCGACTGAGCCACCCAGACACCCTGGAGACTACATTTTATAATCAGCTCCAAAGCACCACTCAAAGCTATTAGATAATGCGTTCAGGCTGGACGACTGTCACACACTCCAGCGTGGCCATAGGTGCCCAGCTTTCGAGGAGGCACTCAGAGCATCAGCACTTGCGGGGACCTGAGAGTAACTGCCTCCCGGAGTTTCGGACCCTGGGTGCTTCACCCTGGTCCTGGCCCCCCCAAGGCTCAAGCTGGGTGTCCCACTGACTCATGCTGAAAAGCGGAAATTCATGGCCGATATGAAATAGTTTCATTTAGGGGAGTGTATCAGTTTCCCCCCGGGTTGCCATAACAATGTGTCATAAACTGGGTAGCTTAACACAGAAGCAATTTCTTCTCTCACAGGTCTAAAATCAAGATGTCAGCAGGGTTGTTTCCCTCTGAGGACTCTGAGAGAGAATCTGTTCCATGCCCCTTTCCTAGTTTTCCAGGATAGCTAGCAAACCCGCCATTCCTTGGTTTACAGATGCATCGCTCATCTGCCTGTCTTCACAGGGCATTCTCCCTGTGTCTTTCTGTCTTCACATGGCTGTTTTCTTTATAAGGAGTCAGATTAGGAGTCAGTCCTACTCCAGTATGACCTCATGCTAACTAATTACATCTGCAATGACCCTATTTCCAAATAAGGTCACATTCTGAGATACTTGGGCTTAGGACTTCAACTTATTTTGGGGGAAGGGGAAACACAATTCAACCCGTAACAGGGTGAAAACTTTTATTTTCTATCCATTTAGAGAGCTGCTTTAATCCAGTTATCCTCCTTTTTGTTTAAAGCAGGGTCATAAGCTGGTGTCCCAGGGCCAAATTTGGCTCCTGAATATTTTTGTTAGGTCAGGGTGCTCGCCATTCCCTAATTTCTTATGCCGGCCACCTCACAAGTAGCCGTTAAGACATTTGCACAAGTGACTCTTAGTTTAGAACTTGCTTTCTCAGAGCCTTCATTGGTAAAAATCTTAGCCTCCCAACTACGCTGAGAGGCATAACAAGGGTGTTCCCATTTCACTGACCAGGAAACAGAGGCTCAGAAAGTGCCTGGATCATACAGTTGGAAGTAGTGGGTCCATGTCTCCAACCCACCCCCTACCCCCACCTGGGCTTGCACACTGATCACGCCCACATCTCAATGACCCCAATGCCACAAAACTGCAGGGGGCTCACAAGACGCCCCTTCCTCCCATTTCCCCAGCAAAATTTTCACAGTAGCAAGTGCTATTAGCATTGTTGAGTCTTAGAGACTTTTTAAAACCAGAGACATTTCTGAGGGAAAATCTTTGCAGGTGTTTCTCCCAGAGAGAAGAAAGTCTAATAATGTGCTGAGTTAAGGGCAGTCTGGTTTTGAGCTTGGTCAATCTTTCCTTTTGTGAGTGTGCAAGAAAAAAGAGTGAAAGGGACCAGATGTAGAACAACCTTAATTAAAGGTTGAGCCCCTCCTCGCCAGCCTCCTTGCGTGGAGAAGTTCTCTTCATAGGAGACAGCAGTTCTTAGACTTCCTTTATGGTTGCTCTTTTAAGAACTGGGTACATGTTTCAGATCCTCTTCCTGGAAAAATGCACTTACAAATATAGGAGAATGGAACAAAATTGCTTGGCATTTCCTTTATACTTAGAATTCTGAAATTTCATCATAGTTAATCTAAGCATAGGTCTTTTTTGGGGGGAGGACAATTATTCTTCTTGGTATTCAGTGAGCCATTTCAGTGTGAAAGCTTATGCCTTTCTTCACCTCTAGGAAATAGGCCATGACGTATTTATTTTTTCCCCTCCATTCCATCTGTTATCTTATTCTGGAATTCCTACTAAAGAGGATGACAGAACTTCTGGGTCCATTTTCTATGCTTCATCACTTCTTTTTCCTCTGCCAACCTGAGGTACTTTTATGAAGTAACTGATAAAATGATAAAATGAAGTCCTTTAAGTCCCTTGAAGACTTGGGCCTGCCGTGTGCACAGTAGGGGTCAAATAAATGTGACCTCCTTCTTCTTCATTCTCAGCACCTACCTGAACAAGTACATCAACAGTAATAACTAGTGTTTATTGGCTGCTTATTATGTATAAGGTGAGGAGCAAAGTACTTGACACATTGCCCCGTTTAACTCCCACAACAACCCTATGAAGCTGGTACAAATATTATCTTCAGTTTACAAACGAGGGAATTGAGGGCCATAGAACAGAGGTTGGCAGACTCTAGCCAGTGGGCCAAACCTGTCACTGCCTCTAATTTCTCTTTCATACCTCCTACCTCTGTTCTTTTGAACTGCATTTCGGGAGAATTTCTCCACTTGACCTGTCAACTCTATTATTGATTTTTCATCAATATCTATTTTGTGATTTAGCCCCCCGAATTTTTTATTTGGAAAATCAAGTGCTTAAAGTTCCAAATCACCAGTTGATTTTTTTTTTTTTTTACCTTTTGTTTCAATCCTTTTTTTTTTTTTTTTTTTTTTTTTAAGTATGCTTTGTACCCAACGTGGGGCTTGAACTCAGGATGCTGAGGTCAAGAGTTGCATGTTCTACCAACTGAACCAGCCAGGTGCCCCCTCCAGTTGATTCTCTTTAATAGATGAAATATCCTTTCACATTTCTTTTTTTTTTAATTTTTCATGTTTATTATTGTTATTATTATTTTAAGAGAGAGAGAGAGAGTGCGAGTCGAGGAGGGACAGAGGGAGAGGGAGACAGAATCCAAAGCAGGTTCCAGGCTCCTAGCTGTCAGCACAGAGCCCAGTGCGGGGCTCAAACCCACAAACCAAGAGATCATGACCTGAGCAGAAGTCGGACGTGTAACTGACCGAGCCACCCAGGTGCCCCTCCTTTCACATTTCTTATGAAGACTAATTACACTTAATCTGAAGTCTTTTTCTTCAGTAGTTGTTAATTCTGTTTCTTGAATGTTAGTTTTTCTGATGGTATTTTGATGGTTCTGTGTCATTGTTCTGACTTTTCTCAAATATTTAGTAATTCTAGACATTTGTCCATTTTTAAGTTGTATATTCTTGTTCCTGTTTGTCCTGTTTACTGACTCTGCATGTAGTAACTTTGTAGAAAAGTGGAATGTGCTGGATGGTTGGAGATGTGGGGGTTATGTAAGGAAGAAGAGGATCCATTTTGTCTTTTGAGTATGGCAATTTTCTTCCCCTCTTGGGTCCTAGTTGTTGTCTGGGGCAAGGCTTTGCCTCTGGCCCAAGAGCCCACACTTACTGGTTTGGTTTGGGGAAAATCCCCCTTGCAGCTAATTAGTACAAAATGTGAGAAGGAAAGGAAAAATCTCATCGGATACTCCAAGTGCATTTTCCCAATTAACCACTCCAAGGAATGGCCCAGGGCCTCTTCTCCTTATACCCAATAATCCTGAAATTGGAGGTCTTTGTTAACATTTCTACTTTCATGCCAGTCTTCTTGTGTGTGTGTGTGTGTGTGTGTGGGTGGGTGGGTGGGTGTGTGTGTGTTCCCATTAATCTTTTATTATCTGCCTTTGGTGTCAAACTTAGAATGGTCTTCTGTACTTCCCTTCCCTTCCAAAATTATAAATATTCATCTATTTTGTTCTTTTACTATTTTTGTGATTTCATGTTTTACATTCAAATCTTTCAGCCATCTGGAATTTATTCTAACGTCAGCCATGACTTGGAGCTCTAAACTTAAATTTTTTCCTAATGGTGAGCCAGTTGTACCCACCACGCTTTCCATGTGTGGGCTTTTAAAAGGCGGCTTGGCCCCCAGAGCTCCATAAAAGCCTAGGAGTTAAGAATAGAAAAGCTAGGACTATAACTCAGTCAGATCCTAATCTCTGTTCCATTACTGCTCACCATGGGACTCTGGCAGAGCTCGGTTCTCCCTAGGGGAAAGCTCCATCGATGATGTAAGTAAGGCCGGCAGGGCTGAGGCAGGGAGAGGACTTGTAGAGAGCCCTCTAGAGGAGTTTCATAGTTGCTGTGTTCCTGCCACTGGGCATGGTCTCATGGGCAATAGCTGCTCAGCCTTGCAAGAAACTCCAAGGGCTCCAAACTCTACTCTTTAACAGTATATTCTTTCTTCAACTCCCATAGCCTTCTCCTATAGATCATTCCAAGTCCAGCTCATCCTACTCCTCTGTGAAGCCTGCCTTGATATGCCCGGTGAGGCTTAGATGCTGCTTTTCCTAATCCCCACTGCATTTTGTGCAGATCTCCAGTGTGATTTTTGTTAACTGTTTGTTGACATGTTGTGGATGAATAAATTAGCTAACAAATAAACTAAGTTACTAAGCATGAAGGATGCTATCTGCCAGGTGCAGGGAGAAAAAGAAAGCTACCAAAGGGTATGGAGTTGCTGCTGACCATGTCCCCATATTCATCTGCGGCGTTCGTTGAGGCCCAGGTGTTCATGGCACTGTGGTTGGCACCCCAGACCAGCTGTGGCTTTGATTAGGTGCCTGAAGCTACTAAGGAGTCTTTTTTTTTTTTTTTTTTTTTTTCAAACCAAGTGTTAGGTCCTGAAGATACCAGGAGAGTCAACTTTGTCTCTTTCCTCAGAGCTGGTAACCTCATGTATAAGTGTGTAGACAGAATCTTGGAAGAAACTTTAGGGAGGGAAGAAATCGCCCATCAAAACCTCCAAAGAGTACAAGTAATGTAGTTGAGTCGGAGGATGCTCGCTCGTCTGTAAAATATGTCCACCAGCAGCAAGCCAGCATTTCCTGTGTGCTGAATATGTGTGCCTCTCTAAACTCTTAATATACTTTATCTCATTTGCTCCTCATGAAAACCAGGTGGCACTATCAGTTCCATTTTGTAGATGAGGAAAGTGACTCTCAGAGAGGTAAAATGATTTACCTGTGGTCACAATGAGGAAGCCACAATCTGAAGCCCCAGTGGGGAATGGCTCAGGTTCAGAGAAGAGAAAAACGTAATATTTGGCCATCTGACCTCCCTCCCCCTCTCCTTTTACTTGGAATTAACTGGTGGGGTTGAACAGAATTTTGCTTTGTTCTCTGGACCTTTGCTTCTGTGGTAGAGATAAACAGGTGTAGATAAACTCTACCCTTTCTGGTCTCTCTAGGTCCTAATACAGAGCCTGGCATACAAGTTGGTGAAATAATGCAGGAAGAAAACCAACATTTTCAAACACAATATGTCTGTCTCAAAGCTTGCCCTGTTCAAAATTTATCCCTCTGAATTCTTACTGAAGATTATGCGAGACATAGCCAAGAACCATGAAAATGCTCATTCCTTTGACTTGTCTTTTGTACTGTTTCCTTGGGGATTATCACTTTTTTTTCCCAAAGATAGTTTACACTTTGAGAATTAAGATAATTTCTTAAAATACATATGACACAAAATTTAACATCTCAACCATTTCCAAGTGTATAGCTCAATAATGTTTAGTGTATTCACACTGTTGCACAATACACAAAAAGAACTTTTTCATCTTGCAAAACTGAAACTTCATACCCATTAAAAATCTTCCCATTCCCCACTCCTCCTGTTTCCCCTGGAAACAACAATTCCACTTTCTGTCTCTATTTGACTATTCTAGATACCTCATATAAGCAAATCATACAGTGTTTATATTTTTGTGACTGGCTTATGTCAGTGCTTATCTTTTTGTCACTTAGCACAATGTCCTCCACGTTAATTGATTTACAGCATGTGTCAGAATTGCCTTGCTTTTTAACACTGAATAATATTCCATCCAGATATTGTGTTTTGATTATATTTAATTTTCAGCTTTTCTATTGCTTTTCAGTTTCTGTTTTTGCTATTATTTCCTAGTTTTAGTGTACTGTGATTAGAGACTGTTGTCTGTACTCATTCTACTTTTTGAAATGTATTGAGGTTTTTTTGTTTGTTTTTTTATGAAAAAACCTTATATGTGGTCATTTGTTAATGATCCCGGGATACTCATGAAGTGTAAATTCTAGGTTTTCAAGATATAGAATTTGATATCTCTTAATTCAATCTGCCTTACTAATTTAACAAATCAAGTCCTCTGTATCCTTACTTTTTGTATAGTTTATTGATCATTCACGGGCTAAGAGAGGTGAATTAAAATTTTCTACAGTTACTGTACTTATGTCCATTTTTCCATGTAATTCCTATGGTTTTTGCTTCCTGAATTCTGATGCTATATTATTTTGTGCATAAATATTTATGACAAATCTACATTGTTGCTCTCTGACTTTATCATCATTTTCTCCTATGTCTTGTTTTCTGTTTTTCTGTGAATTCAACCATGTCTGATACTAATTCCAAAACCCTTGCTTTCGTGTTGCTTGTATTTGCATGTATGGCTTTTGTTCTTGTTTTCTATTTTTTCCTACTCTTTTACTTTCAGTATTTCCGAGGAACACTATTTTAGATGTATCTCTTGCATGTAGCACTTGTTGGGTTTTATTTTGTGACTCCACGAGCTATTTTTAAAGAGTGAGGTTACCAGGTCAAAGTTAAAAAGAGCTTCTATAGCTCTTGACCCTCATTGCCAAATAAATTGTTTTTCACTAGTTGGAACACTTTATCCTGTCACCAGCCATTTAGAAGGAACCATCTCCCCACCATTGCCAGCATGGCTATTATACTGCTGCTTAAATTTTTAATAGGTGAAAATGGGACCTCATTGTTCTTTCATTTGCTTTTCTTGGCTTTATCTAACTCTAAGTAAATAAAGATGGAAGAAAAAAGAAATCAAAATGAGGGGCGCCTGGCTGGCTTATTAGGTGGAGCTTGAGACTCTTGATCTTGAGGTTGTAAGTTTGAGCCCCACGTTTGGTGTCGAGATTACTTAAAAAAATAAAATCTTGGGTCTCCTGAGTGGCTTAGTCGGTTAAGCAGCCACTCTTGGTTTTGGCTCAGGTCACAATCTCGTGGTCTGTGGAACTGAGCTCTGTGTTGGCCTCTGTGCTACAGTGTAAAGCCTGCTTGGGATTCTCTCTCTTCCTCTCTCTCTGCACCTCTGCTGCTCTTGCTCTCTCTCTCTCTCTCTCAAAATAAACAAACAAATAAATAAATAAATAAACTAAAAAATATTAAAAAAATTTTTTTAATGTTTATTTTATTTATTTTTTATTTATTTATTTTTAAACGTTTATTTATTTTTGGGACAGAGAGAGACAGAGCATGAACAGGGGAGGGGCAGAGAGAGAGGGAGACACAGAATCGGAAACAGGCTCCAGGCTCTGAGCCATCAGCCCAGAGCCTGACGCGGGGCTCGAACTCACGGACCGCGAGATCGTGACCTGGCCCAAGTCGGACGCCCAACCGACTGCGCCACCCAGGCGCCCCATTAATGTTTATTTTTGAGACAGAGAAAGACAGAGCGTGAACAGGGGAGGGTCAGAGAGAGAGAGACACAGAATCTGAAGCAGGCTCCTAGCTCCAAGCCGTCAGCACAGAGCCCGACGCGGGGCTCGAACTCACGGAGTGTGAGATCATGACCTGAGCCGAAGTCGGATGCCCAACTGACTGAGCCACCCAGGCGCCCCAAAAATCTTTTAAAAAAAGGTTAAAATGAAACATTCCTTTTCAGTTATCTCCAGCAAGATTAAGATGGGTGGTGGTGTTTCTTATTCTAGATTCCCTTGACATTGGATCCCTTTCCAAAGGCTCCTCAGCTTGGGCCTTAAATTTCTCCAGGAGAAATTGTTGAGGCTCCTTCCTCACAGCCCTAGACCTTGCTTTCTTTCATTCTGTAGTGAATAGGTAAAATAACATAATAAGAAGATATAGGGTCTGGAGCTAGATTAAATGGATTTAAATCCTAGCTCCACCTCTATCTACTAGTTTGTGATCTATGACAGTTACTTACCTTCTCTGTGCCTTGGTTTCCTGAGGTAATAATTCTCAAGGGTAATGATGACTACAACAGCGACACCTATTAGGGTTGTTATGTACAAGAGTTAACTTACGCAGACTCAGACAGGATTTTTCTTTTAGAAGTAACCTCTACACCCAATGTTGGGCTTGAACTCACAACCCCGAGATGAAGAGTCACATGTTCTTGGGGCACCTGGATGGCTCAGACGGTTAAGCATCCGACTTCGGCTCAGGTCACGATCTTGAAGTTCGTGGGTTCGAGCCCCGCGTCGGGCTCTGTGCTGACAGCTCAGAGCCTGGAGGCTGCTTGGATTCTATGTCTCCCTCTCTCTCTGCTTCTCCCCCACTTGCACTCTGCAGCTCTCTCTCTCTCTCTCAGAAACAAATAAACATTAAAAAAAAAAAGAGTCACATGCTCTACTGACTGAACCAGCCAGGGTCTCCAGGATTACTAGCTCCACCTCTGTGAAATACTCCTTTTCTACTTCAACTATGGGGTTTTGGTGGAAGTTTTTTCCTTTTTACATGACCCTGCTTCCTTAGCTGCTGCATTAGGTCTTAGGCCAGGGGCAGGGTCCTGACACAAGTAGCGCTAATCAGAATCCTTTCCTGGGGTCTCTGAAATTGGGACATGAGAAAGGAAGGCTTTATTGACTCTTTGGTGGAGGAGCTCCCAGAAGTGAGACCCAGGCTCCCGGCAGCCATATTTCCAGACGGTGGGGGAGGCCAGGCTCTGAGAATGAGGTTGACTGACATGTGGAGAAAAGTAGACGTTAGAGATGGAAAGAGTCTGGCACCGTTGGAATCCTTCACTCTGGCGGTCCCCAAATGCTTCCCATTGTCCCTAAGCTTGCTTGCATTGATCTTCTGCCACTTGCAACCAAAAAAGAGTCTTAATACACTTCCTAAGGCACCTTAGGACAGTACAGATTGTGAGTTCTCCTGTTTGTCTGTCCACCTTTCTCTAAAAAGCCAAAAGCTCTTGCAAGCCTAAGACATGCACACATGCATGCGCGCACACGCGCGCGCGCACACACACACACACACACACACACATGCAGGCACACAGACAAGGCAATTCGCAGCTTTTGGAGTGAGCTGTGGCTCCTTCACTGCCCATGCTGCCTGCACATGCTTCTACTTCACCACACACATTAAAAGACAGCTGTGCCAATGTCCAGGCCTAAGGAACTGTACTTGCTAAACAGGATGTTATCCCGGAAACTTGCGCCCTTCTCTGTACACCCCTTGTCCTTTTTTTCACTGCCCTATTCAGTAATTCACAAATATATAATGAGCACCTGCCAAGAACCATGTCAGGCCTGGGGCCCCAGAGAGGCAGCAAACAGTTCCTGATGTCAAGGATCCTGCAGCCTGTAGGGCTGTCAGGCTGTAAAAAGACAGCTCCGAGAGAGACCGTAGAGTGTTAAACAGATGCTTTTGCCAAGAGCTCGCAGGAGGCTTCATCACTGGTTGCCTGGGATGGTTGTCTGGCTGATCTACCCGCCTCCAGCTTCTCTCCACCCCAGTCCACCCTGCCCACTGCTGCCAGACTGTCTTTTTGAACACAACTCAGTTGTGTGACTGCCTCTGCCCCCTGCAGGCCTAACCCCACATTCCTTAGCCTGGCAAGATCCTAATCCACATATTCCTCAACCTACTTTCTCAGCCACATTGTCCATTGTTCCCTATTCACAGACCTTACTCGTAGGCCGACGCAGCCCACTCCCCTTCATCATACACGTTCAGTGTCTCCCCACCGCTGTGCCTCTCCTCACTCTGTTCCTTCTGTTGCTGACCCCTGCAGGTCTCAATTATATACGCCTTCCAAGGAGTGATGGCAAATGCCTTTCTTCTCTCGTGCACCCTCTCTGATCATCTGGCTGGGTTGCTGTGTTGAGAAGCGTTCTGTGGATATACCTGGGGCTTGTGAAAAGGTACAGGGATCAGTTAGCAAAATCTTCCATTGCCACCAAATTGAGTGAGTGTTGACAGCAGGGAAGTGGTGGTGGGGGGAGGATGAACAGCACACTTGGGGTGCATTTGCAGATTTCATTCCAGGTCCAGGTCTAATGCGTCCCCCTCCATCCCCATGAAGACTTTCCTGCTCCTCCAAGTAAAATTAACCTGCTTTCCCCCCCCGAATATTTATAACATTCTCCCTACACTCTGTGAGAGCACAGATTGTTCCTACCACCTTTTACGGGTACATCTGTTTTGTTGTCCTGTTTTGTTTGTTTTCTATTTGAGGAGACAGTATCCTACAGCGTATGATACAGGTAGGGATTCAAAACACATTAACTGGATGGATGGAGCCGCGTGAACACCAGGACGAGTGAATTGTTACAGAAGAGCCTCTAGGGGCCTGTCTCATCAAGCCGACTTACCCTACAGGTCTCCACCCAGAGAAGACTCTAAGAATGGTGTTATGGTGGCCGTGTTCTCACTCATGAACCAATTTCCTGCATTGTTACTTCTGCCTGACCTGTCATTTGCTATCTTCTTGTGAGTCTGTGACCACTGAAATCTGAGGTCCCAGCCACTTTCATTCCTTTACTCAAACCATTTTTGATGCCTCCTTGGTGGCCAGTTCTATGCTCACTGTTAGGGGCACACAGATGGTGTCCTGTCTTCAGTCTGATCACTCACTTGGGGAGAGTGAGGTGCTGGTGGAGGAAAGACTGAGAGCTGAGTCACAGGACATGTGGGACCAGTGATGTGCACCCTAAGGGAAGAGCAGAGGAATATGGAGGGAGGACAGCAGAGGCTGCTGGAGGAGGAGGGGTGGCAGAAGTTGTTAACACACCCACCCAATTCCCTCTTTGTCTATACTCCTCAGCACCTCATAACTATGTTGCCTGATGGCCATTGCTGCAAGCTGTCCTCCCCAGTGCCAGGACCTGAACAGGAAATATTTTTTATTTTTGTTTTTATTTATTTTAGAGAGAGAGAGAGAGTGTGCATGTGCAAGTGGGGGAAGGGGCAGAGAGAGAGAGAGAGAGAGAGAATCCTAAGCAGGCTCCACTCTCAGTATGGAGCCTGACGGTGTGCTCGATCCCACAACCCTGGGATCATGACCTGAGTGGAAATCGACACCCAACTGACTGACCACCCAGGTGCCCTGAGTCAGGAAGTGTTTCAACAGCCTCACTACATCCTAACACTCCACACCTGGCCCCACTCCACACAAACCTTAAAAGCCCAACACTAATTAACCTTCTAAATCTGGGCTCCTCGTGCTACTCACTGGACTCCTTTGAATCTCCTTTGCTGCAGTTCACCTCTGGGACTCTGGGCCCAGGTAATCACCCTTTGTCCTGAGCTGCATGGGGGTCCTTATTTTCCTGTCCCCAGACCTGGGTGATCACCATGGGCATCACATCTGTGATGTCTCCAAATTATTACAGGGCCTCCAGAACACTTGGTGGATTTTCTAAAGCTGCTCTACTCCTCTGTCCTTCTGGGTTTCTGGTCTCACCGTGGGCACTTTCCTCACCCTCCTGCCAACCCCCTCTCCCCACCTACAAACATGTTTAGGTTGCTGACCCAGCAGCAGAGCTGTCTAACCCTGTTGGCAGGAGACGGGCTGGCTCCAGAGAGCTGGCTGGAGGGGAACACAGAGGCTCACATTTCTTCAGCTCGTGCCAAACGTTATTCAGATGTAGCTTTTCAGACAGACACAAATTGCTCATCCAATAAACACAGAAGGGCTAATCCCAGGACATTTATCACAGTGAGGAAAGATGAGAGAAAGGACAGTCATAAGAAGCCTTTGAGAGCTGGCCTGGTGTGGCTGGCCCAAGAGGAGGTGGTAAGACCTCCATGTACTCCTGGGGTTTTCTCTTAGAGGGGCTGAAACCCGGCACCAGGGCTTTGGCATTTGCTTTCATTGTGACATACAAAGCCTGAGTTGGTGCACACACTTCCCATGGGGAACAGGGGGAAGAAATCAACATGGGTCAGGTACCTTTGTGGGCAGACAGACCTCACCTCCAGTAGTCAATGGTCATGTGATAATAGCTGGCTGCAAGGACTTCCTATACTTCTCCCACTGTGCACACACACAATGCCCTCAAGGCATTCTGTAGCTGTTTGCAGAGTTCTTAGGAGGTGTCCCTCCTGGCCCAGAATCTCTTATTTCTGGACTTCTCATTTCTGACAGGTGTGAGAGCATGGCTGCTGAGAAAGCAGGTTGAGGGACTAGACTGGCCACAATGGCAGGGGACCAGAGACAGGGGGATCCTCTGTCCACACAAGAGGGCTGGCCAAGCCATTGAAGTCCTTTGCTGATCTCTTTCTGTTAGGTCCTTCTAATGGGCCCCATGAGCATTCCCCTTTAGGGACTGTGCCTGGAAATGAGAGAAACCGGGCCCTGCTCCAAGGCTCAATCTCAGAGCCCAGGGAGAGGAGGACTAGGTGACACCTCTGTAGGCAGCCTGGGTCGTCCCATTATGCCTGGGTCTGTGCCATGCCACTGGGACTGTGAAGCATGTCCAGGAGTGAGGGTCTCCTTAGTGGGAGGAGGCAATGACTAGATCAGGGTAGGGGCATGACAATAATTGCCAGCTTTCATACAGTCAGGCACTATTCTCACTTTTCTCACAACAACACAATGAGTCAGGTGTAGTATTATTGGTACCGCTTTTCAGTGAGGCACTGAGAGTTTAGATAACTAACCCAAGATCAGCCAATTAGTGAATGGGAGGCTTGAGTATCTGTGCTTTTAATTTGCTGTGTGGTCAACAGGTGTAAGATGCAATGGTTTCAGAAAGCAGTTTAGAAATTCCAATTGTGTGGGGATACTGAGGAGGCTGGGGTTTGGAGGTCTGGAGTCACCAGACCTAGGATGAGCCCTTCCAAGGACAATGCTAAGGCAGGTTTCCATTGAGGACTCTCCCAGTTTTTCCAGAACTGAGAGGGGTCCTGGGACATGGGACAGTCCTGAGCCAACGGGAATAAGTTGACCATCCGACTGTAACAAAAGGGCTGGGCTTGGATCATTGCCACAGACTTCAGGGCCCACCTGTGGACAAACTCCTCATACCTCACAGGCTGGAGACTCACAGAGTGGCCTGCTGATGAGGAAGATGGGCAGAATAACAACCAACTGGCAGCAGCTCTCCCCAGGTCCCTGAGAGGAGCAGACGATACTGTCAGGTGGCTCTAGAGCAGGAACGCCACAGCTGTTAGAGCTTAGTGGAAACAAGGTGCCTTCTGGTAGGGCCCGTCCTAACACAGTCAGGAAGGCTGGGGCAAATTCCCAGGTGAGAAGTGGCAGACAGGCAGGCAGGCAACATGAACCTGGTGGTCTCAAAGGAAGCCAGAGGCAGGGCCCAGCCTACTGCCTGCAGGGAGGAAGTTTCTTTTCTGGTTCCTGAGACCTCGTTTTGGCCAGAAATGACCTCTCATCTGCCCAGCCGTCTGGTAAACCCACACTGACCTGCATTCCTAAACCCAGCAGCTCTTAACCCTTCTCCCTCTCTGGCTTTGTCCTCACTTGTTATATGACCTTGTCTATTTGTCAGTCTCTTTGGTTGCAGAGATCTAAAACTCACTCATGCAATATCTGGAAGATTTCAATATAGGGAGATTGGGTTCTGGGGCACAGAAATGCTATTAGGCCTCAGGAGGGATGAGAACGGGGCAAGAAGCCTAAGGAATGTAGGTAGTGCTCTCTTCATTTCTAGGTCCTCTTTATGGTCCGTTTCATTCTCTCAGTTTTCTTTGCTTCTCTGTATATTGGCAGAAGGTGGAATATTTACATAATTTCAATTCCAGCCATATCTAGGGTCTGACTGACTGTCCTGAATCTCAGATCCAAATTCTCAGGAGAGACCCTCTGATTGACCCAGCTTGGGTCAGATGCTCACCCTTGGTCCAATCAACTATGGCTGGTGGGTGGGTTCAAGCAGTACAAAAATGGATATGGAGGACCAGTCCCAGGAGGGTAAAGTTTTTTGAAAAAAGAGTCACCATGAGCTGGCTAGCCACTTTCACACTCTAACTATCCTATAGATTTCTGAAACTGACAGGTAACTGTGCCTTTCCTTCCCAGAGTTTATAAAATTTCCTCTCTGGATCCCTCAGTGCTTGGTTCAGTGTTCTTCTCACTCTGAAATATTGTAAAAATTAGTTTGAGTAACTGTGGTATTCAAAAGACAGTTCTTAAGCCTGGTGACCTGTCACCTCTACCTTATACAGTACCCTGTCTTTTCTCCTTTGACAGACCAGCAGCATTGTAGTCTTTATTAGAACTGCAGAATTCCCTACCCCCTCCCACATATTTCCCACCCCCTCACAAATATTTGAGTAGCTTCTGCATTTTAACATCTCCCCAGATGGTGTACACTAAAGTTTGATAAGTACTGGAGGGGCTTCTTGTCTTATCTCTCCTAATAGATTGGAAATTCTGAGGGCAGGGACTCCATTCAGCAGACTCTGGTGGACGCTATGTCCAAAGTGCCTTGTTTAGTCTTGCAAAGCACAAAAGTCTTCGAATACAGTAATGAGGGGATTTAAAACTTAGAATAGTGGTTGAAGAGGATAAATTACTTATATAGTATCTGAGTTTTGAAGTAATCCTGCAGGAGATGGAGGGAAGTTGGAGGTGTAGATGAAGCAAACATGGGGTGATAGAAACATTGAGGTTCATTATACTATTCTCCCCACTTTTGTGTATTTTTGAAATTTTCCATAATAAAAATTGAAAGCAAGGAATAATGGTGGGATGCATTATAAGAAATCGTCTAGCTGCTCAACATAAATTTGTTTCCTGGCCAAATGAAGTAAACGAAGTAAATCCATTCCACCTCCAAGTGGGATTGCACAATCCCTGTCAGAGATTTTTGGAGGATGGGAGAAGTTTGGAACATGGGTCATGTGCAAATGACTTTCTAATTTTACAAAAGTAACGGTGGTAGTCAGTTTCTTTCTGTCACTTCAAGATGACTTAAGGCAAAGAGGGGGAGATTCGCCAATTCATATAATTGATCAGTACAGGGCCAGATATGGCCATACTAGGACACATACCCCATGACTCCATGTTGGCTTAATTCTCAGGCAGGCTCTTTCCACTTGATAGCTGTAGGGGGTGAAATAGGGAACCCTTGAAATTCATGTCTTCCCTCAGAATAAATCTTGTTTGGAAATAGGTCTTTGCAGATGCAATTAGTTAAGTCAAGATGAGGTCATACTGGATTAGAGTGGGCCCTATTTCCAGTGATTGGTGTCCTAGTAAGAAGAGGAGAGGACACACTGACAGGAGAGAAACATACACACAGAGAAGGCCATGTGAACATGGAGGCAGATTGGAGTGATGCAGCTAAAAGCCAATGAACACTGTGGTTGCTGGGAGCCACCGGGAGCAAGAAGAGGCAAGGAAAGATTCTTTCCTAGAGATTTCAGAAGGAGGATGGCCCTACTAACCTCCTAATTTCAGATTTCTAGCTTCCATAGCTGTGAGAGAATGAAGCTCTTTGGTTTTAAGCCACTGAACGTTTGGCAATTTGTTACAGAATCTTAGAAAACTAATATAATACCCTTGGCAACTCCAAGCTGGTCACCCCAGAGGAACGAAAGAGATTTTTTTCTCAGTGTTTGTCCATATTTCTCACTCAGAAGTCCTGAGGGAAGATGGGTTCTTTGCTTCTTGGCCTCCTTGGATCATGTGTCAATTGTTGAGCCAATTGCTGTGGCCAGAGGGAAACAGTGCTCTGATTGGCCAATATGAGTCCACCAAGGAGCCCTATCCCAATTAATTATATGGTATTTGAGTTTTGAGGTTAGGCTACCCCAACCACACAGTAAGAATGGACCTCCTCTTACCATAAGGATGAATGAATAAAGAGTAAACAAAATTAACACCTGTCCATTACAAAGAGAACAAGTTGACCCTGCAAACTATACTTTTACCCAAAAATTGATTTTTTTAATTAAAAAAATTTTTTTTACATTTATTTTTGAGAGACAGAAGCAGAGCACAAGTGGGGGAGGGGCAATGAGAGAAGGAGACACAGAATCCGATGCAGGCTACAGGCTCTGAGCTGTCAGCACAGAGCCTGACGCGGGGCTGGAACTCACAAACCATGAGATCATGACCTGAGCTGAAGTTGGATGCTTAACCAACTGAGCCACCCAGGCGCCCCCAAAATTGGTTTTTAAAGATATAAGGGAAGTAGAGATCTCCCAGAACAAGTCAAGGCAAGGGCAATCAAATTTCCTTTTATGACGGGTCCCTGAACTGATAGATCACAGAGCTGTAACTGATTGTTGGCAAATTGGATCTTCAGCAGGGACTTTAACAATCTCTGCCATGATATTCTTGTAGGTAAAATGAGAAAAATGGGTTGAATGATAGTACCATCAAGAGGAAGAGTAACCTGCTGAATGACTGGAGTGAATCTTTGTCATTTTATTTGTCCACTCAGCGTACAATCCCTTATTTTGGAATAATTTTCTTTTTTTAATATTTTAAAAAATGTTTACTTATTGCTGAGAGAGGGAGAGAGAGTGCGAGCATGCATGAATGGGAGGGGGCAGAGAGAGAGAGGGAGACAGAGGATCCCAAGTGGGCTCTTGGCTGATAGCAGAGAGCCCGATGCTGGGCTTGAACTCATATACCATATACCATGACCTGAGCCGAAGCCAGATGCTTAACTGACTGAGCCACCCAGGCGCCCTGGAATAATTTTCTAATAATAATATAATGTTGGAGGGTTGTAGTTCCCTGGCTTCCACCATGGAAGCAGAAAGAAGATTCTCCTTTTCACTTCCTGGCAGCTAGGACTCAAGCGTGTGAATTGGACCAAGGACTTTGACTTCTTAGGGGATGATGCTAAGAGGCAAGGATAGTGTGGGAAGTGTTCATGGCAACAGCAGCAGCAGCTTGAGCAGTCTTGAAGTGGTGGTGCTGAGTATTCACTGGCAGCGGTGGCCATGGCAGAGAAGTGGTGTAATTACTGTTTTGCAGTCAAAAACCCTGGTTGGCACAGTGACTGCATTTAAAGGATCCAAGTCAACTTGTAGGGTGTTTCCAGTCTTCTAGGATTCTGTCTTCAGCCCTGTCTCTTAGTTTAACATGGACATCAAAAAGTGAATGTTGTGTTAGAAGGCATCGATGAAAATCTGATACTTGGAACTATGAAGGCAACTGATTATCCTTCTCTGTTCTGTCACTTGGACCCCAGCTAGAACGCCACAACCAGTCCTGAGCACTAGTCTTTCATGAAGGAAATAGGCAGACTGGACCTGGTCAAAAAATGATCAGGACAGGGAAGGAAATCAACCACAAAGTATGAAGAACAGTGGAAATGATAGGTATCACATTCCCTGACTCTGGAGAAGGGGGAATTGGTGACATACATGATTGGATCTCAGATTTCCTAAGGACCAATGCCTATTATTCCTTCCTTCCTTCCTTCCTTCCTTCCTTCCTTCCTTCCTTCCTTCCTTCCTTCCTTCCTTCCTTCTTTCTTTCTTTCTTTCTTTCTTTCTTTCTTTCTTTCTTTCTTTCTTATGTTTATTTATTTTGGGGGGGGAGAGAGAAAGAGAGAGAGAACAAGTGGGGGAGGGGCAGAGAGAGAGGGAGAGAGAGAATCCCAAGCAGACTCCACACTGAGCCCACAGAACCTGTAGAGGCTGACACAGGGCTCTATCTTACAAATCGTGAGATCATAACTTGAGCTGAAATTAAGAGTTGGAAAAAAAAATTAAGAGTTGGACATTTAACCGATGAGCCATCCAGGTGCCCCTATTTCCTTCTTTCTCTCTTTCGTTTTTATAAATTTTTTTTAATGTTTGTTTATTTTTGAGAGAGAGAGAGAGAGAGAGAGAGTGAGGCAGAGAAAGAGGAGGGAGAGAGGGAGCCAGAGGATCCAAAGTGGGCTCTGAGCTGACAGCAGAGAGCCCAGTGTATGGCTCAAACTCATGAACTATGATCATGACCTGAGCCAAAGTCAGACGCTTAACGGATTTAGCCACCCAGGCACCCCACCCCATAAATATATGCATATTTCGAACATAACCACAATGCAACCATCAAAATTAGGAAATTAACATCGATACAATACTATCCTTATCCTTAGTCTGCATTCAAGTTTCACTGGTCATCCCCAAAATATTTTATAGCAGAAGGATCCACTTCAGAATCACAGTGTTGCATTTGGTCATCACGTCTCTTTAGTCTCCTTCAGTGGGGGAAAAGTTCTCCAGTTTTTCATTTACTATCATGAACTTGACATTTTTTAAAGAGGTCAAGATAGTTATTTTCAAGAATGTTTTAAAATTTGGATTTTTCTAATGTTTCCCATTGAAATTGTAAGCATATTGTGGAGGAGGTACTTTGAAATTATGTAAATATCTTGTTACTCATCAAATGTTCATTTCTTCATTTATTCAGTATGAACACATGGTTTCTTATTTTGTTCAATTGGCTGTGAACTGTTTCTATCAATATTTATTTTCATGCTCAAATTTTTCCTAAATAATTTGTGGCCACTGGGAAAACTACAGTGGATTAAAAAATAGGTAGCTGCCGGGGTGCCTAATTGGGTTAAGCGTCTGGCTTTGGCTCTGGTCATGGTCTCGTGGTCTGTGAGTTTGAGCCCTACATTGGGCTCTGTGTTGACAGTTCAGAGCCTGGAACCTGCTTCGGATTCTGTGTCTCCCACTCTCTGCCCCTCCCCTGCTCGAGCTCTGTATCTCTCTCTTTCTCAAAAATAAATAAAACATTAAAAAAAAAAAAAGATGGCTGCCGATTCTTTACTTGTCCACCCACCCAGAAGAGGAGACATCTACTCCCCTTCAATCTGGACTGCTCAGTAAGTTGTTTTACGTAAAATATCCAAAGAAGTGATGCTTAAGGCTGGGCCTTAAGGGGTCTACATCTTCTTACCTTGTCTTGAAATGCTCCTTCTTAGAATGTACCTTTCATTTTGTGAGGAAACCCGAGCAGCCATGTGAGAGGCCTTTATGGAGAGGTCCAAATGGAGAAGAGCCAAGGCCCCTGACCCACGATCATTCTCAGTCAGCCTCTAGCCTACACAAACTGCCAGTGTGAGTGAAATCATTTGGGGACTTTTGACCCTGCCAGTGCCCCAGATGACACCATGTGAAGCAGAACAACTGTGAGATAGAAATGGTTAGTTTGAAGACACTAAGTTTTGGGGTAATATCTTATGCAGATCTAGATAACTGAAACAACTGTCTACTGTGTGCCAGGCACTATTCTATGTCCTTCTGATCTACTAAGGTAAAAGAGAAATGTAAACTGACAGGTGCAGATAAGGGTGCTGTGAAAGGGTAGAGGAAATGTCTACCTGCGGGCAGCCTGCGGGGAGAAGTGGGGAGGTGGGTAATTCTGGGCAGATCAACACTCAACAGGCAAACTACAAAACCCAGATTCCAGTTTTTGGCCAGTCAGCACTGCAACTTCCTCTTCCGGTATCTCCTCTGATGGGATTAGTTTTCAACCTGACAAAGGTGAAAGTGGAAAGGGCTGGAGAAAGTTGTCTTGGGTCTGTCTGCAATACCAGTTCATGTTTGGACAGCTGGACAATATTGTTCTGAAGGTTTCTGGTCTCTGGACCTTTCTGAAGCAAAAAATTTACCAATTCTAGGCACCTCTAGATGGGGGTGGGGGTGCTGATAAAGCTCGTGGGAAACTTGTGGGCTCTGCATGCTCCCAAGGAATAGATAGTTAGCAGTTTCCTTGCTTCCTGGCCACAGAGAGGGTTCTGGGATAGTTCTGTGACCCCCTAACCTCCCCTCAGTCCTGTCTCCTGCCCATCATCTGGACACAAGGAAGACATATCTTCATTTTCCCTTCTCATTTTTCAGATGGGGTCTGTTATAACCCTCCTCACTCATTGGTCAGGCATTTTCCTCTAGGCATAGGCTGTTGGGGTCAGCTTCACCTTCAGCAGCTCCCTGGTGAACAGCTCTTAACTTACGTGTTTCAAATAATTTAGCAACAAACAAACAAATAAATAACTTAACAATAGTTCTTATCCCCTTCCCACATAATCAAGATGATCATAAGCATTCATTTAACAGTTTTTTAAAATTAATTATTTTTGAGAGAGAGAGAGAGAGAGAGAGAGAGCACGTGTGCACACGCTGGGGAGGGGCAGAGCGACAGGGATACAGACAATCCCAAGCAGGCTCTGCGCTGTCAGCGTGGAGCCCGACACAGGGTTTGAACTCATGAACCGTGAGATCATGACCTGAGCTGAAATCAAGAGTCAGATGCTTAACTGACTGAGCCACTTAGGTGCCCCTCATTTATTAGGTATTTACTAAGTGTCAACTTAGTAATTTTTACTAATTTTAGTAATTTTTACAAATATTTACTAAGTGTCAACTAAGTGCCAGTTCAGTTCCAGGAGCTGAGGATACAGTAGCAAATGAAAGTTCCTGCATTCATGGAGCCCATCGTCTAATAAGGGAGACAGACAACAATAAATAAATATATAGTGCTGGGTAGTGATACATGCTCTGAAAAAAATCATGCAGGCTAAGTATATTTGGAACTATTCCACATAGGGTAGTCTAAAAAGACCTCTTTCTTAAGGTGACATTTGAGAAATCTGAATGAAATATGGGGGAAGACTATTTAAGACTAAGTGAATAGAAAGTATAAAGGCCCTGAGGCAGGAAAAAATAAGCAAAATAAGAGAACAGCAATTAGGTTAGTGTGGCTAAAGCAGGTAGAGCAGGTAGGGAGTGATAGACGTGGGTGGGGAGGAGAGCTAGGAACCAATTAGATAGGGCTCCTACATATTTGGATTTCATTCTGAAAATGGCATGACCTGATTGATGCTTACAAAGATCTTCCTAAATGCTGTTTGGAGAACAGACTGTGGAGGGGGGCACGGAGAAGGTGAAAGCAGGGTGACCAATTAGGAGGCTACCATATAACCCAGGCCAAGATGATGGTGGCTTGGTCCAAGATAGTTGCAACAGAATTAATAAGTGGTTAATTCTGATGATTTAAAGGTAGCACTGACAAAACTTGCCAAGGGATTGGAAATGGCGTTTGAGCATAAGAGAGGCACAACAAGGATACCTTTTAGGTTTTGGGCTTGAGGAACTGGATGAGCAATGGTGCCATTCCCTGACGTAGATAAGAATGAGAGTGGAGTATAAGGAGTAGGTTATTGAGGGCAGGATGTATTGAGTTTGAGAGACTGGTTTGAGACACTTGAAAATCAGTCTGAAGATCTAGGCTGGAGATAGAAATGTTGCAGTCATCAGCAAACAATTATTATAAATTACTCCTAGGGAGTGTGTAGACAGAAAAGAGTATCATGTGCCATGTTCTGAGGCTTTCAACAGCTGGGAAGACAGAAATTTTGTGGTTATTAGCATACAGATGTTATAAATCACTCCTAGGGATTCAGTACTGACAGAAAAGAGCATCATAGACAGTGGCCTGGGGCCTTCAACAATGGGTGAAGAGGAGGAGAAACCCACAAGGGAGACAGAGGAGTGACCAGTGAAGTGAGGAAGATCAGGAAAGCCTGGTGTCCAGAAAGGCAAGTGAAGAAAGTATCCTGTATAATCACAACCAAGAGTGAACTCCTGAGCCTCAGTTTTCTCAGCTGTGAAATGGAGACAGGAACAAGTACCTACTTCAAAGTGTTGTTAGGATTGAGACAATGCATATAAAGCAGTTAGGCTTGTGTTTGACTGGCATATAGTAAACTCTCAATCTATGCTAGCTCTTGCTATCATTCCCTCCACTTTAGAGTTGGCTGCCAGAGCTGTCACCCTCTCCATCCACATAAATAATAGCACTCTCATGGGTCTTTCTCAGGGGTCAGGTGCCCCTGCTCACTCAGGCATCAGGTGTGCCTGAGGAGTGGCCTCTGAGTCAAATTTGAACCACACAACTTCAGTGCCTAGGCCTATCACCCCGATAGCCTCCAGCCCTTACCTGCAAATCAACAAGGGTTAAATGTGTGGTGTATAAAGGTTTTGAAGACAGAATTCTGACTGTCCCTCACCAGCTGTGGGATCTTAGGCAAGTTTTTTTTTAAGTTTATTTATTTTGAGAGAGAGAGTGCACACAGGGGAGGGCCAGAGAGAGAATCCCAAGTAGGCTTTGTGCTGTCAGCAGAGCCAGGAAGCAGGGTTGGATCTCACAAACCGTGGGATCATGACCTGAGCTGAAATCAAGTCAGATGCTTAACCGACTGACCCACCCGGACGTCCCCTTAAGCAAGTTTTTAGCCTTCTTGAGCCTTTAACTTTTTTTTTTTCCCCAGCCAACGCCTAATCCTGAGCAATTTTTTTTTTTTTTAATAAAGACAGACTGCCACGTGCTGTGCCTCATTTGAATGTATCTGGAGTTTTGGAAGCTTGACCACCCTACATTCTCCTACAAATGGACCTCCAGAGCTTGTTTGGAGAGGAGCGCAGCTACTCCTATAACCTTGATGGAAGGCCGATCCTCTATCCGGGAAGGTAGTGGGAAGGTTGTCCTTTTCGACCAAGACCACAGCTTCCGGAGGGATGCACCTGGAGCAGAGAGGGAGGAAGGGGACACCCTCCTAGCCAGCCAGATCAGCCGAATCAACCCTGGCGATCAATGGGGTGACAGATGTCGCAGCCAGATAGCCCTCACATCCAAGCCTTTAACTCTTTATCTGTAAAATGGGGGTAATTCCTACTTCATGGGATTGTGTCTGGGTTCACACAGACTATATAAACAAAGCTGGGGGATCTGTTTGTCAGTAATGGGAGTTACTGAGGCTTCTTGCCACTCTCCTGCTCAAAGCACACATCCTCTCGGGGCAGGATGCACGTAGAGGAGGCACTCCACACACCCAAAACCAAGCTGGGTGGGCCTTTGCCCTAGGCTGGGCTGCAGGTGAGTTAGCCAGGCAAGCGGAGACTTGTGCACTGTCTCCTCCACGGGGCCAGGGTGAGCCGCGCCTCCTTGCTGGGTCCTTACATTGGTAGAGGGGCCTAGCCCCGCCAAGGGAGGGGTACCGAACGTCCCAGAGAATCCCTCCTCAGCTGTTCCACCTCCCGCCCGGCGTCGAAGCCCGTTTCTTGGACAACTCTTTTCCGTCCCTCTTCCAGACCCACCAGGCCTACCGAGCCCCGGGCCGGAACGCCGCCGAGTCCCCCCACCCATCAAATCAGCAACCAGCGTCTCTCTGCGCCACCGCGTGTAGGCCCAGGCCCGTACCCCAGCCCTTCAGCACCGCAGGAAGTGGTGGCGCCTCTGGAGGGCAGCCAGGAGGAGGAGGAGGGGTGAGTAAGAGAAGGAGGCGGCGGCGGTGCGGCTGGGTAGCAACCGAAGCCACAGGGCAAGGGCTCGGGAGGAGGGCGGTGTGGGAACCCGAACGCTCAGCGCCGCGCCCGGGGGCAGCCAGCCGCGCTTGGAGACGGCCCCGCCCCCTGCAGCGCCCCGCCTCCCGAGTCCCCGCCCGCGCACCGCGGCTCCGCCCCAGAGGCCCCGCCCCCCTGCTCCAGTCCCGAAAACCCCGCTCCAACCGACGGCCCCGCCCCCGCCCCCGCCCGCGCCTCGGGCGCACTTCTAGTCGCTGGGCGGCCGCGCTGGTCGGAGTCTCGGCGTTCCGCCGCCTGCCACCCGGCGCTGCGCTCCCCTGCCTCCCCTCCAGCCCCTCCCCCAAGAGCCGTGGTCGGGCAGCGCCTGGCCGGCGGCCCGCGGGCGGGCCGCCCCCCTCCCCCCCGCGGTAGCCCACCCGCCTCTTAAAGCGGCGGCGGGAAGATGAGGTTTCGGGAGCCGCTCCTGGGCGGCAGCGCGGCGATGCCGGGCGCGTCCCTGCAGCGGGCCTGCCGCCTGCTCGTGGCGGTCTGCGCGCTGCATCTTGGCGTCACCCTCGTCTACTACCTGGCGGGCCGCGACTTGAACCGCCTGCCTCAGCTGGTGGGAGTCCCTACACCGCTGCAGGGCGGCTCAAACGGCGCCGCCGCCATCGAGCAGCCTTCCGCGGAGCTCCGACCCCGAGGGGCCCCGCCGCTGCCGCTTTTGGACGCTTCCTCCGAGCTGCGCTCGGGTCGCGACTCCAGCCCAGACGCGGACTCTCACCCCGGCCCCGGCCCCGCAAGCAACTTGACTTCGGCCCCAGTGCCCTCTACCACAGTGCTGTCGCTGCTCGCATGCCCTGAGGAGTCCCCGCTGCTCGGTAAGGACTCGGGGACTTTCCCGAATTTCCCCGATAGGGTCCCCTGGACGTTCGCCCATGCCCTCTTCCAGGATATTCAGCCCCCCAGTTCCGGATCGGAGTCCCTAGTCCCAAACAGAGGTTCCGGGCTGGATGTAGGGAGAGGGTGGGAGGCGAGATTTTTTTGGATTTACGTGGAAGGCTGGGGCGGGGGTGGTACAAGGAAACTGCAGGCCCCTCTGTTCCCAGAAGCAGAGCAGGCCTTGGAGACTTCCCTGCTCTGGCCCTTGCCTCAAGAAGTTTTGGAGTTTGAGTTTGCTTCGGGCATGGAGCAGCCTTCGCCCTGCCAAGTCTGGTAAGGACCAAGAGGCAGCTCAGAGTAACCCACTCCAGTTTAGGAAACTGATGATGAGGCCTCCAGTGGGGAAGGAAGTTGCCCTCCCATTTCACATCCAGCTCACATACGTTGTCTTCCCATAGAAATACTCTCCTCTGAGTGTGGGTTAACTTTTCCTGAGCATTAGGACGAGTGACTTGCTCTTTAACCTCTGGTTTCTGGTCTGTTAAATGGGGAAGATAAATGGTACCTAAGTCAGGTTTGTTTTGGAAGGCTAGATGAGACAATATAAACAAGGGTGTACATTAATGAAGGTAAACCCTTAGTAAATTGTTGCTATTATGTTAAGTTCCTCCTTTGTGTAGATCCCTGCCCTGGGGCCTTCCTACCCTGCTTCCTGCCCCTGTAGGTTCCCAAAACCTAAGTGAACTAGCACTCTTAAGGGCTGAGGGTGTTTGTAGGAGTACAGTGTGTGTACCATAGGGGCTGGAGGGCTAAACTATAAACTAGTTCACACTGAATTGTCCCTTCCAGGAAGCAGCTCAGAGTCTCAGGTATCTTGCCCAGATAATTGGAAATGTGGCCACCAGCCTGTGTTTCAGCATATACTGGGAGTTTGAGTGGGTGGGTTTGCATTCCTCACATCAGGAGGAGTCTGAGCCCGTGCCTGTTGGAGGCAGTGGGGGGGAACCTTTCCTTGGTCTGTAATCCACAGGCAGTCAGGCCCAAGGCAGCCACAGGTTGTTCCCAAGATTATCATACAGGTGGCTGCTCATTTTTAATGCCAGGGTTTATTTGTGGCTCTGAGTGAGGGGCCCTGGCAGCAGGGCAGGCATCCTGCCAAAAGGAACTCTTGTCACCTTCCCGCAAAGCCCTGGCAGAGAAGACCTCCTACATGTTCTTGCTCAATTTCTCCGATGATTACTTCAGTATTTTCGTATCAAGTTTGGGGGGAAGCTCTTGGAATTGGTCAGACATGAATTGTGGAAGTAAGGGGATTTTTTTTTTTTATTGTAAACAGAAAATTGAGTCCCTTTGGACTCAATTGGACTTCCCTCTGGGAAGGAGACTAGTTCTATAAAATAAAGTTGAATATTTGCCCCGCTGCTAAGTGTCTGGCCTCACGCATCTTAGAGAGTTTCTCAGAATCTCTTTCTTATATGTAAAATGAGGTTGTTGGTGATTAACTCACAGGGTTATTTTTAGAACATAAATGAGATTGCGTACATTAAGTACACGGCAAATAGGACTTGGGACTTGAAGTTCCATTTTCTCAGACTCCCGTGGAGATAGAAGGCTCTGAACAGCAGAGAGAAGGGAGAGGAGAGAGAAGAAATCCTCAGAACCCAGAGAGGCCAGGTTTTGTCTTTTTTGGTTTTAATTGTTGCCTAGACATTTATTCAGAAAAAAAGAAACTAGTAAATTAAAGTACTCCAATGTTCATTAGATTGGTGTTTGAGGTATGAAGTCTTCTTGATGAAGCTGGAGAGCCCGTGGTGCTGTATCTCTGCTTTGTTTTGTTTTCTAATGGTGTTGCTAGTGATTGGTGACCAGTTACTGGTATTTCTGAGCTGAACTTTGAATTGGTGGTTTGAAGGGACTTCCTGAGAGATAACGTTTGGAGGGTGAGGAGAGAGGCCCTCGGCCTTCTCTAGCTTGGCTGCCTTAGCGTGACACATATGGGACCATGATGTTTGGGCAGCTGCTACGGAGGTCCCACAAAGTGAAGACAGAGGGTTTTTCTTCATTTTAATTGAGCCCTTAGGTTTGAGTGGTTGGGTGCAGCTCTTGGAGTGAGGGCTCCTGGCTGGGAGGGGGCCCTGAGGAAGCTGAAGGTCTCTCGGAGTGTGTGGGTCAGGGGAGTTGAGCCCATCTGTTCATCTGGGCAGGTGTCAACCAAAGCCCTTGTGGGTGGTTTTGAGGTTGATGGGAGAAAGCATCCGTGGGGTTTAGAACTGCGGCCTTTTCACTACTTGCAGTTTCTTTCCATGACTTGGCTTTACTTTCTGTTGTCCAGGGGTCTGGGCCATACGCTATGATAAGCTCCTGTCTGGAACATGGAGGGTAATGGGCATGCTCTTTCCCGGAGGAGCCAGGCATCAGACTGGGCTTGATGAGTGACTGTTTGATCTGTCGTGGGTTGTTAGAGCCTTGAGACAGACTTCAGAGAGACTTGGGTTTGAATCCTGTCTACACTATCTGTGTGACATAAGGCAGATTGTAGAGTTTAGAGCCATTGTAAGCCCTACTTCAGGGTCCCCCATGGGCTAGTGTGAGGCCTTCAGGAGTAGGGACTGAAGGGGGGAGGTAGGCCTTTCCTGAGGACTCTTACAAGTTCCCCAGGGAGTTCTCTCAGACAGTTCAGAACTCCAGGCACTGTCCTCTTGGCCCTCTGGCTGAGCAGCATCTAATCCACTGAACACCGTCATGTGGCGCCCTTTCCTGGCTGCCTGGGTGTTTGCCTGAGATGTAGTCAACCTGGGAAGAGGAGTGGTCTTGCCTTTTCCTTTTCCTGGGATATTCATCTCTGCTCAGATTTGGTGGCAGCTCAGTGTAACTTGACTTGTACTGGCACTGGCACTGTCAGCCCAGAGAGGGGCTGGGTGGGAGTGGGCAATACTTTAGGTTGGACTGGTTAGAGAAGGCCGGGCTGACCTGGGGGCTCAGTTGGAGCCTGGTACACCTGGTACAGTCTTGTCAAGTGTGTGTGGGATGTGGGGGGTGAGTAAAGGACTGCTTAAACCCAGAGACTTCCCCTGCCCTTTGTGCTGTGAAGAGATTCTCTTCATTTGTTCAGACGAGAACTGTGATCTAGAGGTGGGCACCAGAGAGTTGTGGGCCCCTGGGCCAGCAAACAGCTACTGTAGATAGCCAGGGCCCTGGGAGAACACACATCCATGAGCCAGTTTCCCCAGCTTTTGTGGGGGCTGTCAGCCAAGCCCCTGCCATGGCTTGCACCCTTGGGAAGACAAAGCACTTTCTGAGTCTCTGCTGGGCTCTCAGCTCTCAGGTGTTTTTCCACCAGCATGCTGTCCCCCTCCCATATGCACACATGTGGACACGAGCAGGCTGCCCAGGACAGAATGTACTTTGAGGACATCTGTTCTGGCCTTGGCTTGGGAAAGGGCTCTCTCTCCCCTTTGGAGATGAGTCTTGGAGCCTCATCCTCAGGGTTGGGGGAGGCATGGGGAGCCTCTCCTGTGTCTAGATCTTTAAGCTTTGTCAGATTAGGTAACTAGTACTTTAAGACAGTTTTTTTCCTGTTGTTTTTCCTGGGGAAAATAATTTACTGACAAATTGACAGATACACCTTCTTGTCTGACAATCCGAGATTACGAAACACCCTCTATGACTATTCGGCTCACTTTCTTCCATTCAGCCTGATGGTGGCTGAAGTGATTCCTGACTGTGGCAATCTGTCCCAGACTCTGAGCAAGCATGGAAGTTCCTTGGGGCATGGGGAGCAAGAGCCAAATGTGGGATTGGATTTCATCCGGAGCATCTTGGACCCACAGCATCCCAGGATGGGACTGTCTAGTTCTCTGGCCCCATCCCTCATTGTGCTAGAGGGCAAGGGTGTCGTCTCAGGCCACACAGCCAGGAATGGCCAGCTGGGGCTGGAACTCAGGTATTCTGCTTCCCAGCATAGTGCTCTTCCTTGAGGTTATTGCCCTGTAGATACCTAGTGCAGGGGCTCAGAGCAGGCTAACATCTGGAATTTGGGAGGACCCTCTCTCTCTAGGTGTGTCTGTGTCCACCTGAAAGGTCTTATGTAGCAGCTTGCATGGACATCCTCAATGGCTAAAGCATCTGGTAACTTCATTCACTTACAACAATGTGCCTGATCTTTGCTGGGTACTAGTGCCGCAAAGAGGAATATGACAAAATGCCTCTTCTTTAGGAACTCATAGTCCAAGCAGAGGAGGCATAATTAAATTTTGCTGATGTCATTTAGAGAAACTAAATTTTGTGTGTGTGTGTGTGTGTTATAGTCTCTCTCTCTCTCTCTCCTATCCATCCCTCCTTTCCTTCCTTCCTTCCTTCCTTCCTTCCTTCCTTCCTTCCTTCCTTCCTTCCTTCCTTCTTTCTCTTATTCAGAAACCCAGAGTTGATATCAGAGTTCTTCAGTCCTGGTTTTGATTGTGTTGAAAAGTTCCTCTAATTTCTGTAGCCTCAAATTAGCTTGGCTGAGTAATCTGTACCTTGCTGCTTTATAATGACTGTAATGATACAACAGCAACCATATGGTCTTTGGGTAGCAGCAGGATAGGGATTTCTAGGCTGAGACTAGACTAATTTATGGGTTGGGAACAATGGGACAGTTCATGCTCAGGCTGTCCCCGCCTTTCCATAGACTTCACCCTGGGGATCTTCCAGGCTTTGGGGGCAGGTCTGGGAGGCTCATCCCCTTTGGGCCTAACTGGGCTCTGGGTGTGTATGAAAGGGGCCCAGTTGTCCTGTGGCCAACTCAAACCTGGTGATTTCTCCCCTGCTCGTAGACCCAGTGCCTCCTGTGCCATCTTCACTATTCAGTGTTCCCTGCCTGCTCCCGACAAGAAGCAGAGACTGGAATTCTGCTTGAATCCATATCTATCTGGAAATTCCAGTTATTCTTATCCAGTTAAGGGCAATCCGTTTGTTTGAGGACAAGTGGTCCGCCTTTGTGGCTTAAATCCCTTGAGGCCTGGCACTGTGGCCATTTTACACTTGTCTCTGGCACTGCCCAGGGTGGTCTGGCCAGTGAGGTCAGCCAGCCAGACCCTGACTCCTGGGGGATTTGACAAGGCATGGGATTGTGAGAGTTCCTGGTAGCCGGACTGTGACCATGATTGTAAAGGCCCCAGTTATGGGGGTCTCTGTGTTTAACTGGGCCTACACAGGTCACGAGCTCAGGGAGAGATTGCAGATCCTGTTGTAAAGGTCAGAACCTCCAGGTTCGAAGGTCGTGGTGGCTTAGGATCAGGGGTCAGGGTCTGGTTGGGAGCTGGTTCTGGGTGGACGTGGCCTAAAGGGATTCGTCCTTAGAAGGCAGAAGGGCTGAGTCACACGCTCAGTGTTTCAGGTTCCACTTTCCAGCCTGGCCTCAGCCCGCCCCTTCCCTACACAAATGAAGGCCAGGAGATACATAATTGGCTGTTGCTAAATTCTTTGGCAGTGATTTTAATGTCTGGTCTGGGTGTGTTCTGTAGCTGCTTCCCTTTCCCCCTGCCACTCTCTAAAGCCCCTCGCAAAGCCCAGAGAGAGGGAAGGATTCGCCTCCCTGGAACACGGCAGTCTAGGGCTGTGGGTCTTTGCTTTTCTCTGTATTTTTTTGAGGAGCGCACGATCTCTTCGTCTTCTTTGCAAAAAGTAATGCAGGCTTATTGAAAATAACTTGAAAAGTTAAAAGAGGTAGAAAAGCACACTTGTATTCCTATTACCTAGAGGAGACATGTAGGCACATCTTCTGTTAGTCTTTTTTCTTGTACATATGATAAGAATATAGTTACTGTCTTTACAGATGAACACATAGATTGGTATGTTTAGATATAGATAGCCTGGTGTCCAGCAAAGAATTTGTCACTTAAGATTCTTTCTTACGAGCTCAGTTCTACAACTTTAAAAACCACAAAAGCTGTGTCATTCTGTCAGCTGAATATGCTATAACTTTCTTTCATCATTTAGTTGTTGTTGAACACACACATGTAGTTTTTGTTTTTCTTGGTGGCCCTCTGAGGCTCGGACATAAAGCACTACACTTTTTGGATTTTTTCAATAGTAGGGTTTTCCAAAAAGGGGGGAAAAAGGGTGAATGCTTTCTGAGAAGGGCTATGTTTTAAAACCATTCTTACTAAAAAAGATAGACCCATTGAGAATTACAGGTTTGCTTAGCGCTGGCAGAGGAGTATCATTTATTGCTGAATGAGGGATGTGTCTAGAATTCTGATTAAAAAGGAAACTAGGTGCAGGAAGTGCCTGGGGCAGGGGCAAAGGGCCAAGCTGCAGGACAGACTCTTGGGATCAGACTGAGCAGAAATCTGTTGTCAACAGAAGCGGTGGGGGTGATGCCCCAGGAGTCTGCTTTCTCAGTAACTTCTCCATTTGTCTCCTTAGCAGCCAGGTCCCTGGGCTAGGCTTACGTGGACTGTGGCACTGAGGCCGTGGAAACACCAGCTAGCTAACCCAGTGCAGTTGACATGACTGACTTGTGACTGTTTCCACAGAGCTTGTGGGAACAAGCCAGCAAATCGAACTCTGAAACAAACAACACAGCTCTCCTACCTCCAGGCAGTTCTGAGATCTGGGGAGGGGCCACAAAGTGAGAACCTGCAAGTTTCCAGGAATTGCTTTTGAGAGAAGCCTCAGAGACCAGTAAAGCCTGGCGCTCAGTTGGAACTTGTTCAGGTGGTTTGAGCAATCCAGTCTCAGGCCAGTATGCCAGTCTCTTCCCAAGGTGTCATTCCACTTTGAAGTTATTCCACTTTGATTGCCCTCACTGCATCTACATTTTCCTCTTCCAAGGGACACTTTGGATTTGGGAATCTGCCAGGGGTTATTTGGCACAGAGCCTGGGGATTCAGGGGGAGGCTGTGCTGAGGGAAGAGGCGGGGTCATGTCCCACCAGCATGACCAGTATGGTATGAGGTCAGGTTCCTTCCTGTCCCACCACATGGGTCTGGAGGTTGTGGGGAGGGTCCCTGGTGGGGGGTGCAATAATTGCCTGGCCCCCTGACAGGGTACATTCTAAAAGTGCTTTTAAAATTTTCTTTAAACATTTCTTTCTGTTTTGCATAATATCCTTTTGCCTTTGACATCCTGAAACGGCAGATCGGTGTTGGTTGTTTCAGGACACCACCACCGCCCGTTTGAAAAAACAGGAAAGGCCTCCCCAAGTGGAGGGTGGACCCTGGGAAACTGGTATTTGCATTATAGGAGCTTGGCGACTTGGTGTTGAGGTGTTAGGTGGCTTCTGGCATTCAGATGAGCACCAAAGGAAGCCTGCCTGGCTGAGAATGGGTAGACCTGGGTATTCACGCCAAGTCAGGAAGGGCCCTAAGAAAGAGAGTAAATGAAGACTGGTTTGCTCATGCAGCGAGCCTTTATTGGTAACTACATTACGTTAGGCATGGGAGACAGACATAAACAAAGGCTGGTCCTTACTCTGTGGTGGACAGACCTGGGAAAAACTGTGTAGTCAGACAGAGAAAGCATGAGGGCCCTCAGGGCACCGAGGAGATGCAGGGAACCAGATGGATGATCTGGGCTAGGTCCAGAGTCAAAATGAGGGGCCTCTCTTCCAACACTGATTTTTAGCATCTCTGTCTCTCCCAATGTGTTTGAACAGCCTCCCTGGTTGGGAAGGGCAGGGGTCTACTGCTGAATGTGGCCTGTAATTTCCTCTGGCTGCTGTTAGGCCACATGGGAAGAACGCCGTAGCTGAAATGCCAGCTGCTGCATACAGTCACCTGCAGGGCGGGAGAGGACTGGAAGTGGAGGCAGAGTGAATGGAAGATAATGAAAGACAGAGAAGCTAGTATAGTAGGGACCATACTGGACAAGGGAAAGCTGAGGATAGCTAGACCGAGGGGACCAAAGGAAAGAAGGTAAAGGGAGAGAGAGATACAGAAAGAGGAGGTCGTGGTCTGCAGGGGAGAGGGGCAAAGCCTCAAAGACCACTGGCATGAGAATTTCGAGTTCTGGTTCTTCTAAGTCATTACATCATCTTGGGCAAGTCCCAACTCTGTCGGTCCCTCTTTCCCTTTCTGAAGTTTGAGTGGTCTTCAGTGCTCGTCCTTCTGAAGTCTAGGTTGGTATGGTGGGAAATCCTGGTCATATTTGCAACATGAAAAGCCTCTGAAATAACCTGTGAAGCTCACTACCTACTGCCCATTTCAGGCTCTTGGGGTGAGACTTCTGCTGTGGATTTTGTCGTCTCGAAGCAGGCACAAACATTTTAGCAGATGAATGACCTTTGAAGTGGCATGGAGAATGTTTCTTTCCATCACTCTGGCTAGCTGTGTGATATGGGAAAGCTGTTATTACCCTTTCTGTGCCTCTGTGTTTTTGCCTGTAAAATGGGGGTGATAATAGTGTCTACCTCATGGATGTTGGGGAAGTTCAGGTAGGAGGCATAAAAGGACCTAAAACAGTGCCTAACACTGAGTAAGCTCTGAGTGTGTTATTTATTATTGGTAGCACTAACAGTTATTTCTGAAGATTTTGGTTTTTGCTTTGTAGGATTTCTTCCTTTTTTAAAAAAAATTTTTTTTAGTTGAAAATATATCACCACATCAGATGTTTAAAAAACTATAATTTGGGGTGCCTGGGTGGCTCAGTTAAGTGTCCAACTCTTGATTTCAGCTCAGGTCATGATCTCATGCTTTGTGAGTTTGAGCACCACATCTGGTTCTGTGGTGACAGTGCAGGGCCTGCTTAAGATTCTCTTTCTGTCCCCTCCCCTGCTCACATGTGCTCACACTCTCTCTCAAAATAAATAAACCTAAAAAAAACAACAAACTATAATTCTACTACCTACCATTGTAATCAAACATGTGTCTACCACTGTAACAAAACCTGCCATTGCTTTTTATTTGTTTGTTTGTTTATTATGTTTTTATTTTATTTTTGAGAGAGAGCGCATGTGTGCACAAGGAGGAGAGGGACAGAAAGAAAGGGAGACAGATAATCCAAAGCATATTCCACACTGTCAGCACAGAGCCCAACGCAGGGCTCATACTCACTAACCCTGAGATCATGACCTGAGCTGAAGTTGGACACTTAAATACATACATACTTAACTCTGTTGTAATGGTAGTATAAAACTGTTCTGCGTTCTGCTCATTTCATTCAATGCTATCTTAAACTGTTTGTTAGGTTATTTGTAATTATCCTTATTATCTTTTCAAGCTGCTACCTAAAATTCTTATGGATATTCCCTTAGCATTCAACATTCCAGGTTTTTCCATTATAGATAGTCTTTTTTTTTTTTTTTTTTTTAATCATAGATAATCCTGAATATTTTCTCTTGTGTTGAGCTCTTTGCTTCAGTTGAATTAACTCCATGGGATAAATTCTTAGGAATTCTTAGGCCAGAGGACATAGACACTTTTAGGACATTGGTTCACATTGCCACCTTGCTTTCCAGAAGGGTTGGAATAATCCACAGGCCCTAAATCGCAAATTCCTGGGCTAGGGATATTGGCTTTTAAAGAATATGGATACCAAGAGAGTCAGATTTATCTGGAGTCTTATATCTATACTCTCAGCTTGTGTGTGTGTGTGTGTGTGTGTGTGTGTGTGTGTGTGTGTGTGTGTCTGTCTTAAGTGGCCTGTGTAGGGCACTGTGGCCATCCTGGACATGAGGCTTTTCCTGTAAGCCATTGCATCTGGGCAGTTCCTGTTGAGGTGTATCCATAAGGGCCTTACTGATGGCTCTTTGAGCACCTCATGTACCTTCTTTGCCAAAGAGTTGATTTACACAAGGTAAGAAACTCCTTCTTCCTATGTCTGTGGAGCTAAATCTGTAGAATGGGGGACAGGCTCTGGCTTTAAAAACCTGGCTTAAAAATGGTGTTGACCTAAAACTTCGTGGGTTGATGTCTGGGAATACCACATGCAGCCATCCACAGAAACCATGATAGGTTCTGACTGGCTAGTCTGGGCAGCTGACCATTTAACCCATATGGATCAACTCCAGTCTGACAGACTTGGTTTATGGGACCTAGGAATGAGGCCCAAAGGAAGAAAGACTTAAATTATATTGGGTAAAAATAAATTGATCAATAACTATAAATTGCCAGTTCTGCTCCTATGCCCCCCCCCCCCCCGCTCCCCCTCCACGCACATGCCTCTTTTGTAGATAAACAGGAGTCTGCTGACTTTCAGAAGTAGTAGAATGACCTTAGAGCCAGCGATTTCAGTTATCAGCGGTTTATAGATTAAGCAGATGGGGTGCAGTCAACTTGTGACTGTTCCTCCTCTCATGTTGTAACCACCCTTGTCCTCTTGTGCTACATCTCATGGTAATCAGCTGTGATTTAACAAGGTACTCGCCGGGGCTGTTTATAGTCAGGCTAGAGCTGCTGTCCAGCATGTTGTTCCTGGGGGACCCAGAGCAGTACTTTCCTCCTGTGTAAAATGGGGGCAATAATTCCTACCTCTAAGAGTGGATGAGAGGATTGAATGAGATGAGGTATGTGGTGATATCAGTACTCTTGTCTTTTGTTCAATGCCTAACCCCATTCTCTTGGGTGCAGAAGGCTTACACTCAGCCTAGTAGGAGGCAGAGTAAAATTTCCTCCAAATGCAGTTTTGTCTTTGTTTTTGTTTTTTTCCATCTACCCTGGGGCAGAGTTAAGAGGATAAGGGAGAGGTGTGAGGCTGTAACCATAATTTAGGGACAGGGTTTAGCCTGGAACCAGGGTTTAGTGGAGACCTACCTCAGTCCACAAGGAAGCCTCCCTCTTGTTGAATCCACAACACTGCGGAACTTGCAGTGGGGGTTGCTATGCTATGTGTCAGGCGTGCCAGGATTCTGTGGCAATTCATAGCCTTCCCTTCTCCAAGTGGACATTGTCAGTCAGTGTCCTGGGGAGAGAACTTCATGGAGTACAAATAGTTGAATGCTCAGGAAGAGGAGCTGGAGGGAGTATTGGGTGTTTGGTAGAGTCTCAGGAGGTGAGAAGACATGTGTTGTGGTTGGGAGGTGGGTGCTGGGCTCAGGCTGGGGTGCCCAGTGACCTGTGCTTGGTGTGTTATTAGAAAAACTTAGAGGCTGTAGATAGCCTGTCTTGTAAAAGAGACAGTAAGAAATACTGATCTGTAGCTGTTGGGATTTTTTTTTTCCAGCTTTATTAAAGTATAATTAACAAATAAATGATTTGTAGTTTTCTTTATTGTGATGCCTTTGTCAGATTTTGGTGTCAAGGAAGTACTGCCTCATAGAATGAGCAGGGAAGTGTTCCCTCCTCTTCCAATTTGTAGAGGATTTGCAAAGGATTTGTATTAATTCTTCTTTAAATATCTGGTAGAATTGACAAGTGAGGCCATCTGAGCCTGGGTGTTTCTTTGTGGGATGCTATTTGATTACTAATTCAATTACTTGCTACATGTCTATTCAGATTTTCTGTTTATTTTTGAGTCAGGTTTGGTAGTTTGTGCCTTCCCAGGAATTTGTTCACTTCATCTAAGCTACCTAATTTGTTGACATACCGTTGTTCACAATACTCCCTTGGAATCCTTTTTGTTTCTATAAGGTTGGTAGTGGTGTTTCCTTTTTTATTGCTGATTTTGGTAATTTGAGTTCTCTCTTTCTTTCTTTCTTTCTTTCTTTCTTTCTTTCTTTCTTTCTTTCTTTCTTTCTTTCTTTCTTCTAGCCAGAAGGATGTCATTTTTGTTGATCTTTTCAAGGAACCAACTGTTGGTTCACTGATTTTCTCTATTGTTTTTCTGTTCTCTAGTTCATTAATTTCTGCTCTCATCTTTATTATTTTGTTCCTTCTGCTTGCTTTAGGTTTAGTTTGCTGTTTTCCAGTGTCTTAAGGTGGAAAGCTAGGTTATTTATTGATTTAAAGTACATGATCTAAAGGCCATGTACTTGTAACATTTTCATAGATGGTGTCAAATTGCCTTCCAATTGGTTCTCATCAACAGTGTTTGAGAAGCACCTGTTCCCCACATCTATGCCAGTTAACAATCTTTTTACATTTGCCAATATGATGGGCAAAAGTGATACGTTGTTTTCATTAGTTCCTTTGATTACTGATGATGTTGAACAAACTCTTAGGTGTTCTTTGGCCATTTGTATTTCTTCTGTAAATTACTTGTTAATATTTTTACCCATTTTTCTATTAGTTTTAAAAATATGTTTGTAGGACCTTTTAATATTATGGATATTGCTCCTTTATATTGTTTGCAAACATAGTCTCTCTCTCTCTCTTCTTTTTTTTTTTTTTTGGTTTTGTTTTTTTGGTTTTGTTTTGTGTTGTTTTTGGTTTCCACCACCTTTCCTTTCCCCAGCCTGTTAGGCAGATTTCTTTTTTCTTTTTTTTTTAATTTAATTTTTAAAATTTACATCCAAGTTAGCATATAGTGCAACAATGATTTCAGGGGTAGATTCCTTAATGCCTCTTACCCATTTAGCCCATCCCCCTCCCACAGCCCCTCCAGTAGCCCTCTGTTCTCCATATTTAAGAGTCTTTTATGTTTTGTTTCCCTCCCTATTTTTATACTATTTTTGCTTCCCTTCCCTTGTGTTCATCTGTTTTGTATCTTAAAGTCCTCATATGAGTGAAGTCATATGATATTTTTGTTTCTCTAATTTCGCTTAGCACAATACCCTCTAGATCCATCCATGTAGTTGCAAATGGCAAGATTTCATTCTTTTTGATTGCCGAATAATACTCCATTGTGTATGTATATACCACATCTTCTTTATCCATTCATCCATCAATGGACATTTGGGCTCTTTTTCTGTACCTTGGCTATTGTTGATAGTGCTGCTATAAACATCGGGGTGCATGTGCCCATTTGAAACAGCATACCTGTGTCCCTTGGATAAATACCTAGTAGTGCAATTGCTGGGTCATAGGGTAGTTCTATTTTTAATTTTTTGAGGAACCTCCATACTGTTTTGCAGAGTGGCTACACCAGTTTGTATTCCCACCAGCAGTGCAAAAGAGATCCTCTTTCTCTGCATCCTCGCCACCATCTGTTGTTGCCTGAGTTGTTAATGTTAGCCATTCTGACAGGTGTGAGGTGGTAACTCATTGTGGTTTTGATTTGTATTTCCCGGATGATGAGTGATGTGGAGCATACTTTCATGTGTTGGTTGGCCATCTGGATGTCTTCTTCGGAGAAGTGTCTATTCATGTCTTTTGCCCATTTCTTCACTGGAGTATTTGTTTTTTGGGTGTTGAGTTTGAGAAGTTCTTGATAGATTTTGGATACTAACCCTTTATCTGATATGTCGTTTGCAAATATCTTCTCCCGTTCTGTTGCTTGCCTTTTAGTTTTGCTGATTGTTTCCTTCGCTGTGCAGAAGCTTTTTATTTTGATGAGATCCCAATAGTCCATTTTTGTTTGCTTTTGTTTCCCTTGCCTCTGGAGATGTACTGAGTAAGAAGTTGCTGCGGCCAGGGTCAAAGAGGTTTTTGCCTGCATTTTCCTCGAGGATTTTGATGAATTCGTGTCTTACATTTAGGTCTTTCATCCATTTTGAGTTTATTTTTGTGTGTGATGTAAGAAAGTGGTCCAGGTTCATTTTTCTGCATGTCGCCGTCCAGTTTTCCCAGCACCACTTGCTGAAGAGACTGTTTGTTTTTTTTTTTTTCCATTGGATATTCTTTCCTGCTTTGTCAAAGATTAGTTGGCCATATGTTTGTGGGTCCATTTCTGGGTTCTCTATTGTGTTCCATTGATCTGAGTGTCTGTTCTTGTGCCACATGGTCTCTCTTTTAACTTTATCTCTGGTGTCTTTCAAATTTTTGTGTATTTTTTTTTTTCATTTTATTTACTTTTGAGACAGAGAGAGACAGAGCATGAACGGGGGAGGGTCAGAGAGAGGGAGACACAGAATCTGAAACAGGCTCCAGGCTCTGAGCTGTCAGCACAGAGCCCAACGTGGGGCTCGAACTCGCGGACCGTGAGATCATGACCTGAGCCGAAGTCAACCGCTTAACTGACTGAGCCACCCAGGCGCCCCTCAAATTTTTGTGTATTTAAATCTGTTGTTTCCTTTATGGCTTCAGGTTGTTTTTGTACTCAAGAAGGTCTTCATCCCAAGATTATAATTTTATTCTGCATTCTCTTCTAAGCTGGTTCTTGAGCATTTTAGTTCTTGTCTCTGACAGTAAAAGATGAACAGAATCACTGTTAAACCCTCAAAACCTTATATCATAACCAGAAGGCCCTTTGAAGTCTTAACCTCTTCTTCCAAATCTATCACTGATGCTGGTACATCAGAACAGAAATGCAAAATTTTAGCCACTTGTGATTGTAGGGCTGTAATAACCTGTAGGCTTTGAAGTTGCTGAGATTCAGGGGAGAAGGCAAAGTTAACATTTACTGAATATCTGTAAAGAGCTAAGTGCTAAACATTGTGATGAATATATACAGGTGTCCTTTGAACAACATGGAGGTTAGGGGGCCTTACCCCCCTGTGCTGTAGAAAATCCACATATAACTTCTCACTCTTCAAAAACTTAACTCTTAATAGTCTACTGTTGACCCTAAGCCTTAGCGATAATGTAAACAATTGATTAACATGTTTTGTATGTTCTATATATTATACTGTGTATTTTTTACCATAAAGTAAGCTAGTGAAAAAGATCATATTGTTAAGAAGGTCATAAGGAAGAGAAAATACATTTACAGTATGTTACTGTAAAAAAACCTGTGTATAAGTGGACCTGTGCAGTTCAAACTGGTGTTCAAGAGTCAACTGTGTATGTGTTATCTCATTTACCATCTGGAAAGAGCACATTATTATCCCCATTCCTCAGAGGAGGAAATTGGAGCTGACTGCATTTAAAGTGATCCTGATACCAGAAAGGTACTGCCAGGAATGCATGACTGGCTGACTGCCCAGATGGCCCACAGGGCAGCAGGCTCGCCATGGTTCAAGGTCTGGCTCTAGATGGAGAGAGGATGTATTTGTAATCAGCATTGGGGATGTTCTAGAAATTTGAGTTAGGGCTCCAGAACTGATGAGAGGGGCTGCTGACTCACTAATAAAAACTCCCAGGAGACTTATTTTCATGCTGGAATACTAAATTGCTGCTTTATTGGGAAGATTAGAACTGTTGTCAGGTGGCTTAGAATTCTCTGGCTGCTGGCAATACTACAAGGGAAGCCATAGTGTAATCAAATCAGGCAGCTGGTAAGTCAGAAGTCAGAGCAGGGAAGTGAGTTGTACCCTAATGTTGGACGGTGTCTGCTGTCATGGCTCATGAATCCATCCCCATGGAATTGCAGACCTTTTTCAGGGACTGGGGTCCGGTCTAGTGGTCAGGCCTTTCTTCTCCCCGTACAGTTCTGGAAGGACACATCCAGCTCCGTCTCCACCACTCCCCCATTTGTTTCTTTTTGTACTTTCTTCTTTCTTCTCTTTCTTTCCATCCAGCCATCAAACTTTATTTCATGGCCCATTATCATCACAGACTCTACTGCTTTATTTTCTTTGTTCTGTTTCATTCTCATTCCCACTTCCATTTCCCAACCACCCCCCTCCCCACTTGAGCAAACACTTTAATGTGTTTCATGTGTATCTGTTTTTCTCTTGCCAAATTGGAGCTGCTGCTTTTTATATGAACATATTTATGTATTGAATTTTTTAGATTAACATATAGTAAAATTGGCCTTTTTTGGGTATACAGTTCTATGAATTGTAACACAGTGCACATTTGTGTAGCCACCACCATGATAAGGATTCAGAACAGTTTTATCACCCAAAATTCCCCCTTGTAATCACATTCTCCTCCCACCTTTAACCCCTGGCAGCCACTGATCTGTTCTCCATTACTAGTGTTGTATCAGAATGTTATAAATATGTATCATACAGTATATGTACCTGTATTTTTATTTTATTTTTTTTTAAGTTTTTATTTAGGGGCACCTGAGTGGCTCAGTTGGTTAAGCGTCCGAATCTTGGTTTCGGCTCAGGTTGTGATCTCGTGGTTTGTGAGTTCCAGCCCCACATCGGGCTCTGCACTGACTGTACAGAGCCTGCTTGGGATTCTCTCTCTTGTTCTCTTTTTACACCTCCTCTGCTCACTCTATCTCTCTGTTAAAATAAATAAACTTAAAGTGTATTTAAATTCCATTTAACATGCAGTATAATATTTGTTTCAGGTGTACAGCATAGTGATTCACCACTTCCATACAACACCCAGTGCTCATCACAACGAATGCACGCCTTAATCGCCATCACCTGTTTCACCATCCTCCCACCCACCTCCCCTCTGGTGACCTCAGTTTGTTCTCTATAGTTAAGTCTTTCTTGGTTTGCCTCTTTCTCTTTTTCCCCCCTTAACTGGTTTGTTTTGTTTCTTAAACTCTACATCAGTGAAATCATATGATATTTGTCTTTTCATGACTGATTTATTTCAATTAGTCTGATACTCTCTAACTCCATCCATGTTGTTGCAACTGGCAAGATTTCATTCTTTTTTATGGCTGAATAATAATCCATATATGTACATATATATATTTATACACACACACACACCCCCCACATCTTTATCCATTCATCAGTCGGTGAACACTTACGCTATTTCCATAATTTGGTTATTATAGATAATGCTGCCATAAACATCAGGGTACATGTGCCCTTCAACCCAAATTTTTGTATCCTTTGGGTAAATACCTAGTATTGCCATTGCTGGATCGTAAGGTAGTTCTATTTGTAACTTTCTGAGGAATCTCCATACTGTTTTCCAGAGTGGCTGCACCAGTTTGCCAGTTTGCACACCACATGTAAGGAAGAGCTTTCCCTTCTCCCCTATTAATGCATATATTGGTGCAGACTTATGGATTCTTTACTCAATAGCTCATGATCCTTTACTATCATTATTTATTTTGATGCTCAGATTGTCCCAGATTTGGTCAGTGAGATCCCCTTTAGGCTGGTTCCTATGTCTTTTTGACATATCCCATCATTCTTTAAGCACTTTCTTTTAGGCACAGCAAGATGATCCGGGGTGCTGTTGTTCATTCCCTGACTCAGCCGTGGAATCAGCTACTTTTCCAACAAGCCCTAGTTCCAACAATGCCTAGTAGAGAATGGCATTTAGAAACCAAGAACTGGGTCGTAAGTTTTTCAGGTCCATCCGTGTTGCTACGTGTACGTCTAGTGTCCACGATGTTCATCCCAATTTTCTCTCTCCCTTAATGATAGGCTCCCACACTGCCTCCAACACTGTCTTCACAAATACATCTGGAAGGAACAGCCTTCTATGTGTCCTTGATGGGCCTGTCGGTGTATATTTGTATTGATGTGGCACTGCCAGATACCACTCCAGAATGGCTACCCATCATTTATGTTTCCACCTGCGGAACTTAAATGTCTCTGTACTTCCAACAAATACTTGGCATTAACTAACCAGCTTCCTAATTTTTGCTGAATGAATTGATAATGCTGGGATAGTTGTTGTTTTAACTTGCTTTTCTCTGATGACAAATGAGTATGGGCATTTCTTCATATGCTTGATGGCCATTGGGTTTCTTCTTTGGTAAATTGCTTATTCGTGATAATCATTTGTCTGTGCTTTTTTTTCCCCTTCCAGTGGGACTCTGAACATTTTTCTTTCTTTTCCTTTTTTTTTTTTTTTAAATGTTTATTTATTTTTGAAGGCAAGAGAGACAGCGCGCGAGCAGGGGAGGGGCAGAGAGAAAGGGAGACACAGAATCTGAAGCAGGCTCCAGGCTCTGGGCTGTCAGCACAGAGCCTGATGAGGGGCCCGAACCCACAAACTGTGAGATTATGACCTGAGGCAAAGTCGGATGCTTAACCGACTGAGCCACGCAGGTGCCCCAACATTTTTTATTTTGATGATATGCAGGAGTTCGTTATGCATCCTGGATATTAATCCATTGCTGGTCCCAGACATTGCAGATTCTGGATCTGAATCTGTCCTCTGTTAACTTTGCCCATGCTATCTTTTTTTTGAATATAGATTGTTTCCTTTTTGTGTGGTCTCTCAGCATCAATTTTTTTTCTATAACCACTTTACTACCCTTTGTTCCTCCACATTTTAAGTGTGCTAGTATAGCTGAACGCAGCCGATTCACTTCAGCAAACAGTCTATCTTTATGACTCCTGAGCCTCTTACTGAGTTGTATTAAGAGTGACTTTACCTCTTAGAGTGTGAGGCTTGGATGTATTAGTCATATATTTATTCAGCATGTATATGCTGTAGGTCTGCTCTGTATTAGGCACTGTGCTATCACCGGCAACGTTCAGAGGTTATGAAACCTGTCTGTGGCCTTTTGAAGGGAAAGCAGGGATTTGAGCCTCTTCCTACCATGCTGCTTCTGTCTTGGAAACTGAGTTTGGTTCCTGTACAATTAACTGTGTGTCACATTTCTGTATCATTTCTAACAAATCGCCTAGGAAGGTGCAAAGTCTTCTCCCCCAGCAGCCTGAGGAGGGGGAGGGTAATCCTAGGGAATGCAGGCAAATGTGGCTCCTGTCATTCCAGGCCTGGAGTCCTCAAGTGGCAGGCTCTGGGCTACCTGCTGGTGACTGGTGACTGGCTCGGGGCTCAGCAGAGTACCCAGAGGACACAGGAAGACGGCCTCAGTCTGGAGGGGAAGGTCTTAAAATAAAACACCAGGCCTTAAGTTATTCGAATCCTTTCTGAGAAGCTCCTATCTTCTCTTGCAGAAGTGTTCTAGTTCTAAGATGAGAGAGATGCCCCAAGATCTTCCTGGGGCTAACAGAATTTCCAGGCAAATTGACTTCCCAGCCTTTCCTGCTAGTGGTAACTGTGGGCAGGAGCACTTTCCAGAATTTCCACAATTTCCACCAGAGGGAGGGAGGGAGGGAGAGAGGGAAGCCAGAGGGAGAAGAGCTGAGTGAGGAGGAACTCTGCCTTTGGGCCAGGACCAAACAAAACAGAAATTCCTTCTGGGACGGTTTTCCCTCGAGGACAACACTGAGAAGCCTGTTTATGGGGCTTTAAAAGCCTGTGGTCCCCAGCACAGTTTCTTGACCTCAGGACCTTGCATCTCTGTGGTTTCACTAAGGGTGGAAACTTTCTCTTCGGGTCATCCCAGGACAGAAGTGTGCTATCAGTCCCATTTCGGGGGCCTCCTTGAGGTTTCCCAGTGCTCTGAACTTGCTTCTCCTGACTCCCTCAGTTCCAAAGCCATGACCACATATGGTAGAGAAATGTGTTTGAGAAGAGTTTAGAGCAGTCAAGTCAAATAAGATTTACTTTTAGGCCACTTGGATCAGTTAGTGGCTCCCTGGAACCCTAGATTAAGAAGGATTCCGAGACAAGCTCAATGGGCACAGTGTAGAGAGAGTAGAGTGACGTGTATGCTGTCCGCTGTGTAGACACATCCATGAACATCAGAACCCTAAAGGATTAATGAGTGGAAGATAATGATGACTTTTTTTTTTTTTTTAATGATAAAAAGCACTTTTATTATTTCTTGGTAAAGGACAAGCCTTGCCTTGATGCTAGATAAAATCCTGGATAGACCCCTGACTTTTCTGGTCACTGTCAGGTGGTTTTAAAGTTTTACAGACACTGTAAGTGATGGTGACTTTTTTTTTTTTTAAACAACTTAATTGAGGTATCATTTACATATCAAACATAAAATCCACCTGTTTTAAGGGTGTAATTAAGTTAGTTTTAGTAACTTGACAGTGCTATGCATCCATCATCATAATCTAGTTTTAGAAATTTTCATCACCCAATAAGACCCTTCCAGCCCATTTACATTTAATCTCCTTTGTCACCCCTGGCCATAGGCAACTACTTTTTGTCTCTTTAGATTAGACTTTTATGAACATTTACCTTTTTAACTCAGGTCTTTGGAATTTTTGGCATTCTCTTAAGGATGGCCTTTTATTTTTTATTTTTTATTTTTTGCTAATCAAAGAGTGTCTTTGAGACAGTATGTCAATCCCTCTGCCCTTCATTTTCCTTCATGTGCAGCCCTGGAGCAGAAACATAATTCCTTAAAAAATTTTTTTTTCCTACCTTTCTTTCCCTCTTTTTTATTTTATTTAATTTTTTAAAGCTCTATGCAGGGGTTGAACTCAGGACTCTGACATCAAGAGTCACATCCTCTACCACCTAAGCCAGTCAGGCATCCCTGAAACATAATTTTTTTTTTTTTTAAATTTTTTAAAATTTTTATTTAATTTAATTTTTTAATGTTTTTTACTTCTTTTTTAACATTTATTTATTTTTGAGATGCAGAGACATAGAGCATGAGCAGGGGAGGGGCAGAGAGAGGGAGACACAGAATCCGAAACAGCTCCAGACTCCAAGCTGTCAGCCCGGAGCCCAACGTGGGGCTCCACCCACAAACCACCAGATCATGACCTGAGCTGAAGTCAGCTGCTTAACCGACTGAGCCACCCAGGTGCCCCTAATTTATTATTTTTTTAAATTTACATATAAGTTAGTTAGCATATAGTGCAACAGTGATTTCAGGAGTAGATTCCTTAATGCCTCTTACCCATTTAGCCCATCCCCCCCCCCCACAGCCCCTTCAGTAACCCTCTGTTCGTTCTCCATATTTAAGAGCCTCTTATGTTTTTGTTCCTCTCCCTGTTTTTATATTATTTTTGCTTCCCTTCCTTTGTGTTCATCTGTTTTGTATCTTAAAGTCCTCATATGAGTGAAGTCATATGATATTTGTCTTTCTCTGACTAATTTCACTTAGCATAATACCCTCCAATTCCATCCACGTAGTTGCAAATGGCAAGATTTCATTCTTTTTGATTGCCGAGTAATACTCCATTATGTGTATATGTGTGTGTGTGTGTGTGTGTGTGTGTGTGTGTGTGTGTGTGTATACACACATACACCACATCTTCTTTATCCATTCATCCATCAATGGACATTTGGGCTCTTTTTCTGTACTTTGGCTATTGTTGATAGTGTTGCTATAAACATCAGGGTGCATGTGCCCATTTGAAACAGCATACCTGTGTCCCTTGGATAAATACCTAGTAGTGCAATTGCTGGGTCATAGGGTAGTTCTATTTTTAATTTTTTGAGGAACCTCCATACTGTTTTCCAGAGTAGCTACACCAGTTTGTATTCCCACCAGCAGTGCAAAAGAGATCCTCTTTCTCTGCATCCTCGCCACCATCTGTTGTTGCCTGAGTTGTTAATGTTAGCCATTCTGACAGGTGTGAGGTGGTAACTCATTGTGGTTTTGATTTGTATTTCCCGGATGATGAGTGATGTGGAGCGTACTTTCATGTATTGGTTGGCCAGTCTTCTTTGGAGAAGTGTCTATTCATGTCTTTTGCCCATTTCTTCACTGGAGTATTTGTTTTTTGGGTGTTGAGTTTGAGAAGTTCTTGATAGATTTTGGATACTAACCCTTTATCTGATATGTCGTTTGCAAATATCTTCTCCCGTTCTGTTGCTTGCCTTTTAGTTTTGCTGATTGTTTCCTTCGCTGTGCAGAAGCTTTTTATTTTGATGAGATCCCAATAGTCCATTTTTGTTTGCTTTTGTTTCCCTTGCCTCTGGAGATGTACTGAGTAAGAAGTTGCTGCGGCCAGGGTCAAAGAGGTTTTTGCCTGCATTTTCCTCGAGGATTTTGATGAATTCGTGTCTTACATTTAGGTCTTTCATCCATTTTGAGTTTATTTTTGTGTGTGATGTAAGAAAGTGGTCCAGGTTCATTTTTCTGCATGTCGCCGTCCAGTTTTCCCAGCACCACTTGCTGAAGAGACTGTTTGTTTTTTTTTTTTTTCCATTGGATATTCTTTCCTGCTTTGTCAAAGATAAGTTGGCCATATGTTTGTGGGTCCATTTCTGGGTTCTCTATTGTGTTCCATTGACCTGAGTGTCTGTTCTTGTGCCAGTACCATACTGTCTTGATGATTACAGCTTTGTAATACAGGTTGAATCCTGGAAACATAATTCTTAATATTCCTCCACCCCTGGTCTGCCATGACTCTTTCAAGTTCTGGTTTGAGGTAGATCCTTGACGCTTCAAGGTGATAGAATCTGACTTTGGCTTTGTTCCGTAGGTTTAGGCCTTGGTACTCTTGGTGATAGAATCCTGGATTGAGTGACTACTCAAGGCTTTTCTGGTGATCTCAAGACCCACGTCAGACTGAATTTTGGGGTTATTCTCTCAAGGAACAAATGTTATCTGGTGAAGAGCCTATTTGATGTGGCGGTGTAAGGTTTAGATGAGGAAATGCCACGTTTTCATTAGGTTAGGCTTGTCCACTGCCAGAGAATCTCAAATTACAGGCCAAGAACCTGGAGGAAACTCATTTTAAAAGGGAGGGTAGGGGCTCTGCCTATAGATCATGAATCAGGTGCTATATCTGGACACAAAAGGCATATTTAGAGCTTAGGAAGGAGAGTGTTTTTGGCCTTGGTGCTTTGGTCGTAGATGTGTCATTAGGACAACAATCTAGATTCTCAAACACCAAAAGCAAGATGGTTCCTGCTCTGTTAGTTCTCTGCTTAAATTCATAGTTGAGCAAGTACTGTGTGTGTCAGCAGACATTTGTGATTTTACTCTATCAGAAGCTGTCCCAAGTACAGAAAGGAATGGGACACAACCCTTGCCCTCAAGGAAAGGAGGGTCTAATGGAGGGAGCCTGTAGACAGACTGGTGCCCTCATGCCAAAGGGCATGTAAAGGTTGTAATCTTGATTTGGAAAGGGTATTGTGGGCATCTAGAGCAGGGACTGATTGGTCCAAGGGTTCAGGGAAAGCTTTGAAGAAGAGATGATATTTGGTTTGAACTTTGAAGGATTGTTACTTTACTTCTTTCACAAAGGTTTTTTTTTTTTTTTTTAAGTTTGTTCTGAGAATGAGAGAGTGTGTGTGCATATGCACGAAGGGGGAGGGGCAGAGAGAGAATCCAAAGCAGTCTCCACACCGTCAAATCAGAGCCCCATGCTGGGCTCAAACTCACACCATGAGATCATGACCTGAGCCAAAGTCAGATGCTTAACCAACTGAGCCACCCAGGCACCCCCACAAAGGTTTTTGATGTAGCTTATAAGGACACATACCATAAAAAGGACAGATATAAATAAATTAAAATCAGAGAAAGAGAAAATGTGACTTAGAAAGTTAAAGACTGGAGAAGAGTTAAAATGTAGATATTCATACCTTAGGGCTCGACATAGTTATTATATCTGTTCCATTGCAAAAACCAAAAGTGAAACATGTTCTGTCATATGATAAATATTGTCAGGCAGCAGATATACACAGTAGCTCCTGAGTATAGATTGTTTTTCTTGGTACTCACTCTTAAAGAGCTTTATAGGGGTGAGAGGAGGGTGCTGGTCAATGAATGAACCTGTAAACCACCATTTCTCAAAATACAGTCCAGGAACCTGTGCTAAAGTTATCTAGATAAAGTGCTTGTTAAAATGCAGAATCCCGAGGGGTGACTGGGTGGCTCAGTCAGTTGAGTGTCCGACTTCGGCTCAGGTCATGATCTCACAGCTCGTGAGTTTGAGCCCCATGTCGGGGCTCTGTGCTGACAGTTCAGAGCCTGGAGTCTGCTTCAGATTCTGTGTCCCTCTCTCACTGTGCCCTTCCCTTGCTCATGCTCTGTCTCTCTCTTAAGAGTAAATAAAAAAACATTTAAAAAATGCAGAATCCCGGGCCTCAGTCCCAGACTTACCAAATCAGGAACTCTGGGGGGTAGGAGACAAGAATCTGTAGTTTTATATGCTTTCCCAAATGATTCCTCTTGCACTCCACAGTTTGAACCTCTTCGATAGAAAGAAATCTCACCAGCATTTTGAAAGGTGGTGCAGGGGTGCCTGGATGGCTCAGTCGGTTAGGTGTCTGACTTCAACTCAGGTTATGATCTCCCAGTTCATAGGTTCAAGCCCCATGTTGGGGTCTGTGCCGACAGCTCAGAGCCTGGAGCCTGCTTCGGATTCTGTCTCTCCCTCTTTGTCCCTTCTCCACTTATACTCTCTTTCTCTCTCTCAAAATAAATAACATGAAAAGAAAAGAAAAGAAAAGAAAAGAAAAGAAAAGAAAAGAAAAGAAAAGAAAAGAAAAGAAAAGAAAGCCAGTGCAGTAGCAAATAAGAGTTCTTGGCCTTGAGGTGCCTGGCTGGCTCAGTCAGAAGAGGATGCAATTCTTGATCTCAGGGCTGTGAGCCCCACGTTGGATGTAGAGGTTACTAAAACAACAACAACAACAAACCTTTCAAAATAAACTGACAAAAAGAGAGTACTTGGCCTTTGTTTGAAGATTGGGTGGGAATTTAATGGGGGAGAGGGCAGGGTGTAAGAAAGGCCAGTTTCGCTAATGTGGATGGTTCGTAGATGGTTCGTTGATGGCCAGGTCACTTTCAGATCATATTTTTGGAAGATCTACAAAGTGTGGTTGTTCAGCCATGTGGCAGGGCCACTTCTACAGAGATAGAGGGGCAACTGATGCCACTGTTCTCAATTAGTCCAGTCTCCTCTTGGCCACCTGGGCTCCGCTTTGCAGACCTCCTCTGGTAGGCTTCTTCATTTTTTGAGCAAATGTGTTGTTTTTCTCTGTGCCCCCAAATGCAGTGTTCTGAGACCACAAATGTGTTCTGCTTCCTGCTGAAAAAGCATTTCCGTCCCTGGAGTCTAATAGTGGCTTGGATGGTGAGTTGGCAGAAAGAACAGTGGGTGTTGACATTGTATTGAGTGTATGGTGTGCCGGAGACCTATCAAGTCAGCATTAGGACTAGATTATTCCTGTTTTCTGGTCACTGAGTTGTATGTTTTGAAATCTTCATTTTGGTTATTTATTGATTTTTATTTTAGAGAGAGAAAGTGCGAGCTGGGGAGGGGCAGAGGAAAAGAGAATCTTAAGCAGGCTCCACGCTCAATGCGGAGCCTGGCACGGTTTGATCCCGCGACCCTGGGATCATGACTTGAGCTGAAATCAAAAGCCACATGCTCAACTGACCGAGCCGCCCAGGTGCCCCTAAAATCTTTATTTTGGAAAACCTTTGCTTATTGGGAAAGGGATGAAAAAAGGGGTCACACTTCTTGTCCTTGGGTTATGTTTTAAAATATTTATTGTTTGATTAAAAAAATATTTTTAATGTTTATTTTTGAGAGAGAGAGAGAGAGAGAGAGAGAGAGAGAGACAGAGTGTGAGCAGGGGAGGGGCAGAGAGAGAGGGAGACACAGAATCCGAAGCAGGTTCCAGGCTCTGAGCTGTCCGCACAAAGCCCAACGCAGGGCTTGAACTCACGAACCGTGAAATCATGACCTGAGACAAAGTTGAATGCTTAACTGAGCCACCCAGGTACCCCTTTATTGTTTAATTTTAAAGATATACCCAAAGGTATAGAGAAAAATGTCATGAACATCTAGTTTGAGAAATAAATTATTTCCAGTACTTTTAAAAATTTTTTTCAATGTTTGTTTATTTTGGGGAGAGAAAGAGACACAGAAGCATGAGTGGGGGAGGGGCAGAGAGAGGGAGAACACAGAATCTGAAGCAGGTTCCAGTCTCTGAGCTGTCAGTACAGAGCCCGATGAGGGGCACGAACTTACAAACTGCATGATCATGACCTGAGCCCAAGTCGGGTACTTAACCGACTGAGCCACCCAGATGCCTCTATTTCCAGTACCTTTGAAGCCTTTGTGAGCTCGATTTTAAAATTTAACCAGCAATGGTTAACATGAGACTTGAGGTGTCCCTTCTGGTAGCTGTCTGTCCCATGCTCTTACATCAGGTTTCCTTGAAGTGTATCAAAATCCTCTTGGTTGCTTGCATCAGTAGCAGGGAAGTGGGGAGAATAGCTGTGTGCTGCACACTCAGGTAAGATTTGCTGGCCTACTCTGTGTCCATGGCTGCCAAGTGGACACAACTCTTGTGTGATCCGTCCTCCCTGATAGGAGCTGCTTCTCTGCAAGGCTTTCCTTGACTCTTCTTCCCCAGCACCAGAGTTTGTGCCGTTTCAGCTGTTGTTGCCACTGTCACGTCACCATTGTTTGCTGGTCTCCCTCCCCTCCAAGGGCAAAGCACTGTTCTTAACCCGGCCCTGCCACTCTTGCCTGGCACCAGCCTAGCCCTGTGCAGTAGGTGGTGCTTCTCGTGTCTAGTGCGAGGGGCCACAAGGAGCACCGTGAGTTTGTGGGACCATTGCAGACAGCTGTCACCCCAGGCCTTGGGAATGTGTCAAGACCTGGCTCCCAGCACATATTTGGCCTTCAGATTAGATTGGGACAGAGGAAAATGGCCTACCCACATGAGCCTGTGAAAAGCACTGTAGTTGAGTTGGAGAGGCACCATGCCACACTGTCGGGGCTGAGGTCTGCACAGGAAGACTGCCGGTATCCCGACTGGAGAACTACAGCTCTGGGCACTGCCTAGTCTCACAGTTCCCAAATGTTTGAATTTTATTATCTGGAAAAGTTTCAAGAGAAACTTAGGGGCCTGACCCTTGGCTGCCAAGTATGGATTTTTTTTTTTTTAAACATCACGTTAAAAAAACAAACCCAATTCAGTCTCAAAATCTATCATGATCATCTCATAAAAGGACGTTTCACCATTTAAAGAGTAAGAAGTGCTTGACTTTGGATGCCAATACATTTTTTTTTAAGCTTTTTAATTTATTATTTTGAGAGAGAGAGTGAGTGACTGAGAGCGTGTGGGAGGGGCAGAGAGAGTGAGAGTGAGAGAGAATCCCAAGCAGGCTCTGCATTGTCAGTGTGGAGACCAACGTGGAGCTCGGACTCATGAACCGTGAGACACTGACCTGAGCTGAAATCAAGAGTCAGACACTTAACTGAGCCACCCAGGAGTCCCTGAAATCTTTATTTTGGAAGACACTTGCTTATTGAGAAAGGGACACTTCCAGTACTTTGGTTACATTTAGCTTGATGAAGAACAACGTACATTGTGTTCACTTTTACCATTTTGTCACTGGCTAGTGAAACATTCTCACCACCCGGCATCGGGCCAAGGATTGTATCTTGAGCCACTGGCCAGCCAGTTGGGAAGGGGTGACTAGATGTTCCAGCCTGTTTTTGCTGAGGCAAGAGGAATGAACTAGTGGCTCAGCCAGCATGAGAGTGAGGCAGGGAGTCCGTGCCGGGTTGGCTCGAGATTAGCAGGGCTTCAGTGGAGGGGCATGTGTGTGTTTGGGTTTGCCATGCCGGGCAAGGGAGCGGTGGAATTTGTCTGAGTTGAGCTCACACATTGAAGTTATTGAGCGCCTTACACGCAAGGCCGTGACCTGGACTCCCAGCCGAGAGGCCCACGTGGCGGGGCTTTAGCCGGGGGAGCCAAGGACAGGCTCACATCTGCTCAGCTGCTTACGTAACCCTGCTTCCAGCTCCCAGAGCCAAGAAAACACACAAGCCAGCCCAGCAGGGCCTAGGGCCTGTGGTAGCACACGCCATGCGCCTCACAGCAAGGGAGCCTTGGCTCAGCCTGCGGACTGTCATGAAGCCCTCAGCCCTCTGCTTCCTCCCCTCACCCCTCTCTGAGGCCCCCGGCAGTGACTCTGAGGTCTGATAGCAGTTTATTGTAGTTCGAGGCAGAGCCAGTCACTGCCTTCCTGGAGTCAGAGCTGTCTGCATTTTCTCACTGGGACAGGGCCCGGTGTGCCATGGAGGACCGCCCCTGCAGCATGGTAAGGGGGTGTGCGGGGCACTCAGGGAGGCCTCCTGACTGCCACTGGACCCAGGAGGCATTTGGCTCCAGGTCTGCAGCTGCTGCTGAGGGCTGAGGGCTGACCAATCTCAGGCATGAGCCACAGGGCTCTCAGAGCTGTAGAGCCTTCAGAGAAAGCAAATGGGGAAAGGATATCCCAGGGTAGCAGGATCGGGGACCAGGGTGCTCTGGATGCACTTCAGACATGATGAGGGTTGTCCGCAGTGACAGGAGCAGGAGAGTGAGAAGAGGCTGTTCAGCAGTAAAGCTCTGCGTGAAGCCACTGGAGGAGCAAGTCCCTGAGACAGCTGTGAACCAGGGTAGTTTTCACTTAGGTTCTCATACCCTCAGCAGGGAGCTCCTTCAAGTCAGGAGCCATCTTGCCTATTGCTGTCACCTCCCCCTGCCCCTCAACCTGGCGCACATTCTGGCACACAGTAGGTGCCCAGAAAGTACTGACTAAAACAAATTGGAGGTGGCTTTGACACATACCATAGGAAAAGTTGGCATTAAACACCTCAGAAGACTCTGGTCTGGCACTTGAGTTAGCTCCCGTGGATTGTCACACACCGTTGACACCTCCTGTGTGTGAGTGGGTGAGTGTGCTGGGGGGGAATAGAAGATGGACCACCTAGGTTATCAGCTCCCAGAATTGGGTGGACAGTGGTGTCAGTTGCTGAGGAAACCCTGGAGCAAAAGCAGATTTTGTCATTGGTGATGGTGGTGGTGGGGTCGGGGAAGAGTTCTTTTGGCGCAGCTTGTGTTCCAGCCCCTCAGTCTGCAAATGGGAAAGAGGTATCCTGAGAGTGGGTGGTACTTGCCTGAAGATCATCCAGCAAGTCACTGGGGGAGCTGAGCTGGGGCCCAGGCAGCCTTTTCTCCTGTCCGGGAAGCTCCCTCAGGACCACTGTTTTACAATCCCCAAATTGGCAAAACCAAGATGTTCTCTGACCTGCAGGTGTCTGCTCTAGGGAAGCTGGGCAGACCAAGTGTGAATTCCTGTCTTCTGGGTTGGTTTCAGAAGGTGTGAGCAAGTTGGTAGGGTGACAGTCCAGATGCCTCTTGGGTTCCCGAAAACAGAGTTATGTTTAGCAGCATCTTCAGAACCAAAGGTAGGGTGGAGCTGGAGGGTTGCAGATGTTGTGGGGCCCTCTGAAGTGAGAAGAGCCCAATGATGCATCTTCTTTTCATGTTTTTCACATGCGCACTGTGCAGCAGGGCCTCCCAGGGTTCTGCTGTCTGAGCTCTGGTAATGAGAGCAAAAGGATGAAGCCAGATTGGGACTTTAATTTTAAGATTCTGGTCTGTCTCAATGCAAAAGTCTATTGTTAGAGGAAAGAAGGAAGGACATTTCTGGCACAGATTAAGTGTGGATATAAGCATGGTTTATTGGAATGGGAAGGGAGGCAGAGCTGAGACTGAAGGGCTTTGGTGCCACAGTAAGAAATCTGGCCTTACTCCATCAAAGACCACACAGGAGCCATCAGGGTTTTTGTAGCAGCAAAGTGATATGATAAGATCCGTGTCTCAGAAGAAAATAAACAAGGGCCGCCTGGGTGGCTCAGTCAGTTATGCGTCTGACTTCGACTCAGGTCATGATCTCATGGTTTGTGGGTTCGAGCCCCATGCTGGAGCCTGCTTGGGATTCTCTCTCTCACTCTTCCTCCGCCTTCCTCCCTCTTTCTCCCTCTTTCTCCCTCTTTCTCCCTGTTCCTCCTTCTCTCCTTGCCCCTCCCCTTCTTGTGCTCTCTCTCTCTCTCTTTCAAAATAAATGAATAAACAAACTTTTTTAAGAAAAGAAGAAAATAAGTGAACGGGAATGGGTCCCTTGATGATGGAACTGAGTCAGAACTGGAAGGAGGGAAGGGTGAGAAGTGCCAGGGGATGCTGGGGAAGAGGAGATGGTGAGTTTGCACCTCCTGACAAACAGGAGGAGCAAGAGGCACATCTTTTCTGGGGCTCATTTCAGCAGGGTGAGTGACCTCTGGGGATAAGGGGTGCTTGGAGTGCCACATTATTGATAAACAAATAGGGCACCCAAGGCCTCGCCCTGGGCCTTGGGTGGGTCCCACCAGCTTATTTCAGGTGAATTTGCTCCCGGTTTGTGGTCCGCATTCTCACTGCTGTTCCGCAGTTTCCTTTTTTCTTGTGGCTAGTTGGCTTCATAGGTGAAGCTGGTTACACTAGAGTAACAGTTCTCAAAATGTGTTCCCTGGTAGGATGGTTCTATGGCCAAATAAGTTTGGGAAATGGTGGGTTAAATAAAGTGGAGGGGGATTCTTGATGGTACAACTTCTCAGAACCTTTGGTGAGCCTCATACTTTCCAGAAGCAAGTTTCGGTATGCAAGGTTCCCAGACTCACTTGACCAGGGGACATGTTCTTCCACTGAGCATCTTACTGGAATTAGTATTTCCTGGAACCTGCTTTGAGAGAATCTGGCCTGCTGGGAATACTGGGGCCCTAGGTTTGAGTGCTGACTCTGTCCCCAGTTCCCTCTGTACCCCTGGGCCTGTCATCTTTTCCCTGCCCTCACCATCCAGGCCACATGAAGGACGGTCCCCAGCTGGGGAGTGGAGCCCTCTCCTGGCTCCACCTTAGGAAACGAGGACTTCCATGTCTGGATCTTGACCTTTGTTTGTCTCTCCCTCTACTCACCTACCACTGTTTCAAAGTCTACCATCCACATCTCATCGATTTTTTTTTTTTTTTTTCTTCTAAGCTCTTATGAACTTATTTTTCTCACCTGGAGCTGTGTGCTTCCAGGCTGGAAACCTGGGAGTCCTCTCAGACTTTTCCTCTGTTCTTTATTCCCATTGTTACTCCATCTCCTGTGTTTACCAAGCATTCTTCTTTGATGTGCTTTTCAGCTGTTTCTCCTCTCTTCCCCTTAGTCTGCTCTGGGGTCTCAGTTCCTCGAGTCCCTACCTCTGGAGTTTTTTTTGTGGTTGTTGTTTTTAAAGTTTATTTATTTTGAGAGAGAGTGAGAGAGAGAGAGAGAGCAGGGGAGGGGCAGAGGGAGAAGGAGACAGAGTCCCAAGCAGGCTCCACACCATCAGCACAGAGCCCGATGCGGGGCTTGAATTCATAAACCGCGAGATCATGACCTGAGCCAAAACCAAGAGTTGGACGCTTAACCGACTGAGCCACCCAGGTGCCCCAGAGGTTTGTTTTTTTGTTTTTTATCTGTGCATCAGGTGTCTTCCTGAGACATGGGTTACTTGTGCTCCTTCTTCCTGCCTTCTGATTTGAGGCTGATTTCCACAACACCACCCTCCCCGACACACACACACACACACACACACACTCCCCTTTCTCCCACTGGGCTAGGTTTAGAGAGTTGATGGAAGTCATTTGTCCAAGGTCACATAGCTGGGGTGTGGCAAGGTTAGGTCTCAACCTTAGGATTTCTGAGAAAGTGCTTTCTCATCCATGTTCTCTGATCCTTACAACGTTTCAGAAAGTCTAAGCAGCAGTCACTCCATTTCGAAACATTTACAGTGGAGAAATATAGAATCTCAGGGGAGTGGGATTCTACTCCCCTGGGCAGATGAGTGCTTCATAGGCTGACCAGCTGTCTGGCTTTGCCTGGTACTAAGGGGTTTCTTGGGATGGTGGATCACGCTAGCACTGGACAGGAGTGTCTTTTCCACAGCCACACTGCCTCTCAGGAGATGTCTTCTGAGGCTGTGGCCTGGGGGAACCCTATAGCTTGCTAACTTCTCCTTCCTTCCACCTCTCTAGTTGGCCCCATGGTGATTGAATTTAATATGCCTGTGGACCTGAAGCTTGTGGAGAAACAGAACCCAGAGGTGAAGGTGGGCGGCCGCTATACCCCCAAGAACTGCATTTCTCCCCACAAGGTGGCCATCATTATTCCATTCCGTAACCGGCAGGAACACCTCAAGTACTGGCTGTATTACTTGCACCCAATCCTACAGCGTCAGCAGTTAGACTACGGCATCTATGTTATCAACCAGGTGAGGTTTGGGGAGACGGGGTGAGGGAGGGAGTGTGTGTATGTGTTTACGTGCATGTGTGTACATACATAGATGTGCGCAAATGTGTGAGTAATAAGGGCTAAGAGAAAGAAGAGATACTAGACATGGCATTTTATAACCTCACCACCATCACCCTCCTTAATGCAGATAAGCTAAATACCATACAACTTGCTTGTTGCTGTCAGCTCTTTAGGCAAGGGTAATTGCTGGGGTATTTTGTTTTCTTTTTGCTGGAAGTAGCCTTCCAGCAAAATTGAGAGAAAAATGACAATCCTAACTCCCCCAAAGTAAAGCACTGATTATTTCCTGTCTTTGAGTAGCTGTGTGTTTTCCTTTGGGAAAAAACAAACAAACAAACAAACAAACAAACAAACAAAAACACAAAACACCCATTTAAATGTCAGAAGTTTAGCAACTTTGAGATTATAAAGTCTAAGTATTTTCTGGGATCCCTGCTGGAGATAGCATCCTTAGATCACCTGAAAGCCAGCCCCCAGCAAAATGGCTGGGAAAGTCCGATTCATAGGCCACCCAGTGTCATGTGCACTGGGCTGGGTCTGAGAAAAGAGCTTCTCACTGCATGTCTGATTTGTGTGTGTTGAGCTTAGCCGTGCTTAGGAAACCAATGCTGAAGACATGTCAGCCTTCATCACCATGACCTGGAGAATCAGATTGATCTAAAATTGGTTTTTTAAAAATAACTTCGCTCATTTCCAGTCTGAGAAGCATTATTATTTTTCTACGAGTATAACTTGGGTGTTGTGTGTTTAAATACTAAATTCATATCTTTATAGACTATAACCTGCTATGTGGAATAACACATTTACCCTATCTACACACCAAGGTTTATTGAAATTCATCTGAAGAGACACAGTATACCCATTTCTGAAAGGCCTATTCTCCATTTCATATCAAGATAAATTGTGGATCTGCTTGAGGTAGTAAAATTGGTGGCAGTTGACAGCTTCCCTTAGAGGGACAGTGTATGCCTTCCTTGGACCAGAGGGAAGCTGGAAATAGCAGTGTGTCCATCAATCATTTCTGAGCACTGTCATGACAATGACAGTTTGCAGAGAGTCATTAAAGAAGGAAGGTCCCAGCTCTATCTGTCCTGAAGCTTCCATCCCCACTGTGGCAAGTGAGACCCTTCCAGGAACAATTTATTAACAATCCCAAATAGTATGTGATTGGATGGCAGCTGCCAAATGCTTTGGAAGCTCAGAGGAAGGGGAGAGCAGTGACGTGGAAGAACCAGGATATAAACTAGGTTCTAGAGACTGGAGGGACACCTGGGCATCTCAGCTGGAGCCAGTGACCAGGGACCTCAATGCAGAAAGGAGCTTTGCATATTGATCAAGTTGACCGTAGGAATGCGGCAGAGGTGATAGGGCCAGGTGCAGAAGCTGAGTCTGTCAGGCAGGGAAGAGCAGAACAGCCCTGTTACAAGGGAACTGAAGCTCAAGGTGGGGGAGTAGGCAGCAGGCAAACCCCTCAAGGCACTTTGAGTCCCTTGGCCAAATGAGGCACAGACTTGGGCCCTGAGAAAATCTGCAGGCAAGACCACCAGACAGTTGTGGGTCATCTTAGAAGAATATTTGAGAATGTAAGAGAAAATAGGTATATGCTCTGCAAAATCCAAGCCACTTCAATCTGACAAGTTATTTGTTTAAGAAAAGCCGTGTCATCAAGGAACATTTATTTGGCTGATGCCAGTAAACACTTGTTGATCATGGTGAGATTCAGGAGCATTATTAAAACAATGACAGTGAGTGCCTAGAAGAGGAAGCCGCCATCACCAGGAGCCAGTAGGAATTACTAAAAACAAGCCACGCCACTATATCTCCTTCCTCTCTTTGACAGTTATTTATACCAGTAGACAAGTGATATGCTGTAGATACAGTGTTGTCAGATCTTATTATGCAAAACATCTAATGGCCTCCCACAAACCTGCCTGAACTAGACAACTGTGGTCTAGATAGCATATAAATTAGATTAAAATATATACTTGGGTGAAAGAGTTGGTGGTGATGCTGAGTCTTTGAATTTAGGTGACTGAGGTCAAGGAAAGCTGGAGAGAAGGATGCTGATGTAGAGATGTGTCACATTTTAAGTGAATGTGAGACTTCTCCATTCAATTATAAAGTCAAAACAAATATTGGACCAGTGAAATTTAGCCATGAACTTAAATTCCTCTGACTAATTTATACAGATAATTTCCAGGTTTCAAACAGCAAGTTTCTGAATGTTTTATACCAGTTACATGCTCCTGCCTGCCCCAGTCCAAGCCGGCAGACCAAGCACACAAGCCAGCTTGGACAGTGTGACACTGCCGTGCTGGCTAGCACTGGACAGCACATCAGACAGGGCTTCTTCCCAAGTGTGCTTTCTGAAATGGAGCTCTGAGGCCAAACACATTTGAAAAATGCTGGATTGAACAACCGGGAAGCAGGCTTCATTCCTGCAGAGCCTTTAGTGTACTAGCATACGTTACAGCCTCCAGAACTACTCGGCACCCAGTGATTCCTGAGCTTGAGTGACTGGAGGTCGCTTTTCCAAGAGCCATCTCAAGCAATTAATGTTCTATGACTTACACTTTGGGGAAAGCAGGCCTAAACAGATGCCTCCCCCCTCCACCTCTTTACTTCCCTAGGATACTGGGAAACCACCCCCCACCTCCATCTCTTCCCACCTGCAACTTAGCATTGGACATTTTATTTTTAGCTTTCCAAACATATTTACATCTTTTTTCCCCTCTAGTCTTGTCAGTATCATCATCTCCACCCCTGCCCCCCCCCCCCCCCCCCCCCCGTCATGTCTTTTTGTTTCTCTATCTTTTCCTTTTCTAAGGATTAACTTTCCACCTTAGGAAAATCTCCACTCCCCCCACCCCCACCCCCATCTCCCTCTCTACCAGCTAATCTTATTTATTCTGCTCCAACTCTACCCTGATTGTTTCTTTGGGAAAATAATGATCTGCCTTCCAGATAACCAAATCATGAAGAAAACAAGTTTGCTCTACTTTTCCCATAAAGAATATCATCTGTATGACCTCAATAAAGAGCACACAATAAACTAGTGATAGGAAACCTAATCCTTGAAAAGAGGCAGAAGAAGAAACATTTGGAGCATGCCCCACTTACAAATTAGGAACTTCCTCTCTTCTCTGTTTTGTTGTTACATAGAGAAGAGGAAGAAAGGGAGTTGGTAGCATCTGGCTTTGACCTTTGTGTAAATTGATGGCATTCAAGCCTCCTGTCATCTCCCTGCCTCAGACACCTTGCTGTCATTTTGACTCTTCATTCACTGCCCACCCCATTTAAGATTAGAGAGACTGCTTAAAGTAGGAGGCACCTCTGAGACATCTATTCTGAGGCTTCTCAAACAAGTTTTTGAGAACAGAACCTACTGCCCCATTAAATTGCTATGCAATCCCCCCATCAACAGCAGATCACTATGGCACTATTCTACTTGAAGTGCAGACCATGTCCCCATCTCTACCCTTAACTTCCCTTCATTCTTTGCTGGGATCTGCCTGGACCCCTGAGGCCAGGTAGTATGAAAATGTCTATTCTATTGCACACATGAGGAAACTGAGGCTCAGAGAGGGGAAGTGACTGGTAGGAAGTCATAGAAGTAATAGTAGGGTGCAGCTCAGACTTTAGTCCCTGTCACTTAGTACCCTCTCACTGCATCAGTACGAACTCTGTCCTCTAGACCATTTGGTCCCTTCCTCAAAGCCTTTCTCAAAGCTGGGTATAAGGGCTGGGAGCAAGCTTCAGGCTTGGACTGCCTGAATTCCAGCTCTGCCACCTCCCAGCTCAGTGATGGAAGCTTGAATTCTTCAGACCTCCATTTCCTTATTGGTGGGAGGGGAAGGTTTTAGTATTTACACAGGGGACTGTAAGGCACCCGACAGATGAACCCTCAGTAAGCATTAACTATTACAGCCATGGTTTTTGTTCCTTCTTGCCACTCACCCCTCCTTTCTTCCTGCCTATTTCCTTGCCCAGCATTAGAGCAATGAACTCTTTACTGCTCTCCCTGCCCAAGAGCCTCAAGACCCTCCCATTTGTGTCCTTGATAGGGTCAGAGGATACTGGATAATGACAAAACAATCTGAGGGCACTTAGGGACCATGTCAAGCCTAACAGCTTCTTCTGAGTAGGGTTGTGTCTCAAGCTCTGCACATAGGGGTGAGCTTTCATGGGCTTTGTGGCTCCTCTCCTTGTCTATATTAAGCTATTAACCACTCCCTTTTGGTTTAGGCCCCTCTAATTACCACAACGACCCGCATCTTACAGTAAGTGTGGTGGAGAGGGAGCAGCAAAGGCTTTACCAGTTGAGATTGCGGTTCATCTGCAGGTCTCCACCTCTCCTCCTACCCCTGGCCCGCCAGCCTTCCAGCCTTCCATTAGGGTTCTGGCACGTCCTGCTGTCTTGGAGCACAGGGTGCTGCTCTGTGGCGCAGATGTCCCACCCAGGGCCTAACACTGAGACCTTGGTGCAGAGGTGGATAGCAAGATGTCATAGCAGATGGGGGAGGAGCACTGCACTCCCTCGCACTTTAATCAGAAAAGGAAACTGTAAAACCACCCAAGGTGAAAGGAAGGCAGGTTGCCACCTGGTAGTAATAGCCGTACGTAAGAAACAGAGGATGTTTGTGAGATTAATCAGCATAAAACTTACCAAACAGGTGAGGAATGCAGGCCTAGTCAGTCAGGCAGGGGTGTAATAACCATGTCATAACTATGACAGCCCTTTGCCCTGAGTCAGTCAGTGTCCAGGCCTGGTCTCTCCAATTCTGTTCATGTATCCTCTGGGGCTTCTGATCTCGCTTGGCTGCCCAAGATCTTTGTAGTTCTGACCAGGTCACTCTCTAAGCCCTTCAGTATGTCCCCACTGCCCACAGCCAAAGGTCTAAAGGGTCTGAAGCCCTGAACTTAGCTTCTGAGACCTTCTGCAGTCCAGACATGACCTATTTACAGCCATTTCCTCCTCAGCCCTCCTTTATTTACACACGATGTCACAGCCACACTGAGCTCTCCATCTTCACTGAGACATATTCTGTGTTCCCCTCCTTGTGCCTTTGCTTAGGCTGCCCACCCTCCCACCCTGTGTGCTTTTCCTTCCATCCTTCCCCTGGTGGCTCTTTTCTAATCACCATGTGAGTGCCTCCCACCCCCCACCATTAGCTCTGTGAAGCCTTGTAATAGAGCTGACTTCTCCTTCCCTGATGTTCCTGGGCCACTCAGTGCTTTCTAGTGAGGAGTGAGGGCTGATTCCACGTGTGCATGCCCTCCCTGGCCTGCAGCCTCTAGACCCCAGGCCCCTCAGGTCTGCCTCGCTCTGCCTCCCTGACCACGTATCTCCATGCATGGTCCAGTGTTCATTCGGGGTTTGGCGCTAGAAGCTGCTCCCTGTGACTCTTGCCCACTTACTTAACATGCACCCTCAGCATCCCTTCCTTGATCCTGGTTCTCTGGTGAGGTCTGTTCCTCTTGGCAGTGAAGCCTTCTTCCCCAGTCAGGCCAGGTCATGACTCTTGGGAGCCAACCTGCACAGCCCTTCCCCAAGACATCTCCCCAAAGCTGCCTCCTCCTTGCTGAGCAGGAGGTCTCCTCCAGGCAGAGCAGGCTGCCTGGGACATGGCCATCAGGGTGACCTTGCTTTTCAGGAAAAATGCAGAGAACCTACAGTAGCCCCATGGTTGTTGATGGTCATATAACTTTATGGTCCTTTGGACTGAACCTCTTTCATGGTCTCACTTTGAATTTTGACCCTGCCAGCCTCCCAATGAGGCAAATGGGTACTCTCATTGTTCCTGCTGAGAGAAAGCTCACAAAGGTAAGCAGCTTGCTCGGGGCCCCATGATGGCTGAGTGGCAGAGCTGGGATTTGGAGAGAGATCACCTAAGGCCTGTGGAATGCCTTACTTTACCATGTTCATTCCCAAACACACTCATTCCCCTCACTGGGAGACAGCTCCATATCCACTTGGCAACACCACCGTGAGTCCCAGTGTGTCATGAGAGGTGGGTAGCAGCTTTGGAGTAACCACCTCAGAACTGCCCAGGAAGCTTGCCCAGTTATCATACTGACAGGTAAATCCTGGCTTGAAAGCCTGTGGGTGCAGCAGGGGGGGGCCTGCCTGAGGACTCTTTGAACGTGGAATTTTTTCCCTCTTCCTTTTTATCTGTTCACTGCTGTAAGGTAGTTCCAGGCTGCTTGTCTGGAACCAAGTGTGGCCAGGTTTGGAGACAATGAGTGAGAGCATTTGTCACCACACCTCAGCAGCTTATCTGTGTGACTGTGCTGAGTAGCTGGTTCCTACATGAGACCAAGATAAATTAGAGTGAATTGGACTCGTTGGCCCATCCCATTTTGGAGGACAGCTGCCTGGGCCTATGACCCCAGTGGTTTGGTTTCTGTTTTGATCATGTCTGTTCACCATCCCCGTCCCCCCACCCCCCACCCCCATCCCTGCCTTCTATTTTCTCCTAAAGCTGTCAGTGCCCAGACTGATGTGTGCAGAAATGGGGCTCAGGAGTGGTAGGTCCAGTCCTATCCTGTAACACCCCCTTGCTTGAGCACTGGGACCTTTTGGATCCTGGGGCCCAGGAGCATCATAACAAGGCCGGGAATGTCTGTGTCCACGGTGTCCACCATAGCTTGTGTGCTGTCCCAGTGATTGATGGTTTCCTTTGCTGTGTCTTTCCTCTCCCTGTCTGTGGCTTGGTCCATTCTCCTGGGGAATGTGTCAGAACACGTACAGGTACTCACAGAGCTCATGGATTGCCTCCCTGGACATTGTAGTAGGAAATGTCTGTTTCCCTGCTCACCTGTGACTTCATGACAGGGAGTGCCAGCTTATTAGGAATTTGCCTTTGCCCTAGAACAAGAGGGGTCAGAATGGGGCCCCTTTTCTTCACAGCCTTGACATTGCCTCTCTTCCTTACCTCTCTCGTTGCGTCCATCCTTGTCTCTTTTTTCTTTTTCTTTTTCTTTTTTTTTCTTTCTAGTGGGGGTTTTTTGCTTTTACTTGTCAATCCTGTTTGTAGCAAAGCAAGCTGAAGGAGGAGCTCCTCTCTGTGATCTGCTTCTTACTCTCCACCTACTTCCTCTCCTGTGCCCTCCACCTCCTAAAGAGAGAGAGAGAGAGAGAGAGAGAGAGAGGAGTGCCGACCTAACTACTGCTGTGACTGCTGCTGCTGCTGCCACCACTGCTGCCACCCCTGGTAATGTCCATGTGCCCCAAGTCAAACCCAGAGCCCAGGCTCTGCTGGTCACGGGAAGCCATGTCAGTAATCCTAACAGTGTGCCATCCTCCAGCTCTGGGGTCTCCCAGGCAAGGTCATGGTCTCTGTGGTCTTGCTTGCAAATGCTGAGGTTGCTGGAAGCCAGCCTGTTGTGCAGAGGTCAAAGATAACTTTGCCTTAAAATTAAGCCACAATTGAGCTCATACCGTATGTGTATATACTTTTGTGTCCTGCTTTTTTCTTAAAATTCTGTATCATCAGCATCTTGCCATGTTATTTCAGTCTTCATAATCACCACTTTCCATGCTCTCAGAGTAGTTGAGCATGTAGCTGTGCCATAATTAACTTAGCCCTTCCTCTAGGTCGAAGGCATTTAAAGAACCTCCACTTTCTCACCAGTGTAAATAACACCGGAATGAACATCTCTGAATCTGAAGCTAATTTGGTGTCGCTTCTTCCACATTTAGAATCCTCTCCCCAGGCTAGATTTTCCAATACGGAATTATGGGTTCAGAAGCAGTGTAAACATTTTTACAGTTCTTCATATAAATGGTCAGATTGCTTTCTGAGAAAGAAGCCTTTATTTTCTAAAGTGTTTTCTGCAGAAAGATCTCAGGGCCTCAGGTCCAGGGAAGGAGGCAGGCATCCTGCTGTTGCTCCTGTGGAGCTGGGGATTAAAAACTGTTTTCTGGGCTCACCTCAGTCAGAACCCAGAACCCCTGCTGGGCTGTTTGATTTGCTCAGTTCTCTCCGAAGGCAACTTAGGGCTTCTGACCTGTGTCTGGCAAGGGCCAACGATGTGCTCACTCTTGCCAATTACTTTGGCAAGCAGAGAGCCACCACCCCCTCAGCTCCTTGACCCTGAAGGGCCCCATTTCCTTTACTCCCTGGGTGAAGAGCTGAATGAAGTCTCAGGCTCAGGTTTTGTTGAGGGCCCTTTCCAAGTTTGAGGCTGCCATACTATTATGGTTAAGAGCTGAGGCCCAATTGCTGTGAAATCATGGCTGAGTGGATATTAGCCTTCCACAAACTCAGCATTTGTATAAATCCAGCAATTCTCTGGGGATCACCTCCCAGCCAGCCTGTCTACTACCCCTAGGTCCACATGTAGGCCTGTGGGCAGTCCTGCCACAGGATCGCTCAGCCCAGCCAGAGCTTTGTCTGCTCTCCTGTCACCCACTTGGCCTAGGCCTTTTCTCTTGGTGTCTGAGTGGGCACAGAAAAGCACACAGGAGGAGTTTCAGCAAATGTGTCCACTTGACTGTAGACCTGCCTCTGAATCTGTGGGCTTGAGAGCCTGTGGGTTACTGTGGGTATTGAGCAGGGGCCATGTGTGTATGACTTTGTGATGGGCCGGGGCATGTGTATGGGAGCAAAACTGTCTCATCACATGGAATTTTTGATTCTTTGAGTCTTGGCTTCAGCTTGCTGTTTTCCAACCTCACTGTTGCCGTGTCTTTTGGCAGAGGAGGGGCCAGGTATGGTTAGTCCCCAAGCTGTCTTGGCTGGGGGAAATGTCTACTGGTGTACACACATGGGCCTGACGTCCAGGAAAGGTGGGGTGGTTTAACCAATCATTTAGCAACTGTTAGAACTTGGGTAAGGGCGACCATGGCCTTCTGCAGCTGGTCATGTGTCTTGCTGCAATCAGGAGAAGGCTTCTGTTGCCTTAGCCATAGTCAGGATTTGCCTGGGGATTAGACCAGACTCTGGTACCTATTCTATTTAAAAAAAAAAAAACAAAACATTTTTTTAAATGTTTATTATATTTATTTTTGAGAGAGAGAGAGAGAGAGAGAGAGACAGAGTGCGAGCGGGATGGAGAGAAAGGGAGACACAGAATCTGAAGTAGGCTCCAGGCTCTGAGCTGTCAGCACAGAGCCTGACTTGGGGCTCGAACCCACACACTGTGAGATCATGACCTGAGCCCAAGTCCTATGCTTAACTGACTAATTCCCCCAGGCGTCCCTACAATTGCCTCTTTAACTTGGAACTGCTCAAAAGCAGGGCCTGTGTCTTTTCCTTTTCTGTATCCCTATAGCTAAGCATGAAATAGATACCCAATAAATGACAAGAATGAATATATGAGAAAGAGGGGAAATATAACCCTTGGTCCTTCCCCTGTCTCTGGAGCTGGCTTTTCTTTCTTTTTGGCAATCACTTTACTGAGATATAATTATATACCATACAATCACCTATTTAAAGTACATAATTGGGGCACCTGGGTGGCTTAGTCAGTTAAACGTCCTACCCTTGATTTCAGCTCAGGTCTTGATCTCAGGGTCATGAGCCCCATGTTGGGCTCCATGCTGGGCATGAAGCCTACTTGGAAAAAAAAAGGAAAAGATAAAGCACATAATCCATTACTACAGTCAATTTCAGAACATTTTCATTATACCAAAAATAAACCCCATTTTTCTTAGCTACTAAATCCCTTCATTCCCCCCAGCCCTAGGCAATGACTAATATACTTTCTGTCTTTTTAGTTTTGCCCATTCTGGACATTTCATATAAATGAAATTATGCAATCTGTGGTCCTTTATGACTGTCTTCTTTGATTTAACATGATGTTTTCAGGGTTCATCCATATGAGAGCATTTATCAGTACTTCATTCTTTTTTTTTTTTTTTTTTTTTTTTACTGAATAACATTGCATTGTATGAGTATAGTACATTTTATTTATTTGTTCATTAATTAACAGACATTAATGTTTCTGCTTTTTACCTGCTTTGAATAATGCTACTATGAATGTTGTATAAAAGTTTTTGTGTAGACATATGTTTTCATTTCACTGGTTATATACCTAGGAGTAGAATTGCTGGATCATAAAGTAATTCTTTGTTTATCCACCTGAGGACCTGCCAGACTGTTTTCCAAGATGGCCGCACCATTTTACATTCCCACCAGCAGTATGTGGGGGTTCCATTTTCCTTTTTTCTTTTTTAAAATTTTTACTTTTTTATAATTTCTTAGTGTTTTGTTTATTCTTGAGAGAGAGCATGAATTGGGGGAGGGGCAGAGAGAGAGGGAGACAGAATTCAAAGCAGGCTCCAGGCTCTGAGCTGTCAGCACAGAGCCTGACACAGGGCTCGAACCCACAAAATGTGAGATCATGACCTGAGCTGAAGTCAGACACTTAACCAACTGAGCCACCCAGGTGCCCTTTTTAAATATTTATTTATTTTGAGAGAGGAAGAATGCACGTGTCTATGGGAGAGGGGCAGAGAGAGAGGGAGAGAGAGAATCCCAAGCAGGCTCCATGCTGTCTGCACAGAGCCCAATGTGTGGCTTAATATTACAAACTGTGAAATCATGACCTGAGCTGAAATCCAGGGTCAGATGGTTAACTAACTGAGCTACCCAGGAGCCCTGAGGTTCCATTTTCAATGAACATACCACTTGCCCTCTCTTTAATATAAATGAGGGCTCTAGAAAAAGGTTTTAACAGCCCTAAAGAGCTATTTGATGCTTCTTATGACATTGAGCCCTGCCATCCAGATTTGCCAGAAAGGCCTTGGGTTTGTCTGAGGGTAGCCTCTCCCTCTTTTCCTCTCCCTGAGGAGTTTGGCCTCAGGCTTGTGCCAGCCTCCTCACTACTCCAGACCAGCATGCCTGGCCAGACCCAAGCTCCTGTCCTCCCCCGACTGACATTGTTGGCTTTGCTTGACTGACTGATATATCCATTTTTAGGTAAATGCCCAGTCATAAAACGTTTGCAGCCATAAAGTTTTACAGAGAAATCATAAAAGGTTTTTCTGTGAGCTTTGGTCAGTGAGACGACTTCCCTGTCCACCTGCGGGAACGTCGTATCGTTTTTGGCCTGTCTTCTTTCTTCCTATTGTCTCCTGTTAAGAGGAGCCAGTTGCCCCAGAAGGAAGGGATATGTGTAACTTTTTTTTTTTTAAGCTTATTTATTTATTTTGAGAGAGAGGGAAAGACAGCTTGCAAGTGAGAGAGAATCCCAAGCAGGCTCTGCACTGTCAGTGCAGAGCCTGATGTGAGGCTCGAACTCACTAAACGTGAGCTCATGACCTGAGCCGAAACCCAAGAGTTGGAGGTTTAACCGACTGAGTCACCCAGGCGCCCTTGGGATACATATAACTCTTATCGACCAACATAAGATGAAGCCTACACTGAAAAGCTCAGTTTTTCAGAGGGAACCCTGATCTCGGTGCATCAGTTATTCTTTGTGTGTGACTTCCCGAGCACATGATACATTTCTAAAGGTGTCTCTTTCTTCTGCTGCTGTAGAGATTCTAATCATGTGAGCCACTCACTTGAACCCTAATCTTTTTTAGAAATCCTACCATCAGAGAAGCAAGATTTAGGAGGGCTCTTGGAGCTGATTCGAAGGATGCACACAAACACTAGAGAAGAAGTCTCCATGTTGGATTTCTGGGAGACATATTGAAAGCTCTGCCTGTTCAAGATGGATAGGAAGACCTACTCCTATAATAATGATAGTAGCCAACATTTGTTGTCAGGCAATGTGCAAAGGCCTTTTCATGCATTGTCAAATTTAAGAAAATTCACCTGTTGTCATCCAAGTAACCAAATGAGGAAATGGAGCCTGAGAGGTATGATTGGCCAAAGTCACATAGCTAGTAAGCGAAGAAGATGGCATTCCTGGGATAAAAATGCACGTGTCTGTCACAACTGTGTTTTTGGCTTGGCTGCACAGTAGTGGTGCTTGATAAATATTTACCCGAGCAAATGAAGTAGCAAAAACACTGGATGCATGTGCTCAATGAGAAGGGACAGGAATGAGGCCTGGGTGTCTTCCCATCCCCTGGAGAGGAATGAACACCTCCTGTTACTGGTGGGAGGTTGGCAGGCTTGCCAGGACCTGTCTTTCTTATCAGGAAGGTTACCCAAAAGTGTTACACCATTTCACCCAAGGAAGCCTAGAGTTGACTTTTCTATAATCCTAGGGGAGGAAGGGGAAGACATACTTTCCTTATCTACCATTCAGCTGGTCTGATGTTCCTAAGGGCCCTAGTAAGGAATTATACCTGCCTTCTCCCTCTTCCAGGGTCACAGAGATGAGGCCAGGATGAGAGGAGTGACATACAGGTCAAGCTATTTTAGGAAACTGCCTGACTAATTTTAAGGGTGGAGCAGACACTGAAGTGCCTTATTGAGTTGAAGGAGCTTGTTATACATATGGAGAAAAGGGTAGGATAGATCTGCTCCCTTGAGTTTCTCCTCTAGGCTGCCATTGTTCTTGGGGCATGGTACCAGAGGTGTCCATTCATGGTTCCAAATGTGCAGTTCCCGGGAGAGGAAAAATCCAGAGTATAGTCCCAGGTTAAACATCTGCTTAACTCAAATAGTCATGGCTAGCAGACCAGGCCCTGTCGTTTGGGCATGGCCAGCATGAGCTCCCTGCCCCTGTCATTAGAGAATGTACCAAGAGAAAGGAGCATTGGGCAGCTATCCTTGGGGGTCTGCTATACAGGTGTGAAAAGGCTTTGTTGGGACACCCTTTCAGTTGTTGGAAAAGTGTTCAATGGGGTTGAATTGTGTTTTAAAATATTTAGAGAAAGCTAATTCTTAGGGTCTCGATGGGGCTAGAGGAGCAAGAAGGAAAGTAAGTACCAGGTGCAGGCCTCTCCCCCCATTGCCAGAAGGCAGAAGGGTATGGCAAGAATGAAGTAAGTCTGGGTTGGGATGAAGGTTGTTACAAGATTGTTGAGATGTTTAAATGCATGTCAGACACTTATCCGATGCCTTTCATGTTATATATCCCAATTAATTTTAGCAGTGTGTTGTAATAATAGTGACTTTAACAGTTTTACAGTTTTCAAACCTGGTTTCTAAACTTTAAACTTCTTTTTGTCTCAGGACTTACAGAGAATTAGCTGAAGGCAGGATTTTGAATGACTCTTAACTGGTGGGGACAACCACAGAACACAGTATGTGCTGTTGGGCCTGGCCTTCTCCTTTCCCCATGCATGATTAGAAAGCTTTGTCATGGGCTGAACAAAGGAGCTCCTGTGTAAAATACTTCCTTAATCCATTCACTCTTCTCTTGGCTATTCTATCTGACTTCCTGGTACTCGTGTTTCTTAAGTGGTTTCGTTTCTGAGTCACCCACCTGAGGTTGGGTAGCTGTGGCACCATCCATATGCTCTGTACTCACACAGGTAGCCTTATAAAGCACCAGTTTGCAAATCTTCTCTTGTGGGCCTGGAGAGTGGATGTTGGGTATCCCACCTTTGGATTGTGTAGCCACTGTAGGTTCTTGTGAGTATATTTTCCCCCAAAGTAGAGGGCTCTGATCTTGTTGATCCCAAGAGATATTGAGAAGGAGCACTAAATGCGGATTTCACAGTGTTGGGTCCAGCACCAGCTGTGTTGCTTATGTGCCTTAGTTCCTTCCTGGCATCTTTGGGAGGATTCTGGCCGGGATGAGAATACACGTATGGAAGGACTTGTGGACTGCTAAATGTAAGAATGGTAGTGTCGATGCTATCACTGTCCTTACTACCCTGGGGCTGTGCGAGTTGGTAAGGACAGAGCCCCATGATGGTGACCCCGAGGGAGCCCTTTGGTTGAAGCTTCCTAGAAGAATTTTCATCTGCCATTGTTTGTTGAAACCCATCCTTTGGTCCATCCATCCATCCATCCATCCATCCATCCATCCATCCAGCAGTTATTTATTGAGCTCTTATTGTATGCCAGGCAGTGTTCTGGGAACTGGGGAAATAAAAAGTTAAAAATTCCAGTTTTCATTGAGCTTCTATTCTAGTGGGAGAGACTGAAAATAAACAGGTAAATAAAATATGAAGTACCTTTGCACCAACAGACTTGGTGCTTCAGGACCCAGTGGTTGGCATCCTGAAGTATGTGTCCTCTTCTCTCTCATACCCCCTGTTTCTATCATAGTGTGTATCACACTGCTTCCCACCCTACGTTGTGAGCACCATGAGGGCAGAGATTGACTTGGGCTCACCATATTTCTCTGGTACCTAGTTTAATAATAGACATCTTGAAGGGGCACACAATGTGGTGATCAAACCATAATCAACCATACAAAGAGGGGAGAAGGGTAAAAAGTCCAATAGGCACCAGTTTCCTGGGTGTCTTCATGGGAATTAGTCTATATATAGTATGTAAATATATGACACATAGGTCTAAGTACCTTTTCACCTAACAATACTATCTTGGAGATCATTTCCTTTTAGAGCTTCCTTATTTTTTTGAACAATTCTATTCCGTTATATGGTTATTACATGATTTATTTAACTGGTTCCCTAGCAAAAGCTTATGTCATTGTTTGCAGTCTTTCACTGTGATGAAAATCCCGTGGTGAGCAAGTTGTTCTTATTCGCATATTTGCAAATCCCACATGATAATTCCTAGAAGTGGGATTGCTGACTCAGGGCGTGCCATTCCGTATTGATTTGTAAAGTGAAAGCAGAAAAATGAGTGGACTAATGATCCCATGTAGTCGACAAAGTCACCAGTCCCTGGGAGTGTTCTGCTCATTGGCCTTATGGCATCTGATATCACTTCTTTTTTTGTGCACCAGGCTGGAGAAACCATGTTCAATCGTGCCAAGCTCCTCAACATTGGCTTTCAAGAGGCCTTGAAGGATTATGACTACAACTGCTTTGTGTTTAGCGACGTGGACCTCATTCCAATGAATGATCATAATGCCTACAGGTGTTTTTCACAGCCACGGCACATTTCTGTAGCAATGGATAAGTTTGGATTTAGGTAAGAGATGTTCACCAGAATCTGCAGGAAACATGTTTCACTCTTACATGATGACTAGGAAATGCAATTCCTGTAGCCCAGGAGTGTCTCTTTAGGTTCTTGGAGGAGAATTTTTCCTCTGAGAACTGGGTGCTTTTTAAGCCCAAAGTCCGTAAAACTTGAGAAGAAAAGTGAAGTTCAGAAACACCCCTACCTCTACACATCCAGGCAAGAAGAGTTTTTATGTTTGGGATGGCTCTTGCCTTTAGGCTCCAAACAGATGCTGTATTTCCTTGCTTTCTTCTGTCCTCTTCCCCACACAGTTTGGGAAGCAAATTGGACTCATTTTCCCCAAGTAGATTCTTGGGATTGGGTACCTTGGCAGATATACCTTGGTACTTTAAGAAGGAACATGATACTGTTTCCCTGCAAAGCACAGGCTTCTGTTTAAGCATGAGGACCCAAACTTTCCCACCAAAATGCCCCTAGTGAGAGGTCAGCCAATGCCTCTCTCTAAGAGCAATAGTATAATCTTAAGGTCATAGACGGAAAATAGCCTTATGTAGTCTTTTTTTTTTTTAATCTTAAAAAAGTAAATCTGCATTTTGCTCCATAATTATCCCTGTTTATATTAACATAGAATTGTTTAAAATCACCGATTAGTTGAGTATACTGACCTTTCCCTCCTTGCTCTACGTTAGCTTGAAGCTCCAGGAAGCTGTGCTGCAGACCCCACGTGCTAGGCATCCCTGGCCTGGGTGCGCCGCCGTGGTGTGGCAGGCCTGTGCCAGTCAGCAGTCCATTGGTTTAGATATGAATGCTTTCTTTCAGACTCCTTTTATTCCCGTTTCTTTCTGTCTTCCCTTGCTGGGGGCAGTGAGGGCTATGAAACTAAGGATGCTGTGAGGAGAATTTGACTCTAAACATCACCTTGTGCCCTCTCCCTTCTTCCCTGTTGATGTACCTTCTTCTCTTTAAGAGACACAGGCTCAAACCCTGTCCCCTCTTAATTTCTCCCCTTGAAGCGTGGTGGTAAGGACCTCATTCTTTGCCACAGCACCGTGCTTGTTTTACCCAGAACCAGTCAGGCTTGGGGGATGAGGTGGTTGGTCAGAGAAAACACAGACAGCAAACTGAATCTCATCAGCTCGGCATGCGCTTCCCCGTGTGGTCACGAAGAGTCCCTTTTTTTGTAAAAACGCTGATCGTGACAAACCTTAGTGGCCTGGCCACCTGGTTCAAACCCTCACTTGTAATCAGGTGCAGACGGTTGTGTGATGTGTGTCCAAAGGTGGGTAACTGGGCCCCTAACTGATGACACCTAATTATAGATAGATTACCTTTGACTCATTAAAGCAGGCCCTTCTGGATCTTCATGGATACTTCTAGTCCAATGTCCTGAATGTATTTGAAAATAATCATTGCAGCTTTTTTTTCATATGCTCTGTATGGTTTGGCTGACTTCCCCCTTCAAGTCTGAGTTAGTTTTCCTTAAATTGTGTGATGGATTTTAGTCTCTTTGGATTCCAGTAAGAGCCCTAGTGTGGTTTGGTGCTGCATACAAGGTCATCCCAAAACCACAGCCTTTAAAGGACCCATAGGAAAGCCTTTGCCTGGCTTCCGGGTATGATCTGAGTGTTAACATTTCTCATTGGTGCTCCGTCAGCATCCTTCAGAAGCCCATGATTCATAACCATTGAAATAGTAAAATATAGGGGCACCTGGGTGGCTCAGTCAGTTAAGCTTCTGACTCTTGGTTTCGACTCAGGTTGTGATCTCACAGTTCCTGAGATCCAGCCCCGTGTTGGGCTCTGAGGGCTCAGCACTGGCAGCCCGGAGCCTGCTTGGGATCCTAACTCTCCCTCTCTCTCAGTGTGTTTTCCCTGCTCATGCTAGCGCCCATGCACACACACCCTCTCTCAAAATAAAGAAATAAACATTAAAAATATAGTAAAATACAAAAAGGTGTGGAAAGATGAGAGCCCTGATGCCCATTTCTTGAAAATGTATCAAAATAGATTCACCATTATACATTTTGCTAAGTCGGGATGTGGTAGAAATTTCCTAGAAAATTTTATTTTGGCAAATTTTCGGAAACGCTATTTTGACTGTTGGGGTCAGAGTTCAAGCCAGTATACCTGTGGAAGAATGAAAGTTAGACTGGTAGATGGGCTGAGGGTGGAAAGGGAGGGCATGACAGGGTGGGCACAGGGAGGCTTTACCACAATCTCGGTTTCCAGGACCTCCTGGATAAGCATTTCTCATGCAGGAGCAGGACACATGGGAAGCAGTTTCCTGAATGGGGCACAGGAAGTGCGCTTATGCTCTCTCGTCATTGACTAATTTTCCAGGTAACCATAGAAGCAACACAATATTCTTAGAGCAAATTCTACTCTTTGACTTCTGTGTCTTCTCTACTGATATATAAAAACAGAACAAAGAAAACCCTTATAAATCCCCAATTTATAAGTTCCAGAGAATAAAAATAACTTCAGAAGCATTTATTTGTGCTTTGAGCATGCTTTATTTTGAAAGTCAAAACTTACTAACCACTGGTTTTCTTTGTGTGTGTGTGTGTACGTGTGTGTTTTTCCCCCAGCCTACCTTATGTTCAGTATTTTGGAGGTGTCTCTGCTCTAAGTAAACAGCAATTTCTCACCATCAATGGATTTCCGAATAATTATTGGGGCTGGGGAGGTGAAGATGATGACATTTTTAACAGGTAATTGTCCCAACTTAGATGTCTTTCTCCCCTGTCTCCCTTCACTTCCAGTTTTTCAATCAGTGCCTGATTATTCTGCAAGGATTGACCCTTGGGAAGGATGTAGTCCCCACTCAGCCCAAATTCTTAGATGTGCCCTGCTGTAGGTGCTACAGGTGCTGAAAAATGTCTTTAGGAAGTTTAGCTTTTGTGATTTTTGCATTAGCCTTGGAACATGCAAAATGAGAACCAAATAAAGGGTTGGGTTTACTTTGATTTATCCCACATGCCATTTTGTCCTAAAGAAGTAAACATGCCCTTTGCAAAAATTCAGCATCTCATTGTGGTCCCGTTTGATTATGAAACAAGTTTCTTTGGAAGGAACTAAAGTTCCTTTGTAAAGGATCCTTTGTAAAGGATCCTAAGTTCCTTTACAAAATCTTTGTGCTATTTGTTTATTTTGGAATATTTTTAACAAACATAAAAGAGGACTGAGTAGTATAATGAACTTCTGTGGACCCACCTAGCCCCAACAACCACTACTTTCTACCAGCCCTGTCCGCCCTATCCACACCCCCAGGGCTCCTTTATCGTGTGCATTGTCATTGCAGATGGTAAAAAGAAAAAACAAAACAAAACACCAGTGGCATTTGAAACCACATTCTGCCCAGTTCTCCCTGACAGTGGAAACTTCAACCTTATCTCCAGATAAGAAGTAACTTCTCCCTCTGGGAGCTAGTCTGAGCTTGTCACTGAGCTTGATATCAGAATATACCCTAGCTCCTTCCCGAATTGGAGTACCTTAATTTGATCAATTAACAGAAGGTGTCTGTCAGAGCAGCACCCAAGTCAGTCAAGTTTAGCTTTGTGTGAGAACCTGTCATAGACCCAGGTCTTTACTATCAACCTGGAAGAAAACCTGAGGTTTAGAGGATGCGGATTGATTATCAAGCATCTTCAGACAGAGCACTGTGTCACACAGGCCCGATGGGGAGGACACTGAAGCCCCAGACAGGGGGTCCAGACAGAAACAAACTTGCTTCCACAGCACCACCTGGGCAAACCTCAGACCCACAGGATGGTGTTAGGGGCTGATGTGACACCACAGATGCAAGCAGTTAAGAGGGTTAGTGGGAAGGGAGCACTGAGAATGGACACCCAAGGGTGGAGGGACTAGAAGGATGGGTGGCTGGGGGAGCAGCTTTATTGAAAGATAAAGGACCTAACTCACCGTATGCCAGGCGCTGAGGGAGACAAGGCCAGAAACCTTTAAGTTATCCAGGACCAGCCAGTCCTGCTTTTTAACCAACTTGTGCTCCTGCTGTGTCAAGGCTTTGGTTGTGGTCCTCATTCCTTTCCCCCAGATCTACACAGAACCTTCCACCCTGTTCTGGCTGCCTCTAGTCTTGTTCTCTGCTCTCCATTCTTAACAGTGCTTATCAGAGAGTCCTCCCTTTGGCCAAAAACTTTGGGTAACTATATTCTACCCTTTCAGACACTGGCACTGATCTGAAAAATGGGATGCGAAAAGCTCTGAGAAGGCCTCCATGATTTAGCCTTCGCCCTTCTTTCCAGCCTCATCTCTGACCACTTTCTACCCCAGACTCTTTCCACCAGTCCCCAGAAGCTTCTGTTGTTCCCCGAGGGCCCTGTGTTTGCTCTGCCTCCCTGCCTTTGCCTGTGCTGTCCCGACTGCCCTAAATGTTCTGTGGGCACCCATTCGTCTTCATAGCTGGCTCTGCCTAGTCTTGCTCAGGTAGAGTGAGTGGCTTCTCCTTCTGTGCTCCCCACCACCACCTCCCCTCCTCACCTCCATCCTGGCACTGATGGTCCTATGTTCTAAGTCCACATTGTAAGTTCTGTGAGGGTAGACACCCCCAGTGCCTGGCACAGAACACTCCCCAACCAACACAAACTACAGAACCAGTGGTCAAAGGGCACAGGGAATTAGCGTGAGTTTTAACTGATGCCACAGTGAGCTGAGGTATGGGCTGAGTGAGAACAGTGAACAAGATGGCGGATGGGGCAACAGTCTGGGGCTGTCGGACCCAAGCCTTATGGCAGCTTTGCAGTGACGACTTGTCTCTTCACTCCTTGCAGGTTAGTTTTTAGAGGCATGTCTGTTTCTCGCCCAAATGCTGTGGTTGGCAAGTGCCGGATGATCCGCCACTCAAGAGACAAGAAAAATGAACCCAATCCTCAGAGGTGTGTTCTATGTTCATTTACATTCTTTCTTTCCCCTTTCAGGTGGGGTAGGCTATAGGAATGAGGCTCTGGTGAGGGCTCCAGGCCTCAAGGGGAAGGGAGGGATCTGTCCATGAGTTGGGTAGAGTAGACTAGGTGGTGGGGTGGGGGTGGGGGGGCAATGAAGGACAAATGTTTCATGGTTTTTTTTCTTAAGATTTTTGTTTTGACACCAACCCTTTGCCTGTTTTTCTCTTGTAGGTTTGACCGAATTGCACATACAAAGGAGACAATGCTCTCTGACGGTTTGAACACACTCAGTTACAAGGTGTTGGACATAGAGAGAAACCCGTTGTATACCAAAATCACAGTGGACATCGGGACACCGAGCTAGCATTTTGGTACACTAATAAGAGACCTGAAAATGGCCAGGGACCTCTGCTGTGTGTCTCTGCCAATCTGCTGGGCTGGTCCCTTTCATTCTTAACAACCAGAGTGATAGGCCCCCTCCAGTCATCATTCAGATGCCTTTCCAGATGACCAGGATGAGTGGGATATTTTGCCCCCAACTTGGCTCAGCATGTGACTTCTTAGCTCTACGAGGTGTTTGTAAATGTAGAAACTATCAGCCTTTGGGGGAATCTCGGCATGTTCACAGTGTCACCCCAAAGAATCAGTACACAGCCCCAAATTTGGTGACTGTGGGACTCATTTCCAGTGATAAACTCCTAATCTGTTGTGAAATAGGTAAGAAGTTCGCTTTAAATTGTGGTATTCTTATTCATGAAAAATCGGAGAGTGCTGCTGAAATCGGATTGGTGTGATGTTTTTTGTTTGCATATTCTAACAGAAAAACACAATCTCAACCTTTCTCATTTTACTCCTCCCCCACCTTTTAGCAGTATGCAGCTACCACAATCACTTGTGTGCGTATGTCTTTTCTTAGCAAAAGAATTTTAAATCTTGAGCCTTCGACCTTTTGCCTTGCTAACGTGTGAATTCCAAGGCAACGTTAGCCATCAGAGCAAAAGCCTTGAGTGTCCTCAAATTCAGTGGCCTTTCTCCAGATTGTCTGATTTCTGAATGTAAAGACTTTTTTTTTTAAAAAAAAGCAGTTTGTAGTATTTTAAAGAAAGAACAAATCGGGTTTTATTATGATCTAGCTTGATTTTGTGTTGACCCAGATTTGCATAGCTGTTTAGTGTTAAATCATGACAATTTATTTTTCTGAGCATGCTATATAAACTTGAATTTCCTATGTATTTTTATTGTGGTGTTTTAAACATAGGGAGGGGATTGAGTATTTTTTAGTGGGAAAAATAGCATATGCTGTAGTGGCCCGATTTGGCCGGCAGGTCAGGTTTTGTAAAGAGCAAAATCACTTTTGGGCCCTTTGAGGGCAAGACCTCCCTGGTCAGAGTTACCCTGCTAGACCTCTGGGGGAGGCAAAAGCCTAGGTCTGCCAGGCAGAGCTCCCCACCTCCCTACCCTCCCCAGGTGGGAGGGAACCTCCTCCACCCCTCTTCCCACTGACCCTGGGACCTCCCTTTAGGGCCCTAGGCTGTGGAGTTCTAAATGATAGCAATCAGGTTGTTTACTGGCCCTTAGTCTGGGGAGGGGGAGGAAATCACTGCTCTGGCCCCTGTGGAGTCCAGGGGCCACCTCCTTCACTGTGCTAGCCACATTGCCTGGCCTACCTTGCTGGACCCATTCTCCTTCCTCCCCCCTTCTCCTTTCTCCTTTCTGTCTCCTTTCTCCTTCCTTCCTCTCCGTTTTTGTTCCTTTGCCTCTTGCCTGTTCCCTAAAACTTGCCTGTGGCACTCAGGGTCAAACAGACTATTCATTCTCCAGCATGAATGTGCCTTTTAATTAGAGATCTAGAAAGTTCAGCTGAACCCTCCCACACTCCCTCACAACCACTCTGGTGCCTAAAGCCTCCCAGTCCCCTTCAGGTTTTTAGCAGGTGCTCGCACTCCAGGGAGGCTGATCCACAGGGGTGTATTCCCCAGACCCACCTCTCCTGGGGGAGAGCGAGGACTGCCTGGGGTGGGATGCACAAGGCAGTTGCTACCACTGGCTGCCCTTGTCGGGTCCAGCCTGAGCTAAGGGCAAAAAGAGTCAGCTATCTAATCCCAGGGTTGACCCTTTAGCTGGTGGCAGCCCAGAGCCCCACCACTGGCCTCCTGGAAGCCAGCCCTCAGTGTGGAGGCTGAACTGGTGCCCAGCCCTGGTCTTACCTGTGCCTTTATCGCTTTGAGCATCTTGGATGCTACCATGGTTCTTTTCCAGAAGCCTTTGTATTGGTTAAAAATTATTTTCCACTGCAGAAGCAGCTGGGCTATACGAAGAGTATTCGTTCGGTCAGTCCCCCGTTCCTTGACAGGGGTGTCAGTGGAACCAGGAATGACCGCCCTGAGAGGGAGTTTTGGGAAATACAAAGAATGAAGACCTCTCCTCTCCTTCTGTCCCCAGATCCTGGCTTTTCCAAAGTGCCTTAAAAGAAGGGAGACAAATATCCTGAGTGGTAACTTCTTTATTATATACTTTACTCTTACAAAAAAATTCTGACTTTTTTTTTTCCTCCTGTTTTCCTGTTACACTTTCCTTCATGTTCCACTGGAATAGTCAAGTGTGTGGTTCGTTCTCAGAACCAAGGGAGCTTCTGCTTCACCTGTTCCCCACTTGCTGACCTTCTGGTGCTTTCATGGGGCCCACTTGGGCCCAAGGTTAGGCCCGGATGCTTGCCTGGTTTATAAGATGCTGTGGGTCCTCTTTCCTCCCTGAGGAGGTTAGGGCTGAGGGTTCAGGGAGCATTTCCTTCACCTGGAAGGTGTCACCATGGAGTTGTTAGGTGCTGTGTCTTTCTCTGTTTCTGTCCATCCCGATGCTGGTGATCCCGTGAAGTGGCCTTTGGGAAAGATTAGAAGGCAGAGGTGGCACGAGAGGGTAGAAGAAATGCTGGTGCTGGCTCTCAGTCTGGGCAGGGTCTCTGCTGACCTCAGGGCTGGGCGTGGGTGCCCCACTCAGCCAGTACGGCAGCTGTCCTGTCCCAGAGACCTGTGCTGTGTATTTCGATCTCCCATGTATGCAAATGTATGCGTTTACCATTGTAAGTGGGAGGGGGGAATGTCTGACCTTGGTGTTCAAAACAGAACTGTATTTTTGTCTTTAAAATCCAGTAATATAACGTGAATAAATGACCTTATCTTTGTAACCTCAGGTGGTTTCTTTTCTGATTTAAGTAAGGGGTTTGGGCTCTCCAGGCCGGAGGGAAATGATTGGGACTGCCTGCTGGGAGGATCAGAGGAGAGCAGAGGTCTGCCACAAGGGGGCAGGTCATGGCTGGGGGTGGCGGTGGTCCCTCACCTGACTATGTTCCACACACCTCACTGGAATCAGCCATTTCCCAGTCTGAGCCTCATTTTCTTACCTGAAAATGGAAATAATAGCACCTAGACTTTCTGAGGCTTAAAAGAGATGATAGGTCTAAAATAATGACTGGTACCTCACAGGTACTTACTACATAGTAGCTAGTACCACTTCAAAATAGAATTTCCACTAGCAGTTCTCTGGCCACATTCTGCTGTATTCAGCAGTCACCATGAGAGTTCCAAGATCCTTCGCAGAGCCATTTACCCAGGTGTTCGCAGAGTAACTTAAATGGTACCATACGAAATAAGATCTCTTTTCAGTCCCAGGACATTTAAACAGATGTTCTACAGGGTCTTAGTTGTGACTCAAGGACTTGAGACAGTAAGTACCCTGTGTGCCTTCTCCTTCTCATCACCCCCAGGATCAGGTACCAGCAACGTATTAAGGTGCTGGTTGGATTGACTTGGCATCTGGAAGAAATGTGTCAGAGGAGACCGGTATGAAGGAGAGGGCACCCTTGCTGTCCAGGTTGGTGGAGCTGTGAACGTGGGACCAACTGGGAAACAGGAGCAGTAAGGGCAGCACTGTATAGCCCCCCAATGCTATCTGGCTATCCCCACCCATCCTTGTGACTGCTGAAAGGACCCCTAGGGGCCTCGGACCTGAACAGAGGTGGCCTTGGGCTCAGATCTGACCTTTGAACAGGAGACTCTGATCCTTTCAACAAAGTGCTGCCTTTGCAAGCTGTAAGATCTGGGTGAAGTGGAGCACCTTCTGTCCCCAAAGATGCACATATCCGCACAAATACATACAAACTAACATGCATAACATACCTGACATCTGCCTATGAGAGACCAGCGTGCCTGGGTTCAAATCCTACTGTTGCTTCTTCCTAGTGCTGTGATGTGACCACTCCAAATCTGGAGGCACCCAGGACCTCACCGGTGGTGTTTTCCCTCCCCTTCCCTGCCTCACCTGAGTAAAGGTGTTTGGAATGGCAGCACTGGGAAGGAAGGGGGCTTGAACCCCCATGGTGGGCTCTGAGGGGGCCAGGAAGGGATGATGGCAGGAGGAAGGGGGCCACAGACAGGCTCCTGGGGGTTGGCCATTTCCTTGAGATGTGCTCTGTCTCATCCCCCACTCCACATGGACCCAGACCAAGTCTGAGCCAGGCAGAGCTCAGGAGTCATGCGGTGTGGACTGGGTGGGCACCAGGCCCCCCTACACAGTACCTTTCTTCCATGGGAGACTGTGACCTGGATGCCAAATCACTGACTTACAAATAACTTTTGGAGGCAGGGCGATGGTGCCCAGGTCACTGGGTCCTTGTGGAGGTATGCGAGTGGAACCTCCCAAAAGTAGGAGTACTTGCTGCTGGTGACCAGAGGGAAGCTGTGTGTAGGGAGAGGTCAAGGAAATGAGAAGATGCCCAAGTTCTAAGTGTTACCAAGTCTTCACCACACTTCCAGTCTCCCCTCCTCTTGTTTATTCCAGGAGGTAAGAGTTTGCACATTCCTAGGGGCCGATTTCTTAGAAGTGGAACTTATTTACCCTGTCAGAAAGGAAATGAGGTTTGTCTGGCTGAGCCAGTCATGCCAGACAAGCCTCATTTCCTTCTCTGGCAGAGTCCCCGGGCAGGGAATGTGGCTATTGCCTTCATCTGGGCTCAGGGACCTGTACCCGGGCTGTGAGGCAGAGAAACCTTTGGGACATGGTTGTTATGGGTAGTTACAGGGTCAGTAGGCCAGAAACCACAGGGACATGGCACCACAAGGACGTCTGCCTTTGAGCAAGATGTGTGCCAGCTCACCAGGCAGGGGGCTTGGGAAGATGGCCAGGAAAAAGCCATGTAAACAGTGATCATTACTTCTGGCTCTTTCTGCCTTCCCATTCACTGTGTAACTCTGGGCAAGTGGACTTCCGTCTCTGAGCCCTTGGTTTGCTCTTCTGTTTTTAGGACTTGCTCTCAGACTCCACCTCTGGTTTCCCCATAGTTCTGCCCTTCTCCCAGTAGGAAGTGCCTTGATTTGGGTTTCCTTTTGTCCCTGAAGTTAACCCTTCTTATCACCTTGAAGGAAGTCACTTTATCTCTGAGTCTTCATTTATAAAAATAGCAGGATCGGCCCCGCCTGCCCTGTGCAAATCACCCACACTGAGATACCACTTTATACCCATTAGGATGGCTGTTATCAAAAAACCAAAATTAGCATTGCTGAGCATGTGGAAAAATTCCAACGCCTGTGCACTGCTGGTGGGAATATAATATGGCATAGCACCTATGGAATATCTCATGGTGATTCCTCAAAAAATTAAACATAGAATTGCCATATGATCCAGTAATTGCTACTTCAGGATATATACCCAAAAGAAATGAAAGCGAGGACTTGAATAGATACTTGTAAACGCATGTTCACAGCAGACTTATTCACAATAGTCAAAAGGTGGAGATGACCCAAGTGCCTATCAAGGGATGGATGGATAAACAAAATGTGGTGTGTACATAAAATGGAATAGCATTCAGCCTTAAAAAGAAAGGAAGTTCTGACAAATACTACGGCATAGATGAACCTTGAAGACATTATGCTAAGTGAAATAAACCAGTTACAAAGGGACAGATATTACATGATTCCACTATGTGAGGTACCTAAGTAGTCAAATTCATAGAGACAGAAAGTTGAGTGATGGTTGCCAGGGGCTGTAGGGGAGAGTGAGTAGAGGGGAGAATGGAAGTTAGGGTTCAATGAGTACTGAGTTGTAGTTGTAGAAAATGAAGTTCTGGAGATGGATGGTGGCAATAGTTGCACAATAGGAACGTACTAAATGCCACAGAACTGTGTACTTAAAAGTGGTTAAAATGATAAACTCCATGTTATATATATATGTATATATATATATATATATATATATATATATATATATATGCTATAGAGTGAGTGTGCCCCCCCCCCCCATTCACGTTGAAACTTTATTCCCAGTATGATGGTATTTGGAGCTGAGGCCTTTGGGAGGTGGTTAGCTCATGAAGACAGAGCCCACGTGCGTGGGATTAGTGCCCTTGTAAATGAGACCTGGAGAGCTCCCTCATCCCTTCTGCTACATGAGGTTAGAGCAAGAAGGCGCAGTCTGTGAACCAGGAAGCAGCCCCTCACCAGACATCAAATCTGCCAGCACCTTAATCTTAGACTTCCCAGCCTCCAGGACTGTGAGAAATGAATTTCTGTTGTTGATAAGCCCTCCAGTCTATGCTATTTTTGTTACAGCAGCCTGAAAAGACCAAGATGGCATACTTTACCACAGTTTTTAAAAAAGGAGGCAGCTCCCTGTGGCCAAACTTGACCTCATCTTGCTCTGGAGGTGGCTGAGGATGGTGGTGTGGGGTCCAGCACCCACCTGGAGATTTCGCGTGTGAGAAGGGCTGGCCATGTGGGGAGTGCCACCTGAGAATCTGTTAATCATGGGCACTCAGCTTGGTTGCTGAATCCAGCTTGGTGCTCTGCCCCAGATAACCGGCTTTACAGTTGCTACCTTTGCCCAAGACTAATATCCTTCCCTAAAGAAACTAGATGCAAAGCTGCCAGGGGGGGGTTGGGGGAAGAAGGGGAAGCCTGGACTCAGGCAGGTTATCATGACCGGGGGACAAGGAGGCGCTTACTCCAGAGTGCCCCCTTGATTCCCATTTACTGTTGGCAGAAACTAGGGGTCATGCTAGAGGCTTTTTAAAAGAAGAAATGACAAGCTGGGGCCAGATTACACCTGGGGATAACATAGTCACCTAGATAAATTCTGTCTAGATGAAGGGGAAGGCCCCTAAGTGCCAGGAGGGAGACCACAAGTGAGTTCTGAAGGGCAGGAGGTAGGGACACTTGGGAGAGATGGTCCTAGACTTGGTGTTGGTGAGGGTGGGGGAACCTCCATCCCCATGCTACTGCATTGTACATCCTTTCTGGGAGTGGACTGTAGACAAGTAAATCTTAAAAGTGGACCTACCCCTTGACCTTGCAATTCAGCTTCTAGAAGTTTATCCGAAGAAAGCAAAGCCATGCACTGAGATGCGAGTGTGTACCCTGCCACTGCTTGTAATACTGAACACTTAGAAGCCACCATCAATGGGGGACTGTGCTAAATAAATGAAGTGCATCCCAGCAATTAAGTACAGTGTGACCATTGAGAATGATGAAGTAGATCTATATTTATCGATTGGGAAGAGGTATAAGAAAAAAAGGAAACTACCGAATGGTTTTTCCATACATGGCAGGGAAATGTATGAATAATTTAGTGCAGAAATTACTCTGTAATTGTTTGTGGGGGCAGATGCACGAGCAATAAAATGAGGAGATGATCTTCCCTTTTCTGCACAGACTGTACAGCTAGGCTCCTCAGGAGTAACCATCTTTAGTGTTTCAGGGGTTGCCTGAGGGCTATTAACAGCGCTGTGCTGGCCCCATTGAAAGAATGAGCAGGATTGTCCCCTGGGGGGTTGCATTCCCTGCAAGTGCCCAGACTTGGAAGGAAGATGGGGGCTCCCCCTACAGGGGAGTGGTGCAGGCCTGTGCCCAGTTCCCAATGTGGTAGGATGTGGCATACTGTGGGGATGCTCAATGGAGGCTGGACAGGAGCTCAACTTGGGCTGATGAGCCTCTAGCTAGTCTCTCAGATTTAGAAAAATCAAGTTAGGACATTTGTTGCCACTCTTTCCTGTGTACAATTGAACATTCACGCCTGTTATATTTGGATAATAAAAATGTCAAAGGACAGAAGAATGGGAGGGGGCACTGTGCCCTGGCTCCTAAGGAGCAAGATGGGCCCAAGGCCCCTGATCAGGACCCTGTGAAGAGTGTGAGCCTAGGAGGAAGTGAGGAAGACCCCCAATGCCCATGGATCTTTGGCCCCAGAATCCAGGAGCTCTGCTGCTAAGGGAGGCCCTGACATCTGGATTTTGACACAGGTTTGGGCATGGAGCTATTGTAGACTCACGTCCGGTCCAGATGTGAGTACTGGACAACTCCCTGCCTGGGGGGCATGTGCCAGAGGAGGGGGGATACCAGGCCATGGTACGGCTCTAACTTTGAATCTTTATCTGGTAGGGTGCCAGGAATTGTGTGCCCAGCCCTGCACCACCCTGCTCGGCTCCACGGGGCTCTGCCAGGCGGAGCTCTCCGCACCTTGGGTGAGTGAGCTACGGGAGGTTATCTAGCCAGGGACTTGGGCTTTTGGCAGGGACTTCAAAGTGCTCCCTTTGTGTGAAAGTGTCCTGTTGCTCTGTAAGTGATTTTGGCTTCTGTGATAACAGCAGCATAGGAGACAGGCCAGCTGCAAGATCCCAACTCTGTAGTTTTGCAACCTCACCAAAGGCAGTGAGGGAGGAAGCGCGGGGGCTGCAGATAGACGTGGTGAACTGCTGCATGTGGGCCCTTATCGGCGCACCTCGTGCTTTCCCACCCGCTCTGTCGTGCTCATTCGGTAATCCCCATGGCGGGAAACTGAGGCTCAGGGAGGTCATGTGACTTGTACAAGGTCACACAGAGTTAGTGTGTGACCCACATCTCCTGAGTCCCCAGTCCAGGACTCTGGCCATTGAACCATGAATGCAGCCACTCATCCAGACTCAGCAACACTCTCTCTGCAGTACAGGTGGGAACGGGAAGCAGCAGGCTGAGCGGTGCCCCACCCCAGCGGGAAGATGTGGCCCTTACTTGGAGCCTGGCATCAGCAGCATTTTGCCAAGGCAGGTGCAGTGTAGGTTGAGCACTGGGCCCAAGAGCATGGTTTTTATTTTGTGTGTTTTCATTTTGTTTTGTTTTCCCCCTTAGTTTTAGAGGACTTGGGAGTCTGGTGTACCACATGACAGCAGCTCCTGGACCAGGGACAGTAGTGCAGCCGCAGTCTGGGAGACACATGGGGTGGTTAACGCACCCACGAGGATGCACGAGGCCCGGGTCATGGGGTACAAGAAAGGAAGAAGGGAGACCCCTAAGGGCTGAGGAGCCGCATGGCTCTGAAGAAGTGGGGCTGCTTTCTGCCTCTGGAAGCATCACTCTGGGAAGTGACAACCTGGTTCCCAGACTGTACAGCTCTTTCATCCCACTGCTCAGTACCTGTCCCTGCCCTGGGCCAACACCCAGTGTCCAGGAGGGATCACCACAGTATCTTCCAAAGGCTGCAGAGACCAACGACGGTGGAGAGTGGAGAGAGAGGCCCGGGCTTCTGCTCAGCCCTCCTTTTTCCTTCTTGGCACCTATCCTCCCTTCCTATCCATGCTCTCCCCAAAAGAGGGGAGCTGTCACACCATTCCGAATCCTCCCGGATGTTCTTAGCCAGTGGCACTTTCCTAAATGAAGCCAGGGCCGTGTTTTGGTCTGATGACTCATGATTTTTAGACAGGCTGAACCAAAAGTGTTAAAAAGCGGGTCTTGGGGTCTAACTCTATCAGACACCAGCCCTCAGTGCTTCATGTTTCATGGGATTTGCTCTGGATAGAAGCTGACCTAGCCACAGTGAAACTGTGATAAGGGAAAAAGACCTGCCGGTGAGGACAGATGACTGTTCACCATGACTGTTTTGTCAGGCACTGAAGCCCAGAGGCCAGCCTGGGCTCTGCCTGTCAGCTGGATGCTCTGTCTCGGACTCATGTGCTGGGGCTCAACTCTTGTCTCTCACTGACCCTGGGCTTGGTGACTGGTGGGCTTGGCGGATGAGCTTGGCCCTGCTGTTGTCCAGGGCCTGTGGGCACTCTCTCACCGTCTTGGGCCTGCTGGATCTTGCAGGTTCACTGACCACACCCTCTAGTAGACTGTTCCAAGGCTTTTCTTCATGGGAAACAAGGCCTGCCAAGCCTTTCCCTGGCCCACCACCAACTCTTAAGTGAGGACATTGCTGGGGGGTGCTTTGCTTTGGGCCGAGGCAGGCAGTAGAGGGACCTAATGAAGCCCTGGACTAGCAGGCCCGTATTGACTTGATGGGTGACCAAGGCCAGAAACGGTGTGGAGGCTGTGAGGGCCCTTTAAGGCTGCCAGCCATGGTTCTAGGAAAACTCTCCAGGGGGTTTTATTGCCCCCGCTCCTTCTGCCCATTTGAGGTTGCTGCTGTGGGGCTTAACACAGTACTGAAGGCCAGAAACAAAGGTCCCCTTGTCCATCCAGGAAACCAGGGAGGGGGAGGGTGGAAGGAAAGACAGCTTCCGGCAGTCCTGAGGCATTCCCGGGGGCATAGATCGCAGTCCAGAGGGAACTAGGCCTTTGCTGCAAGCCTTCCTGGAAAGCCCTGTTGCTCTTCCTTCTTCGGTCTGCCTCACCACCTGGACTGAAGCTGCAAAAACACAAAGTTCAGCTCACAAAGTGAGACACAAACTTGTCCCAAGGGTCTCTGGTGGCCTACCTCCTGTTTTCTCCCCAACACTGCTGGAGAAAGACCCCAAGGGAACATTAGAGACTCAGCCTCTCACTGTGCCCAAGGAGAGCTCCAGCCCTGAGACTTTGTGCGGAGATGTCAGCCTCCCGCTCAGGTTCCCCTGCTGGTAGCGCGCCAGAGGGCCACTCTTCTAAAGGGGACGTGGAGTCTAGCTGCAATTTACAGGAGAGAAGAGAGACCCAGCTCTTTAGGGGGCTTTAGGGCTTATGGGACAAGGCCACTCTACTTACCTGGAAGGCAGTCATCATCTCAGTGGATATAGCCTCTCCCACAGGTGCTCATAGCACTCCCCAGTTCACAAAGCCCTCCCATAACTTCTGGTCCTGTTGGCTCATGACAGCTTTGGGAGGTGACTGGGCCACTGGCAGAATTTAAAGGATATGGACTTACATTAAAGCCAGATATATTTGGGTTCAAAGACCTGACCTCAGGATGCCTGGCTGGCACAGTTGGAAGAGCATGCAACTCTTGGTCTCAGGGTCATGAGTTTGAGCCCCATGTTGGGTGTAGAGATTATTTAAACAAACAAACAAACTTAAGGAAAAGAAAAAAAGACCTGACTTCACCACATAGCCATTGTAGGCCACTGGGTAAATTGCTTTTTTCCCCATACAGATATCCCATAATCCCAGCACCATTTGTCCTTCCCCCACTGCTCTGCAGTGCCACCTTTGTCATGAAGCAGATGTCCTGACCTGTGAGGGTCTATTTCTGGACTCTATTCTGGTGTGTTGCTCTATTAATCTATCCTGTGGCAAACCATATGGTCTTAGTATACCTTTCAATTACTTTTATTCCCTTTCTTCACGAGTGTCTTGGCTATTCTTGGCTGTTGCATTTCCATATGAATTTTATAAATTTTTAAAGTTTATGTATTTTGAGAGAGACAGAGACAGCACGAGTGGGGGGAGGGGCAGAGAGAGAGAGAGAGAGAGAGAGAGAGAGAATCCCAAGCAGGCTCTGTGGGGCTTGAACTCACAAACCGTGAGATCATGACCTGAGCTGAAACCAAAAGTCGGGCTTTTGACCGACTGAGCCATCCAGGTCCCCTCCATATAAATCTTATAATCAGCTTGTCAAGTTCCACCAAAAATCACCACCACCATCACCCCACTTACTGAGGTTCTGATTGAAATTATGTTAAGTCTATGGATCACTATAAGGAGACTTGATACCTTTAAAACACTGAGCCTTCCCCTTTCACAAAGATGGCGCCAAAGGCAAAGAAGGAAGCCCCTGCCCCTCCCAAAGCCAAGCCAAAGAAAAGGACTTGAAGGCCAAGAAAGCAGTGCTGAAAGGTATCCACAGTCACAAAAAAAGATCCACACATCACCTACATTCCGACTGCCCAAGACACTGTGTCTCTGAAGGCAGCCCAAATATCCTCAAAAGAGGGCCCCCAGGAGAAACAAACTTGACCACTATGCCATCATCAAGTTCCCCCTGACTATGGAGTCACCCGTAAAGAAAATAGAAGGCAACAACACACTTGTGTCATTGTGAATATCAAGGCCAGCAAGCACCAGATCAAAGAGGCTGTGAAGAAGCTCTATGACATTGACATGGCCAAGGTCAACACTCTGATGAGGCCCGATGGAGAGAAGAAGGCAAATATGTTTGACTGGCTCCTGACTGTGATGCTTTGGATGTTGCCAACAAAATTGCGATCATCTAAACTGAGTCCAGCTGGCTAAATCTAAATATTAATTTTTTCACCATAAAAAAAAGATTAAATAAAACATTGAGCTTCCAATCTATAAACACAATGTAATCCTCTTTTGGCTTACGTCTTTTTAAATCTATATTTAGAGGTCTTTACACATTATTTTTTCCTAGCTATTTGATATATTTATACTGTTATAAATAATAGCCTTTTAAAATTTATTTTTCTGTTGTTGCTGGTATATGGAAATGCAATAGATTTTTGTGTATTGACCCTGTATTCTGTAATCTTGTTAATTAATTCTAATAATTTTTCTACATTCTTTTGGATTTTCTAAGTACACTTTCTTATCATCTGCAAATGAGGTGTCTTCCTTTCCAATCCTTATAGCTTTTATCTCTTGCCTCCATTACAATGTTGAGTAGAAGTAGTAGAGGTAGGGTTTTCCCCCTTATATTTGCTTTATGTTTTGATTGTTCTAAATCCAGATATGTAAAGGAAAACCTTTACTAATTCACCATTGAGAATGATATTTGCTGGGGACGCCTGACTGGCTCAGTCTGTAGAGCATATGACTCTTGATCTCAGGGTTGTGAGTTTAAGTCCCATGCTGGGCATAGAACTTACTTGAAAAAAAATGATATTTGATGTAGTTTTATGTAGCTATTTGTTACCATATTAAGAAAATTCCCTCTGTCCCTTTTTTGCTAAGAGGTTATTTCCCCTAATTATGAATTGATGTTGAATTTCATTAAGTTTTTTTTTTAAATTTCTTTTAACGTTTATTTGTCATTGGCACAGAGTGTGAGCGGGGGAGGGGACAGAGAGAGGGGGAGACACAGAATCTGAAGCAGGCTCCAGGTTCTGAGCTGTCAGCACAGAGCCTGACGTGGGGCTCAAACTCACAAACTGTGAGATCATGACTTGAGCCGGGGTCGGTCACCTAACCAACTGAGCCACCCAGGTGCCCCTTATTAATTTTTTTTAGCATCTATTAAAGTGATGATGTGATTTTTCTCCCTTATTTTTTTTTAAATGTTAATTTATTTATTTTGAGAGAGAGAGAGGTGCATGGGCCAGAGGGGGGAGGGGCAGAGGGAAGGAGAGAGAGAATCCCAAGCGGACTCTGTGTTGCCAGCACAGAGCCCAATGTGGGGCTCGATCTCATGAACCGTGAGATCATGACCTGAGCCCAAATCAAGAATTGGACACTCAACTAACTGAGCCACCCAGGCACCCCTCCCTTATTCTTTTAATGGAGGTGAATTGCTTGAATTGGTTTTCAAATCTTAAACCAACCTTACATTCCCTAGAACAGAACCAATTTAGTCATTATCTATTAACCTTTTTACATACTGCAAGATTTGGGTGATTAATCTGTTGTTTTGGATTTTTACATTTATATTCATAAATGAGATTGGCAGGTAAGTTTCCTTCTCATAAAATCCTCTTCAGGTTTTCATATCTCTGAAGGAGTTAGTTTTCCTTTTCATTTCAATCTTATATAAGTCTGTTCAAGGAAAAACATTTTGGTTTTGGTTCTATTGTACTTTATTTCCATTTCATTCATTTATGATCTAATTTTTAAAATTTCCTTCTACTTTATTTGGGCATAATTTTCTTTTCTTCTCATGGTTTGAGATGAAAGCTTAGCTCCTGATACATATTTAAATACATTCATTTATAAATTTCCCTCTAAGCACATATTTAATTGTATTTTACAATTTTATGTGTCATGTTTCTTACTATATAGTTTCTACTTAAAAATTTTTTTCTAATTCCAATAGACTTTTTTTCTTTCATCCAGTGATGACATAGAAATATACTTTTTAGGGGTACCTGTGTGGCTCAGTTGGTTGAGTGCCCAACTCTTGATTTTGACTCAGGTCATGATCCCAGGGTTGTGGGATTGAGCCCTGTGTCAAGCTCCATGCTGAGCATGGAGCCTGCTTGAGATTCTTTCTCTCTCCTTCTCCCTTTGCCCCTTTCCCCTGCTCATGATCTCTCTCTTTAAAAAAGAGAGCAAGGAAGAAAGAAAGAAGCTAAAAAAACACAAAACACCAAAAACAACTAAGCCCTAAAAAAAAAAAAATGTACTTTTTAAATGTCCTACCATATGTGGAGATATGGTCATGTGACCGCCAGTTGATCCACAAGTTGGACCTGGGCAATCAGAGACTCCTCACCCTGTCCCCTGTCCTTGGAATGCACACTTGAGCCTACTATTCCAACAGTGGAAGCTGTTGCAAGGACATAGCCTTGAGAAATTAAGGTGTTGCTGAGACAATCTGGACAGTATACATGGCTGAACCCAGATAAGGCCTCTACATAAACTTTTTTTTTTTTTAACGTTTTATCTATTTTTGAGAGACAGAGACAGACCACGAGTGGGGTAGGGGCAGAGACAGAGGGAGACACAGAATCAGAAGCAGGTTCCAGGCTCTGAGCTGTCAGCACAGGGCCCGATGCAGAGCCCAAACCCACGAGCAAGCCTCCACATAAACTTTAAGATTTGGCATATGGGTGCAGAAATCTACTCCTTTTGAACTGGTCTAAGACAGGTCTCATAAATAAATCTCCTTGCTTATTCAAACTGCCACTTACCAATCTGGAGTGGTCTGACTTTTTCTTCTGTCTCTCCCTGCCCTTTGTGTACTGTAGCCACCCCAGGAAGCTCCTACATTAAAAAAAAATTTTTTTTTTACATTTATTCATTTTTGAGAAACAGACAGAGCACAAGTGAGGGAGGGGCAGAGAGAGAGGGAGACACAGAATCCGAAGCAGGCTCCAGGCTCTGAGCCGGCAGCACAGAGCCCGCCGCGGGGCTCAAACCCATGGACGGTGAGATCATGACCTAAGCTGAAGTCAAACGCTCAACCGACTGAGCCACCCAGGAGCCCCCAGGAAGCTCCTAAATTTTTTAATCAGTACGTGGGGTTTCAAAACGTATCAGACGTTTTGTTTGTTATGGCTTTCTAGTTCAATTTCATTGTAAGCAGAAAGCATCCTCAGTATGATATCGATCCTTTGAAATTTATTGAGACTTCTTCCTTTGTGGCCCAGAATATGGTCAACTTTTGCAAATGTTCTTCTATGCATAAAAAGACAATGTAGTCAGAATTTTGGAGGACAGTATTCTGTGTATGCCCATTAGGTCAAATTTGCTAACTGTATAGTTCAAATATTACATAGCCTTAATAAATGTTAGATATCAATTCTTCTATACCCTTTACTTGTTAAAAATATTCCACTATGATTGTGCATTTTTCTGGTTATTCTTGTAATTCTACTGATTCCTACCTTTCATGTTTTGAGGCTGTATTATTAGAAGCTTCCAAATTTAGAATTATTATATTTTCTTGGTTTACAGCTTTTGCCTTGAAGTCAACTCTATCTGGCGATTAGATAGTGGTGATAGTTGCATATCTTGTGAGTATACTAAAAATAAATTATTAAGTTGTACACTTTAAAAGGTCTGAGCAAACCTACTGTCTCTGATATTGATATAGCTACATCTGCTTTCTTTTGGTTAGAATCTTCTTGTTCTATAGTTTTTCATCCTTTAAACTTTTCTGTATCCTTATGTCTTACCTGTGTCTCTTATAAATAGCATATAGTTGTTTTTAAACCCAATCTAAAAATCTTTGTATCGTAACTGGAGAATTTCTTCCTTTTATATTTGGAGTAATTATTGATATATTTCAGTCTAAACCTAACGCTTTTTTCGCCTTGTATTTGAGAGATGGTCGGGGGGCACAAGCGTGAGCTAGGGAGGGACAGAGGGAGGGGGAAAGGGAGAGAGGGAATCTTAAGCAGGTGCCACACCCAGTGCAGAGCTGGATGCCGGGCTTGATCTTGTGACCATGAGATCATGACTTGAGCCGAAATCACAAGTTGGCCACTCACCCACTGGAGCCATCCAGGCATCCCTAAATCTATCACTTTATGAAGTGTTTTCTATTTGTCTCACATGCAACTATATTCATTTTTCTCTCCTTCCTTGACCTATTTTTTTAATTGATTATATATTTTTAACTTTTCAATGTTTCCCCTCTGTTGGCTTGGAAATTATGCATTCTTTTACTATTTTTTTTTAGTAGTTATTTAGAGGGATTACCAAATCAATCCTTGATTTATTGAAGACTAATAGGAATTTACCTTTTTCCAGAAAAACGCAAGAACCTTGGAACACTTCAACTCCTTTTATGCCTTCTTGACTTCTATGTTGTTGTTGTCATGCATTTCAATTTCACTATATTTAAAACCTCCTGACAGGGGCACCTGGGTGTCTCAGATGGTTAAGTGTCCAACTTTAGCTCAGGTCATGATCTCATGGTTTGTGAGTTCGAGCCCCATGTTGGGTTCTGTGCTGATAGCTCAGAGCCTGGAACCTGCTTCAGATTCTATGTCTCCTCTCTCTGCCCTTCCCCCCCACATGCTCTGTCTCTCTCTCAAAAGTAAACATTACATTTTTTTTAAAGCCTCACAAGAAATTATTATTGGTATTGTTTTACAGTCAGTATCAATCTGAGTTTATCCACATATTTACCATTTTCATTGCCTTACATTCTTTTCTGCATTTTCAAGCTTCCATCTGGAATCATTTTCCTTTTGCCTGAACAACATTTTCAGTGTGGCTCACTTGGTAGCAGATTTTCTTTTTCTATTTGTCTGAAAATGTCTTTATTTCACCTTCATTCTTTCTGGATAAAACTTTTAGAATGCAGGGGCGCCTGGGTGGCTCAGTCGGTTGAGCGGCCGACTTCGGCTCAGGTCATGATCTCACGGTCTGTGAGTTCAAGCCCCGCGTCGGGCTCTGTGCTGACAGCTCGGAGCCTGGAGCCTGTTTCGGATTCTGTGTCTCCCTCTCTCTGACCCTCCCCCGTTCATGCTCTGTCTCTCTCTGTCTCAAAAATAAATAAACGTTAAAAAAAAAATTAAAAAAAAAAACTTTTAGAACGCAAAATTCCAAACAAGTGCAAAAATAGAGAGGCCGGTATAATGAACTTCTGTACCCATAATTAAACTTCAATAATTATCCACATGTACTCCATTTGTTTCACTCCACCTATCCCACCCAGTCTCAGATTATTTCGAAGCAAATATCTGATATCCTAATGTTTCATCTGTAAACTTTTCATCTGTAAATATTTACTATCTATCACTGAAGGATAATACTCTTTTTAAAAAACCAAATAATAATAAAAATTCCTTAATATCAATTATTCAGTCAGTGTTCAAATTCCTCCAATTGTTTCATGTTTTTATTTATAATTTTCTGAATCAGAATCTCACCTTTATTCTTGAAGGATATTTTCACTGGATATAGAATTGAATTTGTCAGTTATATTCCTTCAGTGCCTTTAAGATATAATTCCATTGTCTACTGGTTTCATTGTTTCTTATGAGAATAATTGTTTTATTTATTTTTCTTCTTTTTTAAGGTTATGTATCTTTTTTCCCTCTGGATGCTTTTAAGATTTTCTCTTTGTCACTGGTTTTGATTGGCTTTTCTGTGATGTGACTAGACATGGGTTTTCTTTTTATTTAACCTATTTGGGTTTCCAGGACTTCTTGCATACCTGGCTTGATGCCTCCTTCCTTTTTGGAAAGTTTTCAGCCATTAACCCTTCAAGTTTTGCTGTCTCTTCTTCTTTTTTATTTTTTATTTTTATTTTTAATGTTTACTTAGTTTTGAGAGAGACAGAGCATGAGCAGGGGAGAGGCAGAGAAAGCGGGAGACACAGAATCCGAAGCAGGCTCCAGGCTCTGAGCTGTCAGCACAGAGCCCTATGTGACATTCGAACTCACAAACAGAGAGATCACTACCTGAGCTGGAGTCGGATGCTTAACTGGCTGAGCCACTCAGGCACCCCTGTCTCTTCTTTCTTGAATTTGAATTACTCGTCGTTAGATCTTTTCATTACCCTCTTTATGAATTATTCCTCTCTTTTGTACTTTGAAAACTTTTATTTTCCTGTACTTTTTTCTAACTAATTTTTAAGGACTTATTTTCTGCTTCATGAGTTTTCTCTTTAGCTTGTCAAATGAATTGGTAAATCTATCCATGATTTCTTATTATTAGTTCTTTAGTTCTGAAATTTCCATTCAGTTCTTTTTTATTGTTCCCAGTCCTCCATTGAAATTCTCAATCTTCCCTTTGAACATGGTAATACGGTAAATATAGTTACTTTAAAGTCTGTGTCTTATAATTCCCATATTTGGATACCCCATGGAGTTGTTTCTATTGTCTCTTGTTTTTGTTGATTTTCATTTATGCTCTATTGCCTGTACATGGGCCATTTTATTTGCAAGACACAGTGCAAAAAATTGTTTATAGCAATAATTTGAGGCCTAAATTGTCTTCTTTCAGGAAGGATTACCGAAACTTGCTTCTGCCAGGCTCTTGGTTACTGACATTCTAGAATTAATATTTTCCAATTTTAAGGATTGAGATTATTTGAAACTGAGCCCTGTGAGGAGGGCCTATCTACTTCTAATTCAGCCTTATTTTTAAGGTTCAGCCTTTCAGTATATTAACCAAGGGAGGTTCATCAGGGCTCCCCATTCTGGCCACTCCTAAACTCTAATCCCTGCCCTGTGTTCAAAAAAGCCATTTGTCTCTTGGTCATCCACTTTGGCATTGACAAATATCCCTCAGGGGAAAAGTGGGCCCAACACTAATTTATTATCTTTTCTATGCCTTCTGGCAGATTTGTTTTATATTTTCTAGTTCTCCTCAGTAGGGGGGTGGATGGGCCAAATTACAAGAAGTAAAAGCTACTTAACCTTCTGAACTTTAATTCTCAAGACGAGGACCTAGATGTGCTTGTTGGATTTAGCAACATGGGAGTCACCAGTGACCTTGACATAAGCACACTTTGTGGAATGGTAGAAATCAAAGTCAGATTGGAATAAGTTAAGAGTGAATGGGGTGAGGAGGTAGAAACAGCATTTGAGGACAATCTTTCTAGAAATGTGGCTATGCAGGAAAGAAGAAAAATGAGGTAGGAGGTGAAGAGGAATGATGGTCAAACAAGCATTTTAAGAGTAAGAGATACTAGAGCATGTTTGTAAGCTGCTGGGAATGTATGATGATATATATATTTGCTATCCTCATGATAGGTATATTTTATACCCATATGGCAGTGAAATTAACAAGGTGGTTTTCTATGTCTGCCTCATAGTGGTGTTTTAATTAGCATCAGTCAAAGCCCATGAGCGCTGCCAGTCCCATGGTCCAGCTCTAGCTAGTCTTTCTTATCACATCTCTTGGTCACTTTCATTTCTTCTTTTACTCATTCCAGTACCATGCTTGGCCCTAGATTAAGCCTCCATTCACTTTTACCTGATCTGATTCTCCTGAGGTCCCTACCATTAGGGTCACCACTTCCCAACCCCTCCTACAGGCCTTTCATATATATTATGTGCCAAGTATTAATGTAGGTGTTGAGAGCTCTAAAGTGCAAATGTAAACACGCCAGTGTCTCACTTAGTAATAATATTCCTCGGCTCCCCATTTTCCTCTGGGTGAAGCCTTAATTCCTATCTGTCTTCCCAGCCTCACCCCTCTTCACCTTTGATCCTTTTCCTCAGTAGGCCACTGTGTGGGATCAAGCTGGCCTGACTGAGAAAGAGATGCTTGGGTTGGAGAAGGCAGAGGCGGTGGATGTCAGAGCTTGTCTGCCCAGCCTGAGCCAATTGTCCCAGGGCTACCCTGTGGCTGGGGAGGCTCTGTTTCCATTGGCTGAGAGTCTCTGGGGGCAGCATTTGAGCCAGGACTCCAGTTCCAGGGAGACAAAGGTAGGGGCAGACATCCTGGTTGGTGAGCCAGGGCTGAGCTGTGCCAGGGCCTTTGTTTCTAACTCGGGTGAGGCTTCAGGTTTCTTTTTTCTAAGAAAGGGGGCTGTGCCACGTGGGTACTACAGGGGCCAAATTCAACAGGAAAAACAATACCCGGGGGAAAAGCCTACTCCCTTAAGTCACAGTGCCATGGTGTGCATATGTGTCAAAGTTTCCGTGTTTGTCACATGATTATATGTGCCTCTGCATATGCATTTCACATCTGTGTGTGTGTGTGTGTGTGTGTGTGTGTGCGCGCGCGCCTGTCAGTGTGGTATGCTGAGAGGCGTGAGGGGAAGGTCTGTTTTGTGTCCTGTATCCGTGAATTAGTGTGTGCCTGCCTGTGCTGTGTGCCCGTGCATATCTGCATGTATATTTGTATCATGTTTCTGGGTGTATCTGATATATATTTGTATGTGTTCTAAGTCTATATGTTTATATATATTTAGCCCCCACATTCCATGACTTCTTCCCTTTGAACTTTTCTTCTTGACTCTACTTTAGCCACTCCCTCTTGTAGTCCTATCCTGAATCCTGTCATCAGTGAGAAGGGCTCCACCTCAGAAGTCTCAAGATCCAATGTTCCAGGTTCTGACATGCCCTGTCTTCAGTTCTTCCATGCTCTGAGCCTCACCGCATGTGTCTTCCACATTATTGGGGCTACCAGCCTTTCACGGCTCTCTTTCCCCTTCAGCCTTGGCCTCCAGGTGTGTCGCTTCCACTACTCTCTCCTCAGTGCCTCAGGTTAGTGTCCTAATCTCCCACTTTTACCCCACCCAGCTAATCCTCAGGACTGTAGTTGAGTCTTACTGGAGAAAAATCATATACAGTTGGGTGGATGAGTTTACCTAAATAAAGTTTACCACATGTAACCACAGCTGGGGATTCCTCTACCTGATACAAATGGCCTTTCTTCTCCTATTTACAAGCGATTCCTTTGTTCAGTTGAAATCTTTGCCCCACTGCAAGTGCTTCAGTTGATCTCCTCACAGAAAAAAAAAAAAAAAACCCACAAAAAACCCTGAGGTTAAGCTTCCCCCCTTTCCAGCTCCCCCCCACAACTTGTCTGCAGCTGCACCCATTCTCATCTTCTTTTTCTGTACCTTGGGTATCCTTCCTCACATCCAAGTCTAGATCCACCCAAAAGAATCTGTCTCAGTTAGAGATATCTCACGTAGAGAATAAAGAATCCATCTCTATTCTCTTTTGTCAGTACTCTTTAATCAAGTGTGACAGAATCCCAAATCAACTAGCCTAAGGAGGCAAAAAAGGATCCTTTTCCAGCTCACACAACTAGAATGCCCCACATTGTACTATTTTTAGGAACACCTAGATCCAGGAGCTCATGTCATAACACCTGGATAGTGCCATGATTCTGTGCCTCAGTTCCCTCATCTGTAAAATGGGATATTAATAGTCCTTACCACAGAGAGTTTGGTGAGGAAAAAAAGCCATCAGAAACCCAGAGACCACTCTTTGTGGCTCTCATCTTTTTCTCTATGCAGCTGGTTTCATTTTTTTCTCTGCAGCCTGACTTTCTTTGCTTCCCACTCATGTAGAGAAAGTGGCCACCTGCAACTCCTCAGCATATCAGCCAGTTGGAACTGGAATATTTTGATCAACCCTTAATACTTGGGAGAGAAAATCCTATCAGCTTAGCTTGGGTCGGTGTCCACCAGGGGGGCCACTTAGGTACGGTGGGAAGAGAAATACCTTGTGAAATGTGACTGCAGCAGGCCCGCTGCTGAGGGTCGCTGGAGCACCTCAGAAAGAAAGGAGAATTGTGAGTTGGCCAGACGACCCAAAAGGTGTCCATTGCATTTGGAGAATGGTGGGGAATCCTGATCTACTTTATGAGCAGGAATAATATGGGGGATGGAGCTAGAACCTTCCCCTTGATGTAAAGAAAGGCCAAGTATTCCAGGTGTATAATGTCCAGGAGTCCCTGGAGGTTGAAGGAAAGTAGCCTGGGTGAGATCAGCGATGTTACTTAGGAAAAAGGACAACAGTGGGAAGTCCCTGTGGGGAAGTACATGAAGCTGCTGGGGCTCATCCTGGCTTGGCCCTGTCGATTCTATTTGCACAGATACTAGATCAAAGACACGCTAAAGAAAGCCTCTGGAAACCACAAGTGCTAACAAGTCTTTGGTGTAGGGAACTGGGCTCTCCAACCCTGGCCTCCCATCCAAGCCCCCGGGCTTGTGGGAAGAACCCTTTCTGTGTAAATAGAGGAGGTGCTGGCCACACACTCTCTTGTGGCATTGGGTCACAGAAGCTGACTTGGCCAGCAGTGACACAGACAGGGATTCCAAGCATCAAGACAAAGTGGAAGGGGCCCCTGGGTGACTCATCCGGTTAAGCAGCCGGACTCTTGGTTTTGGTTCCGGTCATGATCTCGCGGTTCATGGGTTCAGGGCTTGCCTGGGGCCTGCCTTGGTCCTGCGTGGGGCCCCACACTGGGCTCTGTGCTGTCAGTGCTGAGCATGCCTGGGATTTTCTCTCTCTCCCTCTCTCTGTGCCTCTTGCACGCATGCAAGCTCTCTCTCTAAATAAATAAACTTTAGGGGCGACTGGGTGGCTCAGTTGGTTGGGCGTCCGACTTAGGCTCAGGTCATAATCTCACGGTTCAGGAGTTTGGGAGTTCGAGCCCCGCGTGCAGTTCCGTGCTGACAGCTCAGAGCCTCGGATTCTGTGTTTCCCAAGCTCTCTGCCCCTCCCCCGCTGGTGTGTGCTCTCTCTCTCTCTCTCTCTCTCTCTCTCTCTCAAAAATAAATAAACATTAAAATAAATAAACTAAAATTTGTTTTAAAAAGACAAAGTGGAATATTATGGGCAACCAGCTATCCACCACCTGGTGGCACATGAGTGGGAACAAACCGATCTGTGACAGCAGCATCTCATGAAAGAGGGAAAGAATCCCTCCCTCCAAAACAAACCAGTTTTTTAAATTAATTAATTAAAATTTTAAGGGTATATTTTTTAATTTTTAACTTTTTTGTACTTGAGAAAGGGGGAGGGTAAGTGGGCTGACAGAGAAAGAGAGGGGCTCTACACCCAGTGTGGAGCCCCGTTGGGGGCTCAATGTGGGACTCAATCCCACGACCCTAGGATCACAACCTGTGCTGAAATCAAGAGCTGGAGGCTCAACCGACTGAGCCGCCCAGATGCCCCCAACAAGTTTTAGACCTCATTTTGACCTTCAGCATTACTTTTCTTACTGTATTAAGAAACACAAAGAAGGGCTTTTACTTCATAGTATATAATAATAACTGCAAACTCTTATTCAGTGTTTAGTATATGCCAGGCAATCCTCTCTGCTTTATAAATATTAACTTATTTAGTTCTTGTAACCTTTTTTTTTTTAATGTTTATTTATTTTTGAGACAGAGAGAGACAGAGCATGAGTGTGGGAGGGGCAGAGAGAGAGGGAGACACAGAATCTGAAGCAGGCTCCAGGCTCTGAGCTGTCAGCATAGAGCCACATGCGGGGCTCAAACTCAAGAACCATGAGATCATGACATGAGCTGAAGTCAGACACTTAACTGACTGAGCCACCCAGGTGCCCCTAATTCTCATAACCTTTGAGGTAGGGACTATCTTTATCCTTATTTTACAGATGAAGAGACAAGGCATAGAGAAGTTAAGCAACTTGCCTAAAGTCACATAGCTGGTAAGTGGCAGAGCTGGGATTCCAGCCCAAGCAGTCTGGGCTCTTAACCACTCTCAGCACCGCTGCTCTCATTCTAATGGTGTGTATTGCTTAGGCTCTGCAAGCAAGAAGCTTCCCACAAGCTACCTCAAGCAAAGGTGGAGTTATTCAGGGATAGAAGTTGGCTAAAAGAAAGAGATGGAAGTTTAGCATCCAAATACAGGCACTATGGTGCAGGCCTTTTAGAATCTGGAAATGGAGGTTCTCTAGGGCTGAGGTCACCTCAGCATCCTCAGCAGCAAGGTGGGGTTCAAGGCTCACTGCTCCAGAGTTCCTTCATTAACACTGCTCAACATATTTCAGGTGTGTGCTCCAGGCTCACCTTATATACTCACTGGTGTTCCTTCCCTCAGCTAAATATCTTTTTTCTCTCTCAGCTAAAGCTGCCTCACACTTCTTTCTTCCTCATCTCATGGCTCCCCCTCCCTTAGAACCTTTCAACAGATCTCTCTATATTTTCAAGGTCATAATGCTGAGACACAGAGAAAAACTGCCTGGCTCAACTCATCTTTTTTGAGCCAGTTTAAGTCATAGGATGCCAGTCAGGCTACGGTAAATCTGTTCTTGGGTATGGTATCTACTTCTAGTCCTATCATTTCAGAAGGAGGTGGAGATTGGAGTCATGTCCTATAAAATCTGGTTGCCTATGTTTGCCCTTTTAGGTGGTGCTGTGGGTGAGGCTGTTTCCTTAGAATGTGCCTCCATGATAGGCATGCGTAGCTCGGGTCCTGTCCAAGCATCATGTCATCAGGCTAGAACTACTCTCTTTGCCCCAAGTCAGTCCCATTTCCTTGCCTGCCTAGGAAGGCACCTTTCCCCTCATGCTTCTCTCTAGTCCTATAATCCTGGACTTGGCTGGCCCACTGAGGACAGCATCTGCAGCCACTGATTTGGACGTTGGTCAGAGAAGGGAGGGAAGGGGCAGAAATCAGCATGAGTTCTTACAAGCTGGGACTCACTCACTGTGAGATCTGGGTAGATCCCTTCAGTTCCTCCTCTCCACTTCCTTGTCTGTGTGATGGGACTCTTCAGTGCCTCTTACCAGCCTCACAGACGAGACCCTGCGGATATGGTTGGCTGTCATACCAGTAGCTCCACACAACAGTCATTCCACTAGCTCCATCTCTTCTTTCTTGCTGGATGATATGTGATTGTATTTAGATACTCAGGAAATGCTCAGTTTGACAATAGACATATGTTGCCACCTTGGCCAATGTATCAGCTGAAGGGGGAAGGGTTTCTGGAAAAGATTTTTGTCCCTGATAAAAATGAATCCACGTGGAAAAACTGCCCTTTTATTTTTTATTTGAGAGAGAGAGAGAATGCAGAGCAGGGGAGGGGGACAGGGGGAGAGAGAGAATCTTAAGCAGGATCCATGCTCAAGGCAGAGCCCAATGCAAGGTTCGATCCCATTACCCTAGGATCATGACTTGAGCTGAAATCAAGAGCTAGAGGCTCAACCAACTGAGCCACCCAGGCGCCCCTGAGGAACTGCCCTTTTCACTCTAGGGCCAGGGCCACATTGCAATCTCTGAAGGGAACAGGCTTGCTTTTTGGGAGTTACAGGAAAGAACATTTTACTCCAAGTTGGAACAGGTGGATTCAGTACCTTCAATCAAGTAGGTATACAAGAAGAAGAAGAAGAAGAAGAAGAAGAAGAAGAAGAAGAAGAAGAAGGTTCTTCATTATGGATGATGTGGAGATTGCTGCTCTGGAGGAGGTAGGAATTAAAAAGGTGAAGAAGGTTGAGTTAGAAGACTTGTAAGTCATGTCCTGCCTCACACAGGTAGAATTGTATGATAATTTTTCTCTAGACTTTGCCTTATTACCATGTCAGATCAAATTGATCTAGTTTAATAGGAACAACAAATCTTTCACCCCATTTTGGCACTCAAATATTGACCTTGCTTTTTACTTCATTTGCCCATTGGAATGAGGATCTCTCTCCCCTATACCTCGCCTCCTTAAAAACAAGTTGAACATCTGGAGATCAGTTCAATGGCAGCTTTTCTGTGGTCAGCCTGCCCTCTGCTGGATTAAGGGGATTGACTTTGGAGACAAGGACTTTTGGGAAGAGCTAGCTTTCTGGAAAGAGGACATGATCAGTAGACTGGATTTCCCTTGGGGGTACCCTAGGCCATATGTTCACCAGAAATCAGGTCTAGGAGGCTGTAACCTAGTCCTTGAGGGGAATATGGGAAGCTTTCTGTTGAATACAACTGCCCAACTGCCTGGTTTAGAGGTTAGAAGTTGTCCGTGTTGTGTGCCTGTTTGAGTTTATCGACATACAAATAAAGAGATATGAGAGATCTCATTTATCTAGTGTTAAAAACAAAATTTCCTGGACAAATTGATCTTTAGTAACTGTTAAAGTTTATAATTTTGCTAATAAGAGATCAGCAAGATGACAAAATCTTATGCTTTGGGGGTGAAAAGAATATGGAAATTGATGGGTTATACACTTGGGTTATAGGAGACTTATGTAAACAGCTAGTTTGGGAGGAAAAACCTTCCTAGCTGGTACAGATTACAGTTTTATGATACAGTAATGAAAATGCGAATTTCAAATCTGTTATTATAGAGGAGACATGGATGAAGAGCATGTGTGATGCGAGGGATGTTGACTGTTAATCAGAGATTAAAAATCCAACACACTTCTTAGTGTAAAGGATGTAAAAGGTGTAAAGGATGAGGCTGCTAACTGTAATAAAATTTCATTTCTTAAGAAACTTGTCTGGTGACCTGATGTTGTGGGTGCATAAACCACACACAGCCACAAATAAGTTCTGACTTGAAACAGGCCTCTTGGCGCCAGGGATTTAAGCAGTAAGTGGTACAGAAAGAATACAGTTTATGTGCACCCTCTCACCCCTTGCTGCCCCACACGTCTCTTTTTCCTTTGGTTTTGAAGCAATTTTTATTTCTCTGAAATTAGAATTATCAGAGATTGAATTTTTCCATATAAGTCAATTTTTCAGATAACTGATATTTACACTTTTAACTACTGTAACTTTTCTTCTTGAAATTCAAAAAAAATTTTTTTCATGCTTATGAAAAATTTTAATGATGCAGAAGAATGACGAGAATAAAATATTAGTCCAAATCCTATCACCTATATGATGGATGATGTTAACTATCACTTCAAAGAGCCTTTACATATATATATATATATATATATATATATATATATATATAATAGGAGATTAGACAGATACATAGATAGGTAGGACAGGTTCACAACACTTTTTCTGAAAATACTGAGGCTAGACATATTTTGGAATTTAGAATTTTTTATATTTTGGAAAGATAATATGGTTTATATGCTGTATATCTTATAATGTCTCTCAGCAGGATCTAGGCAGTACTCCATAATTAAATGTTAACATTTCTGCATATGAATATTCACACTAAGAGACGTTTAAAAAACTGCAAGTAGCCTTATTTAAATTCAGGACACATTGTGCTGCCAAGTGACTTATAAAACACCTTTAATTTTCACAACTTTTTAGATTTCAGAATTTTAGGAAGGAATTGTGGACCTGTGTTGTCATAAAAATGGGATCATTATAATACATGCTATTTTTCTAGAGGAAAAAGAACTAACTTAATTGTACCTGTAATTGACTGAATAAAAAGAAACAGAAGTGAAACCCAAGGAATTGCCTCACTTTACATAAATGTTTCTTTTTCAAAATAAGTATTATTTTCTAGAATATCTTTCTAAGTTTAAAAAAGGAGTAAGAAAAATAATAAGAGATCGGAGTCATGTTGGAATTATTTGTGATGGAGATCTTCCCTACATCTTCTTAAGTACTATTAGGCTCAAGGCCCTCCAAATATTTGGTAACATTCCCTTTGGTATCCTGAAATTCATAGATAATATCATCTACTCATATAGATAATGAAAAAATATAATGCCTCATACACAGGAAAATTTTGTTATAAAATATAGTGGTACATATTTCAATATTTAAATCGTTGGCAATTACTACTAAAGACATAATGAAGCAATGAGATGTTTGCATGTGTATTTAATGAACAAGTTTGGATTTAATAGGAGTCACAAGAAGAGAAGCCATACCATTTAAAATGAAAGCAGAGGTGTGGTGGACACTAGATTAAAATGTGTGGTTAAGTAATTATAGAGAAGACTTATTTGTATAATTGAAATAGGGAAGTAACCTTAGTTGAATTAAAAACGATATGGCAAGTGTTAGGTGAAGAAAATGAGTATTCTATTGTTGAAAATGAGCTGGCTCTTTTCAAGGAAGATTCTGTAATAATCTATGTTGTGTCATGGGATGGAATAGTGAAAGAATCTCAGAAATCATACACACCTCTCTAGCTATCTCACCCCATGTTGGGGCAAATATTTAGATTGTAAGACGTTTGAGATCTTGAAGACCAGGTCCTTGAAGAGTTGATGGGAAACAGAGAAAGATTTGGGGCGGGGAGGCAGTATTTAAGAGGCTAGAGAGAAACTGCGTGCAGACCTTTGGGGAAGGTATAAGACTGAAAGTCAACAGGAAATCTCCAAATAAATCACTTCAATGTGTAATTTTCACAACACAGACTTATCATTTTCCTGCAAATATTTTTTTAATTTACATAAATGGCAACAAAATATTTAAAAAACCAGCCTTTATGAATTTCTTTGATATCCATACATTTCATTTGCCTCTATTAATTTAATAATGTATATCGTCTGAAGTCTGTAAAAAGGAGTCTCAAATCTCCTTAAACATTTGCATTTGGTTTCATTGTTTTTCCAGTAACCTACCACTGCAGTGAAACTCTTTTCAACTAAATACTTAGTTGGAAATACTGTAAATAGCTCTTCCCAAGAAGTGGGTATACAAATCCCAACCGTCTCCCAAACTTTCCATAATTAGACTGATTAAACTGTTTTAGCTTCAAAGTCTTATTATTCTTTTAAATCTATCTTTGTTTATTTCTTCTCAATTAACTCTTCCTGCAAATGTTGGCTAGTTTCGATTGTATTCTAAAACACCTCCCAGTCGGGTATTGCAAATTCTATTTTGAAACCTAGTCAACTAATTTCCCTCAAAAGAAAGAAAACTTCCAAACCGGGGCTTCTAAGTAGCTTCCCCCCAGGGAGGAGAGGGGATAAATCTTTTCTTAGCAAGCGCGCAGACACGCACGCCTAACATTCGCTTGAAGCTCCGCCCCTCACGCACTCCACGCCCCTCTGTCGCGCATGCCGTCCCCGGAGCGGACGTCGGACGTCGAGCGGAAGTGGTGTAAGGCGGCCGCCGGAGGTGTCGTTGGTGTGTTGCGCGACTGGGCCTAAGAGTGGAGTGGCCTGTGCGCCCGTGAAGATAACGCTATGTCGATCGAAATCGAGTCCTCGGAGTGAGTCCTGCGGTGGCGGAAGTTGGCGAAGTGGCGGGGGCCGGGAGGTGAAGGGTGTGGGGTGTAAGATGCTCAGGGAGAGGCTTCTGAGAGCCTAGGGAGTGGAGGGACATTTCCTGGCCCACAAAGATGCTTCTTGGATCTGGCTACCTCGGAGGCGGGCCCACAAGAAAGTGGCGGATGAGAAGCCTAAAGCCCCATGGGATACTGCACGGGGCTAGGAGGAAGGATAGGCCTTGAAGATCTGAGTTCTAGCCTTCGCCGACTCTTGGCGCGCGCTGTGACTGATCAAATTGCCCATCCGTTCTGGACTTCAGTCTAATTACCTGCACAAGGGAGCTTGGATTCTAAGCCTTCCTTCTCTCCCGCACCTCCTTAAACAGTATGATTCGTTTCCTCTGTGCTTACATGTCCCCTCAGCTTTGCTCCGCCCAGCACTTACCCAGTATTGTCACTGTTTCTCTAGCCACCCTACTAACCTGTGTAGGCGCCTAGGAGCTCCTTTCCCTTTTAGTCCCACAGCGTAGCACACCGTAGAGGCTCAATTACTGCCTTTGGAATGAATGAGCTATTAACTGTTTTATCAGACGCTATCTGGCGCTGAGTTTTGGTTAGTCGGTGAGTTCTCTGTAGCGACCAAGAGAGAGAATCTGAAGATTGGGGCAGAAGAATGATCGACTTGGAGGGGAAGGGGGCTAATGAGTGACTGAAGAAGGTCTTCAGTGAACTTCTTCAGGACTCCACCTTCTACTTTGCCCTTGCCGACACTTAACTAATTAAACCAGCAGACATAACATTTGTGTCCTTAGCCTAAGAAAGGGAGAGGGCTTGTTCTGAAGATCTGCCACGGGAGGAAGGGAGGTTTATTCATTCAACAAATACTGAAGTCTACTATGTACTATTCTAGACCCTGGGAATACAGTACTGAACAAAACACAAACATCCTTGCCTTTAAAGAATGTACATAGTGATAGGGAAGGCAGACAATAGACAAAAACAATAAGTAAAATATGAGACATAACAGATAGTAATAAGTGTTGTGGAGAAGAATAAAGCAAAGAATAGTGATAGTGCTGGTAACTAAGACAACTACTAAGTCAGGGCAGGAGTTGGAAAGGGTTCCCTGCTTTGGGGTCTAAATAAATAGTATACACTGACCATTCTCCCATCCTTGGGTTGCCGGGTGTTTTATTGTTGTTATTTTTTTAATTAAAAAATTGTTTTAATGTTTATTTTTGAGGAAGAGCGTGAGTGGGGCAGGGGCAGAGAGGGAGGGAAACAGAATCCGAATCAGGATCCAGGCTCTGAGTTTTCAGCACAGAGCTGGATGTGGGGCTCTAACCTGTGAACCGCAAGATGGTGACCTGAGCCGGTCAGACCCTTAACCGCTTGAGCCACCCAGGTGCCCCCCCCTTTTAATTAAGATTTTAGTTTTAGGTAACCTCTACACCCAGTGTGTGGTTAGAACCCACAACCCCGAGATCAAGAGTCGTACACTCTACTGACTGAGCCAGCCAGATGCCCCTACCATGTTTTTATTATCAATAATAGCTACTATTCAGTATTTTCTGTGCTAGTTGCACTGTAAACAGTATAGTCAACCCTTTCACTAGCCCTACAGGGTAGGTATATTTATTAACAGATGAGGAAACAGGCACAGAGATGTTAACTGACTTGCTCAAGGTCACAGTAACTGACAGAACTCTGATTCAAATCCCAGCTTATTGCCAAAGGTTTTAGGTCTTTATGTATTACAGTTGGCCCTTAAATAACATGGGTTTCAACTGCACAGGTCTACTTATCTGAGGATTTTTTATAGTACGGTACTGTAAGTGTATTTTCTCTTCCTTAGGATTTTCTTTGTAACATTTTCAATCAATAAGGCTGGTCAACAGCAGGCTATTAACAGTTAAGTTTTGGGGGAATTGAAAGTTAAACACAGATTTTTGACCGTACAGGGGTCAGTGCCCCTAACCCCTATGTTGTCCAAGAGTCAATTGTACATTGTGTCTGAAGAAAGTAAATTTGATTTGAGGTATGTCACACAGTAAATCTTCACAGGGAGCATGTCTTATTTGGGAGTGCAAATGGCAGTGTGCTAAGGAGGATAGTAGGTACTAGAATAGCAGCAATCTAATAAACCTCAGTATCTCTTAAGGGGTCATGAGAGAAAAGACTACTGCAAGTAGCAGTAATCAGTTTCCTTCTGGAGGAATTTTTAAGAAGAGAGCGTTTGCTTTCCTGTCAGGGATATGTGCTCAAGAGCCACACTGTCAGATTGAACCTTCATTTTTCCATTTATCTCTTTACTTGGTCAAATCCTCATCTATAAAATGGATATAATGGTAATACCTACCTCATAGGCCTGTTTTGAGGAGTAAATGAATCAATGTCTAAAATGCTCGGGACAAAATACATAATAAACATTGGTCATTGTTTTATGTTTATTATTTCTACCTGATAGGGGGAATTGACTAAATTCCAGTCTGAAATCCCTTCCAACTGGGACAGTCTGACCTACTGTATTCTCACTGTCCAGTAGAAATACAGTGTGAGGCACATGTGCTTTTAAAGAAAGAAGGGAAACAGTGTATCACAGCATTGTACAGTGAAGTTTTATAGTCTGTATGAACAGATCTTTCACCAGATTCCTTATTATTAAGTCCAAGAGCAAGAAGTTTTAACTATAAATAACTATATTTAACTATAAATAACTTCTAAGTTTTCTGTCACATGTTGAAAGTGATTGCTTATTCTCTCAATATTTGGAAATTGCCTGGCTCCTCTTTTACTTGTGAAAGTGAATCCACAATGTTTTTGTGGTTTTTTTTTTTTTTTGTTTTTTTTTTGTTTTTTTTTTTACATGTCTTAAAAATTTGGTAATAAAGGTGGTGGGTAGGTTTTACTTTGTTTTGCTTTTACATACAGTATATAGTTCTTCTCATTTGTGTTCAAATCCCTAGTGAGAAAATCTCCAATTCATATTTTTTGGTTGTCATTAAAAAAAAGTAGACCAAATCATCCTACAAGCATTTAGAGTATGTTGTGTCAATGACTGGACTGGGTTTAAATAGTTCACAAAAGTGTACAATATAATCATACAAATTAATAAGAAACTTGGCATAATAAAAAGATCTTGGGTCTTGGAAGGAAGTGTCACCTTGGTACCTTTCTAGCTGACTGTGAGACCCTGGACAAATTATTTCCCCTTTCCAAAACCTAGTTCTTGGATTTCTGGGGTGAAGGTGGGACTGGGTGATCCTCAAGGTCTCTTGTAACTTAGATTCTGTGATTTGGGGAAAGTTATATTTACATGATAAACAAGTGGGAAGTAACTAGTGAAAGGAGGATGGTTGAATAGAAGAGATAAGCTGGGGTGGTCTTTACTGTGTGGCCTCTTTGGTGAGTGAGGATTCCTGAGCTAGGTGACTTGCTTTCTTTTTCCAGTGTGATCCGTCTTATCATGCAGTACCTGAAGGAGAACAGTTTACATCGGGCGTTAGCCACGTTACAGGAAGAGACTACGGTGTCTCTGAATACCGTGGACAGCATTGAGAGTTTTGTGGCTGACATTAATAGTGGCCATTGGGATACTGTTTTACAGGCCATACAATCTCTGAAATTGCCAGACAAAACCCTCATTGACCTCTATGAACAGGTAAGAGGGGAGGTGATGCCAATCCCCTTGAATTGGTTTTTTGTGGGCCCCCTCACTGGGAAGCATTATGAAGCACTGTGGGACTGTAACAGCCCTTAAAACTTACACTGTCAAGGCTTGAGTGCTACTTTGTATTTTTTTCCTCTTTTTTTTAAAAGCCAAGATTATACTAAATTAAAATTTTTTTTTTATGTTTATTTATTTATTTTGAGAGAGAGACAGACTGTGCATGTATGTGTGTGCATGTGCGAGTGGGGTAGGAGCAGAGGGAGAGAGAGAATCCCAAGCAGGCTCCATGCTGTCAATGCAAAGCTGGATGCAGGGCTTAATCTCAGGAACTACGAGATCATGACCTGAGCTGAGATCAAGAGTCATGCTTAACCAACTGAACCACCCAGGTGTTCCTAAATTTATTTTTTAAGTGATCATTAAGTGAACTGTTTTGACACCAACTAGTGTATATTACAATTTAGTTCTGGCACTAACCACCCAGAGTTAGCATACACCCTGCAAGTTAAAGGCTCAGTCCTCTGCAAGATTGCCCTTACTTTAGACACAAGCTGTACTTTTTTGGGGTCTCAGGCCACCCACACTCTTGACCAGCTGGCTGCATATCTGGGGGGTCCCTGTGACCCCTTCAGAATTAATAATTCACTAGAATGAGTCCCAGAACTCAGGGAAGTGCTACATTTAGGATTATAGTTTCATTATCAAGGATACAGATCAGGACCAGCCAAATGAAGACACATAAAAGAGATCTAGAAGGGTCCTGAATGCTCTCTATGCCTTCTAATGCTCTCTCCCTGTGGAATCAGAGTGTTTCTCTCACCTGGTTTATTAATGTATTCACCAACCAGGAAGCTCTTTTGGGGTTTTTATTGAAATTTCTTTCAACCTTTAGCTCCCCAGCATTCCTTGGAGGTTGGGCTGGCTCAAAGCCTCAATCTTCTGATCACCAGGTTGGTCTTTCGGGCAACCAGCCCTTTCCATGAGCTGTCATCTTAGCACAAACTCAGGTGTGATGCAAGGAGCTCATTAATAATGAAGATATTCCTATCACTGGGGAAATTCCCAGGTTTTTAGAAGCTCCGTGCCAGAAAATCAGGACAAAGATCATACAAATTAGTTATTATACATTTGTATGATAACAGAATGAGCTTTCTGGAAATAAGAATATAATGTTGTTTGAAATAAAAATAGGATAGTTGGTTTGTGTTTATTTATAGTCCACATGAGTTCAGTAATTCCTCAAAGAAAATTTAGCTAACTAGAGAAAGGTTTCTCTGGAGCCCATGGATATATTCTTATCTTTAACTTTCTTCAGCTTCTATATTCGGAACAAGAAGCCTGAGAGGAGTGGAAATGGGTGGATAAAAATGAAGGATGGAAGTTGAAAGATTGAAGTTACTATTTATGTATGTATGTATGTATGTATGTATGTATGTATGTTAAATTTTTCTGTAGAGATCGAGTGGAAGTGGGGGAGGGACAGAGAGAGAGGGAGACAGAATCTGAAGCAGGCTCTAGGCTCTGAGCTGTCAGCACAGCTGACACAGGACTTGAAGTCATGAACTGTAAGTCAGAGGCTTAACAGAGCAATCCAGGTGCCCTGAAGTTACTACTTATAATTGCTTCAGTTGTCCATCTGAAAATGCTAGTGAAAGAGGAAGGAACATTTCCTAATACTGGAAATCATGTTAGGAGGCCATTTCTGAACCAGAAATTGTACTGAAAAAGAAACAGTACTAAGAGAATGCGATAAAACAGACATTTTCTTTTAATTTTGTTCAGGTTGTTCTGGAATTGATAGAGTTGCGTGAATTGGGGGCTGCAAGGTCACTCCTGAGACAGACTGATCCCATGATCATGTTAAAACAAACACAGCCAGAGCGGTATATTCATTTGGAGAACCTCTTGGCCAGGTCTTATTTTGATCCTCGTGAGGTATGACTAGAAATTCTTTTTAACATTAGAAACAATGTAATGTTTTTTATCATTTTATTGGATGCTGTTTGTGATTTTGATTCAGTTTTTGAAAATGATACTTTTCTGTTTATATATGTTGGTTGAAATTTACATGTATTAAAGAGAATAATCTTGTTCAGTTTTCTGAGTATTTGAAGGTCTTCCCTCCCCTACACACCCCATTTTAGACGGTTTTATGTCGATAAGTAAAGAAGCAGAAGATTTATTCCTACATAATTTCCACATTAGCCCAAGTACTTATTTGACTCTGAAGTGCTGCCTGACTGCTAGTATATTCGCTCTGTTTGTGTCCCTTAGCCCAACAAGGGCAATTTTCTCTCAACTCTTTTAGTTCTTAGAAAGCTCGTGCTTTTGTCTTAGCCAGTTATGCTTACTTGTAGAGCATGGTGACTCATATTCTTTTCTTTTTCCCAAACTTTATTATATGTATAGTTTCATTGTTTCTCACTCAGCCTTATACTAGTCTAGGAGGGAAAAATAATTTAATAGGTACTGGATAATGGAGTTAGGGTAAACACACAGAAACCATGAGGATAAAGGAAAGAAATTTAGATTACCATCACAGGATTCAGCTTAGAGGTGGTGAAGGACTTCTGGGCTGGGAGTCGTAAATTACCAAAGAATTAGTAAAAGAATCCTCAGCTCTGCAGATTTTCCAAAAAAGTGGAAAAACAATGCTGGGTTTGATGTGGTTTACTTGGACTCTTCTTGGAAATAATGGTGTGGATTGGCTGACCTCAATTCTTTCCCAGCTCATACTTTTGAAATGCAAGTGGAGAGAACTGGGAAGTCATCTTAACTAATTAATATAATTAATCCCTTCTTAAACCAGGTTGTTCTTATCTTTTTTTTTGTGTGTGTGTGTGTGTTTCTGCTTGGTTATTACTGTTTTTAAATAAGCACACTCATATTCTGTGGCTGCTTCTTAGAAATAATACTACTCCCTCTCCTTTTTCAGGCATACCCAGATGGAAGTAGCAAAGAGAAGAGAAGAGCAGCAATTGCCCAGGCCTTAGCTGGGGAGGTCAGCGTGGTGCCTCCATCTCGTCTCATGGCATTGCTGGGACAGGTAATTCAGAGTCTGTGGAACTGAAATTACCCTGAAATCCTGGTACTGTTTCTTCATATAAAGTGTATGTGCAAGCTAAAGAAGTCGGACATCCTAAGAACTGGGGACTAGCGGTAGAGCTGCTTGTACCAACAGCTATGCCATCATGCCAGCCTCCTCTTTTCTGGGAGAAGCAGTAGAGATTACTTTGGAGCATAAACTCTAACGTTAGTTAGAATTAGGGTGACCGTAGAATTTATCATTCCATTTGGGATAGTCAGTGATCATTGTGCCAGGACACTGTCAAAGGCAAATTGGAACAAATGTTTATTCTGGTTAGAATCCGAGCTTTCTCACTTACCAGCTAATGTGGTTTTTGGCACATTACCTAACTTTTCAGGACTTTTTTTTTTTTTTTTAAGGGATCTCTGCACCCACCGTGGGGGGCTCAAACATACAACTCCCAAGATCAAGAATTGTGTGTTCCACTCACTGAGCCGGCCAGATGCCTCTCTAACTTTTCTGATTCCATTTACTCATCATGGTATTGTAGTAAGGATTAAATGAGATGATGCATTTAAAGCATTTCCTGTATTGTCTGGCACCTTGTAAACTTTTTTTTTTAACTTTATTTTTAAAACATTTTTTTTAATGTTTATTTATTTTTGAGACAGAGAGAGACAGAGCATGAATGGGGGAGGGTCAGAGAGAGAGAGAGACACAGAATCTGAAACAGGCTCCAGGCTCTGAGCTGTCAGCACAGAGCCCGATGCGGGGCTTGAACTCATGGACCGCGAGATCATGACCTGAGCCGAAATCGGATGCTTAACCGACTGAGCCACCCAAGCACCCCTTTAACTTTGTTTATTTTGAAAAGAAAGAGGGAGGGAGAGCATGCATATGGAAGGGGCAGAGAGAGAGAGAGAATCCCAAGCAGGCTCTACACCGTCAGTGTAGAGCCCGATGCGGTGCCTGAACTCACAAACTGTGAGATCATGACCTGAGCTGAAGTTGGACACTTAACTGAACTAAGCCACAAAGGTACCCCTGCCTGGCACCTTGTTTTACAATCAGTAAATGGGAGCTGCTGCTGGTGATTTTTTTTTTTTTTTTTTTAGTAGTAATATTACTAGCATTGTTCTTACTGAAAGCTACCTAGAGTAAGAGATGTTTATAAATAGCACAAGATGCAAGTGATTAATAATGATATAAATAGCCTCTTTGCAATAAATCTGGGGCACTTTTGAATGAGGGGAAAAGGTCAGATCAGATTCTTCTCCTGTTTTATACAGTATAATTTCAGATAAGTTGAAAGTTATGTCAGAAAATAAAAAAACCAGGGGTGCCTGGGTGGCTCAGTCAGTTAAGTATCCGACTTCAGCTCAGGTCATGATCTCACGGTTCATGAGTTTGAGCCCCGCATCGGGCTCTGTGCTGACAGCTCAGAGCCTGGAGCCTGCTTCAGATTCTGTGTCTCCCTCTCTTTCTCTGCCCCTCCCCTGCTCACACTCTCTGTCTCTCTCTCAAAAATAAAATAAACAAAAAATTGAAAAAAAGAAAAAGAAAATAGAAAAACCAGAAAATAATGTATCAAACTTTTTGATAGGGAAGGACTTCCTATATTTAGGGAGTAGGCACCAAGGGAAAGATAAACAAATTTAATCACTTAAGAGTTTAACTTAAGATAGAAAGAAATCTCTAAAGCTATAATCAAAACTAGATTGGGAGAACATTCTTTTTGGCAACTGTAAACAAATACCTGGATCACATCAAAAGCTCACAAATTGATAGGAAAAGTAGTATAAATACAACAGGTAAGAGGGAAGAGAACATGAGTAAACAGTAAACACAAAGAGGAATTTGGGAGTCAAAATGAGAGTTAGCAAATGATACAGCCTAGGACTGTCTCCAAAATCCATGATTTTCCCACTTCCCATATTCAGTCATAAACATTGTTGAAGTTGCAACTTTTTGGGAAAACAGTTTGTCAGTGTGTAGCAAGAGGCTTAACCATTCATATTCTTTTTTTGATTCAATAATTCCTCTTCGAGGAATCTATTCTAGGTGAGTATTATCCCCCAAATAGAAAAGGCCTTATTGTTCAAAAGTGTTGTTGTGGCATTATTATTATTACTATTTTTTAAGTTTATTTATTTTGAGAGAGAGAGAGAGAAAACACACGTCGGGGAGGGGCAGAGAGAAGGTGAGAGAGAGAATCCCAAGCAGGTTCCTCACTGTCAGCACAAAGCCCAATGTGGGGCTCAAACTCATGGACTGTGAGATCATGACCTGAGCTGAAGTCAGATGTTTAACCGACTGAGCCACCCAGGCGCCCTTATGGCAGTATTATTTAGCTGTGTGAAAAATTAGTAGCAGTTGACTGTCCATTAATATATTAATTAAACTGTTGGGGCGCCTGGGTGGCTCAGTCAGTTGAGCGTCCAACTTCAGCTCAGGTCACGATCTCACGGTCTGTGAGTTCGAGCCCCGCGTCGGGCTCTGGGCTGATGATGGCCCAGAACCTGGAGCCTGCTTCCGATTCTCTGTCTCCTTCTCTCTCTGACCCTCCCCCGTTCATGCTCTGCCTCTCCCTGTCTCAAAAATAAATAAATGTTAAAAAAAAAAATTAAAAAAAAAATATTAATTAAACTGTTAAACATTCACCAGAAAGGGTATATTTGACAGCCATAAATGATAGGTATGTCATTGCATGATCTGATAGGTGAAAACAGAAGAAAATAACATTGTATATAGGGTATAATTACAGTATAATTATGTTAAACACATGTAAAGTGGGAAACACTAGAAGGTATACATAAAATGCTAACTAATGGTGGCTGTATTTGGATGTTGGAACTATGGGAGATTTTTGTTTTCCAAATTTTGTTTATGTTGAGTTGGGGCACCTGGGTGGCTCAGTTGGTTAAGGCATCCAACTCTTGGTTTTGGCTCAGGTCCTGATCTTGTGGTTTATGGTTCTAGCCCCATGTTGGGCTCCTAGCGGATGGCATGGAGCCTGCTTGGGATTCTCTCTCTCTCTCTCTCTCTCTCTCTCTCTCTCTCTCTCTCTCTCTCTCTCTCCCTCTCTCTCCCTCTCTGCCCTTCTCCTGCTCTCTCTCTCTCTGTCAAAATAAATAAGCTTAGAAGTTTATAACAGAAGAGTCAAACCTATAAGAAAATAGATACAGAAATATGGACCTGTTGGCTCTCAAAATTCCCTTCCCCACTGAGATCAGCCTGTCTTCCTGGGACACGCAGAGTCACATAGCTTATGTTATATTTGAATGGCCAAAGATATTTGGGTCTGGATGTTAACCTGATCCTTTCAGGCATGGCTTTGAGCAATCAGGACTAGATCTTAAAAGATCTGTAGGTTAGATTGCTGTACTTTTTTTTCTCATAGGCACTGAAGTGGCAGCAGCACCAGGGGTTGCTTCCTCCTGGCATGACAATAGATTTGTTCCGAGGCAAAGCAGCTGTCAAAGATGTGGAAGAAGAAAAATTTCCTACCCAACTGAGCAGGCACATTAAGGTAGGATCTTAGATACTCAGCCTTTTTGTAATCATTTGTTGGGGACTCCATGTGTTTGCTCAGCCAAGCCCTGTGCCAGGAGTTTGGGTTTGGGAGCAGAACTCATTCTCCAGCTCTGACAACATTCAGGGTTGCTGCTGGTGACCACTGGGGTCCTGCTGGGGTCTGGCAGTGACACACCTCAGATGTATAACCAAGTGGACATAAATTTGGCAGCTGGCCCATCATCTGCCCTGCACTTCCTCCCAGGAAGCCTTCATTTAGAAGAATGGTTAGCTCTTTGGTTAAGCTTGGAACTAACAATGAACTTTCTGTGCATTTGTCCTGTTCAACATTGGCGTTTGCCTGCTACGTGTCAGGCAAAGTACCAGGCATGGATTGTAAAGTAGGCAAGTGTGGCGTTTGAGGAAAATAATTTTATCATCTCAGGGCTCGTTCTTGTTTTTTTAAATTTTTTAATTTGAGACTTTTCTAGGAAAAGGCACAATCAAGTAGTTGCTGCAGTTCCCAGAATTACAAGCATATTTGCTACTTTCGCATCTCCTTTATATTACATTTTCTCTTGGTTTGTGCTCTTACTGAATTCATGGATTTTAAAATATTTCATGTTCCTCAAATCTGGGACTTTGGCTTAGTGCTTTGAATTTATCTTTCCTGGATTATATATTCTGAATCATATGTAAAGATATCTTTGAGCAGTACCATGTTTACCTGCCTGAAGCCTTGAGACAAAAAGAAATCCATTAAAATTATGCTGCTGGGCTAAGATTTTCTTTCATATACATTTTCCTTTGTTGCCATTTAAAATGAAATTCATAATAGAGCTTTTCTTTGTTGTCATCTAATGTTGTGTAGTTTTCGTCTGTTGGGAACATCATTGCTGTAAATGCTCAGGATACATCACCTAGGCAAATGTTCTGTCACCTTAATTAGTTTTAGAGTTCGTCAGCCGCACATTATCAATTAAATAAAGGTCATGAAAAGAACTAGGATGGAAAATTTGTTTACAAAGTAATATAGGAAAACAGACATTTATTTTGAAGAAAATGGATTTTTTCCCATATTTGTACAACATTATCTCATTAAGTTGAGTGTGAAAGTTATGCTAATAGAAGCTGCTTCAGGTAAAAACTTACTAAGTTAATAGGATTATTTGTTCTAAGTCCTGTGCTAAAATAGTTTTTTACATCGCTTTGGAAATACCAACT